>NW_019392654.1:1518908-2112406 GCF_000648675.2 Cimex lectularius
AAGAAGAAGTTTGGAACACTCCCCTCACTCTGGCTGAACTGGATCTTGTTCTGAGTTCGGTGAAAGAATCTTCTCCGGGAAGTGATGAAATCACATACTCCATGATTAAAAATCTGTCTCCGGAAGGAAAAGTAAAGCTTTTGAAGCTGTTTAACGAAATATGGGGTGCGGGATATTATCCTGAAAACTGGAGGGAGTCGGGCGTGATACCCATTGCTGAGCCGGGTAAAGATCCTAGCCTCCCAGAAATTTACAGACCTATTTCTCTAACATCATGTCTCAGCAAGACATTGGAAGCCATAATTAACAAAATGTTAAATTGGTTTATTGAGACAAAGGTCTGTACAGTTAATACCAAGCTGGGTTTAGAAAGCACTTTTGCTCTGAAGATCATGTAGCGCTCCTTGAAAGTGCTATTCAGAAGACTTTCTTGGAGAGAGAGTTATGAAACAACGGGTCACTAAAAAACACACATTAACACATATTATATCAAATTTTTTGATTTAACAAAATTTATTTCTCCAAGGACAATATGAAATGGACAGTCCTTCTGTCGAGTTGTGAAATTTATGAATTAATTCTAGTTTGGTTAGCTCGTTTAACTACATAAGTAACATTCCTAATAAATAATTAAACCGTATGCTATGTACATCAATATACAACCACCCCATTTAAGAATTGTACTTGAGCAAGGCAGTTAGTATTTGAGTCCCATATCCCGATAATTGGAGGAAACGGATTTGTTCTTTTTTTTAACGAGGGTTCGCAACAGCAGAGGTCATATAACCCCTCAGGGTGCCGGTGTTTTGAAAAAAAGCCCATTTAACAAGTATGTCGGGTTCGAATGCAGGGCCTCTGGATTCGAACCCGGGACCTTTACCTTACAGTGATGATCAACAACTAAACCGGTGCGGCCACCGATGACCCCTGTGTTCTATTGTATATATTAATAGTTTGTGTTGAGAGTGAATGCATTTATTAGCTTGATTGTGTGACGTGAGTGGGTTGATGGCGGAATATCTAGTACCCATCGACCCTCAATTCGTTTAATTGCATAATATAAAATTAAGTAATTTCAAAAAGTTGTAAAATTTAATTAATTTATGGTACGTGGCATAATTGTCTTGTTTTTCAATACTAATATTTAATTAATTATTAGTAAATAATAAAATATCGGTATATCCTCCAGACTCTCGGGTTTACCCCATCAAATGGTATTTTAAATTTGATGCAATATTCATGTAACCTGAGAGTTCATTATTCTATAACTATATAGCTTTTTCTTATTATTCTCATCGTGGTGTAAAGTTTGTGTCGAGAGTGAATGTATTTATTGGCTTGAACATGTGACTCCGATTAGGTTAGCAGTACAGTATGTGCAAAGGTTGTATTGAGAGTGAATGTATTTATTAGCGCAAATGGGTGATGTGAGATGGTCGATGGAGGAATATCGAATACTCCATCACCCTAATACGAACGGTATTTAACGTGAATGTATTTTAGAATAAAATGAACAAGAATGGGTTTGGAACCTGAATTGACCTAGCTGTGGATAGCAACCCCCCCCCTCTGAGCCAACCTCGGTGGTTGGTTAGGCATAAACGGATAAGACTGAAATCTGCCCCCGGACTGCTACACCCGAGGTGGTTGATTCTCCAGTCTGCCGGCAATTCACTGTAAATAGCAAAAGCTGTAATTGCCGAGGGACTACGAGAAGCCAATAGGCTCAACTCGGCAAATGTTTGTATATTTGAGCTTATCCAAATTCAAATCCATTAATATACAAAAAATAGAAATTCCTTTAGTCATATATTACATAAATTATTTTTATATACACGTTATTCCAAATATTTATGTTATTAAAGTGATACCCTCCTTCAGGTATATAATTATCTATTAAGAACGTTCAGCTCAAGCCATTACGTGAGATTATAAACATTCTCAGTTCCTCACTGAAGATGACTCGATGCCGAAACGCGCTTGAGTAGTTCAAGAAACGTTCGAGTGAAGACGGACCCAATAAGTGACCTAATGCCGATTGATTATGAGACTCTCTGACGCTCATCAACTCTTACCTTGCCGGGTCTTGTATTAAATGAGTTCTTCTGGCAGCAAGACATTTTTCAAGAAAGCATAATGAAGACATCTTACACCTTTTAAAATTTAAAGCCAGCAGTTGGTCTCGAATCATCAATTACTTTCACCAAACTAAATTGTCCTGCCTAGAACAAGTTTTAATTGCTTGTACAGGACGTGGAAGGCTGAAGAGTTTGCTTTATTCACTTTGTTTTTTATGTTATTTTAATTTACCTCTTCACTTGGTTGAATTTTTATTTGTAATAGGTATATTGTAGATATAATAATACATAATGGGGCAATAAAATATCAATAACAGGTCGGTAAGCACCTGGACAATTCCTTGTCGATATTAAGTCAACTCCTGAGCAATTATTTGTGGAAAAGCTTCAACATTTCTGTTTACCGTCGTTGACAGGGATGAACAAAAATCCCACATTATCGCAAATTCTTAACGAAAAACATCCGGCTTTAATTAAATAGTTTATCAACTGGGGCACACACGAACGTCAAAATTCCAAACACCTGTTCGGTTCGGAAATCCCTTATATAAACTTCCTCAATTTTTTTTTTGCCAGCTCAAACTCCGTCTTGTGCTGCTGGTCTGACAAAGTTTTCAACATAATTTTCTTTCTTTTCGTGATAAGAAGAGAGAAATGAGAGACGACAGTCTTAAAAGTGTACGTGCCCTCCTAAGGGGAACTTTTTACATTTAAAGTTGTGCACTGGATTTGACCCATCATGCATCATTCGTATGCGTGATATTAATGCTTGGGACAAATTTAACGCGGTCGTGTTTTTGTTGCGCTCCTTTCCTTGGAAAATTCAAATTCAAATTCAAAAGCGATTTCAGTTTAAGGACTGTGCAAAATCTGGTGTTGAGTTTTTTTTAATAAAAGGGAATATATTGTTATCGAGGTTTTATTTTACCATAGCTTGTTTTGATTTGACTCTATAAATGTTTTTTTAAATTTATTTTTATACTGTGAGACATTAACGACCTCGTTAATACTCAGGAGAGCTAAGGAGTTTAGGAGTTGAATCAGGATGTTCGTGACGCTTTCTCTGAAGTCGGTCAAAATCGATCGCACCCTTCGGCCGTTCAATCTGGACATTTTCCAATACGATGTCCAAAAAATATAAAAAAAGTAAGCTGAAATGGACGAAGAAAGATAATTGCGATGATATTGCTATTTTGAGGTCGTTAAGGAAGTTTGATCGTAGGATCATTTCAGGTTAAATTATAATGTCAAACGATAATGATAATCTTCATTGACATACCAGAAAAATATCATCATTTGTAAAATGTGAAAGCTAAATTGCTTTGAAGCTCTTACGATTTGACGGAGTTTTGTTTGTTGAAAACCGAATGTCAAAATAAGGTGAGATCGTCATATGTATAAAATCAACTGGACAAAAAAAAAGAACGATACAACAATTCTCAGGGACGCAGGGATTGTGAACAAACGGTAAAACAGTGTAAGGGGCAGATGGAAGGAGGTTGGGTGAAGGTCCCGAGGCCTCACCATTTATCCATGGATGCTTCATCCTCACAGAAAAGCCAGACAGTTGAACAAAGGAACGTTCTTTCCCCGGACAGCCTTCTGTCACCGTATGGTCGACAGGGTTCGGAAAAAGACCAGGGGAGGAGAGGTTTGTCCCATGCACTATTTCTCCGACCCTCGTTCTAAGGTAGAAAGAAATCGTTAACGATGAAGGGGTGCACGTTTTATTTAAAAACTTTTTGGTTACAGTGTTTATTCTCGTTCCCCCCCCCAAATATTTTATTTTGTTGCAGAATCAAGTCGAATATAATTGGATCAATTATTTTAAACAATTTCGTCTTAGTTGAGAAATTTATTTTTTATGTGTGAGAGATGAACTTCTCGTTTGGCCGTGTTATGCTTATATTCGTTATTTTAGGACACCACGGTAGTCGAGAGATTAAGGTGTCCGACTCGCATTCGCCACAATAACGGTGTGAATAAACTTCAAGAACCTCCTAACAAACATGGAAGGAAAGAGGTCACAGAATGTATTGAAAGAAGCTAGAAAAACATGCAAATCCTGACAGGATTCTTAACAGGACACTGCAAACTAAATGTCCATCTGAAGAAGATTGGCATAATTTGGCAGATTCTGCGCAGAAGCAGAGAAAACACGTACTAACAAACTGTGGTCCTAACTGCAGGAGGAAGTGTTTTGGGACATACAACGTAACCGTAGAGTAGATCTAACCACTGAAACCAGGCCTACAAATCAAGTCCCTTGATGAACTAGGACTTACTTTAAGCACAGAACAGGGGATACAATAGCTCTTAAAGGGCGCAGTATAATACATACTCCGACTAATACATACACATCTTCAGCTGTTACGAATCCCGACAAAGCCCATGGCTTTTTAATGGATACTATGAAAAATCTGTAGTAAAGTGCTTTGACCCCTCGTCAAACATTCCCTTCACATCATGTAGAAAAAAATGAGCAGCAAGGCTTTAGAGTTGTGCAGAACCGATATAGGGTCTGTTGTTGAAGATGGACTCAAAAAGTGACGCTTTGCCGGTTCAGCATGAGTTTACCGGCTCGCAGATCAACATCCACATCAACTTTAGAGTAGTCGATGCAATATCTTATCTTTAAAAACAACCAATATTGCTTTGCATGTCTAAGAAGCATTTGACAAACTTTGGCACCCCGTTCTCCTTTACACGTTAAAAAATATTCTACCTTTATCGCGTCGTAAAGTATTCTCACATCAGTCCTCTTCATATGTTGCTAACGTAAATCACTACCCATAGACTCCGAGCCTACCCTCAAAGCAGAAGCAGGGGACCGCGAAGTCGACTGGTTAGGTCTTCCGATTCGTATTGGCCACGCTGGCGGGTCTGGGTTCGAATCCTGGCAGCCCATGGCCTTTTAATTTATAACTAATTTAAAGTAAATTTGTTTGACTCTTCGTCGACGTCACTCAACAGTAGTTAAGACCTCCCTATATGACAGGAATTACTGTACTTACTTTTATTTTTTATTTCCTCTTTTCCCATTTCTCAATTTTCGAGGTTGGTCTGCATATTGGCAAAATAACGCTAAGTTTTCGTTTGTTTTATTTAATACTGGAATCACCAAATCAGGATGATAGGATAACCAGCTAATAAATTCTCTTTTAGTGTTAAAATTTTAATCAGAAAATGAAGTTTTAGTTATATTTATAATTTCGAACTTGTAACCGTCGTGGCAGGAGCATACGAGCGAGCACTTAAATTAATTTATTGATCGTAACATATGAAAATAACAGTCAAATTGTTTTATCTCTTTATTAGTACACAGTTAAAACATAGGAAACCCATTAACATCCAACCGTCCGTCCTAACTTTCTTTTATAAAATATATTGTTGGTAATACAATTTTTATGCTACTACCTGTCTCTAGGCCCTTCATCCCCTTCTTCAAGAATCCTTACAATTATATCTGTACCCCCTGAATTGTTTACCCCTTCTGTCAAATGCGAAATTAAAAATGTACCTCTCTAGAAGCACCTGGAATTGATCTCATTCTTTACCTTTCAATGTTTCGTAAACTTCACAAAGAAAAGCCAAAATTTTCCTAACCACTCTTTATAAAGAAGATCGCCCTATCATTCATTAACATGGTTCACCCAATCCCTAAGCCCAAGAAACCACCAACTTGGGAATTCCTACCATCAGTTTAATGTTAATTCTTGTCAAACTGCTTGAAAAACCTCTTAAGCAAATACTTTCCACCTCGAATCTTATTTGGATTCGCATCCTCCCTTGAGGGTTCTTCCAGAATAAGTTTTCGATTTGTCCTCTGGTAACTCAAGAGCATTCAGTTCTCTACACATTTATTCATAGTCAAGTCCTACCTGGTCGACAGGTACTTTTTACTTTTGGTCAGGATCTTCTCATTCAGCTTTGTATAATGCGGACCCGAGTGATCCTCAGGGTCTGCTGCACTCAGGATATTCTGCTGATGATACCATTATGATGACACTGCCTTTCTATCTTATTACTCCTACCCCATTATAATTCCCTTAGCCCTCCACACACCCAAAGCAGAGCTTAATCATTTCGCAGGCATCAAAAATCTCAATAAAATTAATGATAAGTAAGGAATGAAGTGTTACATTTTGAGGTGCTAGGAGGTCTAAGTTCAACTTCAAAATTAAATTATCTGGTTGATAGCTTAGATTTGGGTTGGATACTCTTCCTCTTTTTTTAGGTCATGCGGAAGTTTGACAGGTCTTGAGTTAGTATACACTATTGACATCCCTTCTCAACCCGACCCTTCTACCCTAACATACGCCGATGACGCTGCCATTCTTTCCTTTAACTTCCACCCCGTTATAGTTCGCCGAGCCCTCTAGACACAATTATCACCCTTGAATTAAAAATGGCGAAACAAACACAAACCACAAAGTCCCAAAATATAACCTCCATGCCTTCTATATCCGATCAATTATAACCTCACCAACCTTCTACGGGAAACGTCAACTGGTGGGCTGTACGGATACAATCTACAGGAAGCAACCCCATAGGGTTGGCGTGGCGTTGTACAGGGAGGGCACAAGAGTCTCTAGGGTAGCGACCCCGCTACTGACTGTATTCTGCTGATTTCCCTTCCCATCCCCTCACTACCTACATACGCAAATGACACAGCAATTCTATTCTTACCTCTCACCCTGTCAAAGCTCACCGAACTCTCCAAGGTATATATATTGAACAATGGTTCGAAAAAATATCGAATCCAACTAAACACCACAAAATCTGAAAACATAACCTTCATTCTCCTTAATGAAGGTCCTCTACGTACAATTTATTATAACCTCACCCCCCTTTGGTATCAAAAAAAGCCATTCTCTATATCGGATCTCCATACACGACTCAAAAGGACAGAACTGAGCCGACGATATCGATTACTTAAAAGACTAGATCACAGATAATTTTTTCTCGAGGGTTTGCAACAGCTAAGGCCATATAAACCCTCGTGTACCCCCTAGGCAATACGATAAGGAACTATTGGGTTTAACAAAATCTTACAAACTCGGCATAATCCGGACCTACAATCCGTCTCCAATCTGACGTACAACAGCATCTCTTCCGATTTAATCCTAATCATCCTCCTCGATAACTAAAGACACAGTGTCCCTGTAACCTGCTGTCAGATTCTCATTGATTAGTTAGATTAGTTTTTCCGCTCGATTTAAGTGAACTATGCAGCCTATTGTGCTTTGTGCAGATTGTTGTTTAATCATTGTATATAATATGCTTGTTGCAACAAGTGACCCGATCCGAAATTTCCCTATTAGTAGTCGAATCAATACGGTTGTACCTATAATCTCCGTTTGTGTCTGACAGGCTTATGACTATCACAGTATCGAAAAAAATCGATATCGTACTGTTTACTTCGAATCTATCGAAATTCTATGGTAAAGACAAGAAATCGCGAAAAATTGACACTCAGGGTGGTTGGACGGAAAGTCCCTCTGAATGAAATTTAACTGGCTGTAAACGGTTGCCCTGCAGTTTCATATGGGATTCGTGTTTTTCTTATTACTTCAGTAGTTGATGGGATTCATTTGTGCAGGACAAACTCAATCTTGATTCTTCAGCTGTTTTATCCAGTTAACCAAATTTTTGTCATGGCTCGAAAAATCATCATCGGAATCACTGTGGTCTAATCCTGCTGTCTGCTTTCCGACTAGTGCAAATTATTTCTAGCACCTTGGGAACTGCACTGCATTAAACCTTGGGTTAATTGCACCCGTATGTCTTTGTAACGTTTGTCTTTTTCAGTCAGGAGCGCTTCTTCGCGCAGACTCATAATTTGCAAATTGTAGTGCATTCTTCTCCCAAGACATCATCTCTAAAAGATTCCAATGGCTGGAATAAAACTGAAATTGGCTTGTTGGTAGATGACATGACAGAGACTGAATTCTATCATGTCCCCATATCTAAAACATTGTTTATTCTGCGATAAAGCGGGTTATTTTGGACGACACTGCTTTCGCAAGATTATAATGTTTATTACCTATTTCTCCGATTTCCAGTGCTTTTTCCACAAAAAGTTTAAATTGTGTGTTAAAAGTAATTTAGCTGTTTTTGCATAGGGAAGAGTCCATAGAAGAACTATCAATAGAACTAGTACGTTAGCACCGTAATCTGTAATAATACATCTCTCTCCCTCTCACTTACACTCTCTCACACACTCACGCTCTATCTCTCCTTCCATTTCTCTATTTATTTATCTATCTTTCTCTCCTTGTTTCACACTCTCTCCTTCTCACTTACGCTCTCTCCTACTCTCTATATATCTTTTTCTATTTTCACTTCTCTCTCTTTCTCCCTCTCTCTCTTCTCTCCCTCTCCCTCCCTCTCCCTCCTACTCTCTATATATCTTTTTCTATTTTCACCTCTCTCTTTTTTCCCTCTCTCTCCCCTCTCCCTCTCCCTCCCTCTCTCTCCCTCTCTCTCCCTATCCCTCCCTCTCTCTCTCTCCCTCTCTCTCTCTCTCTCACTCTCTCCCTCCTTATAACTCTTTCTTTTTGTCGCTCTTTTCCTTACCCTCTCATCCTTTTTTATAACACTTTCACTCTCTCTCTCTCTCTCTCTCTCATCTATCTATCTATCTGTCTGTCTCTCTCTATCTATCTATCTATCTATTTATCTCTATCTGTCTATCTATCTATCTATCTGTCTGTCTCTCTCTATCTATCTATTTATCTCTATCTGTCTATCTATCTATCTGTCTGTCTATCTATCTATCTATCTCTCTTTTTCTAAATAGTAAAGCTATTTCGTATTATCTCTCAGACCTGTACAACGTTTCTTTTGTAAAAGAAAGTAAAGTAATCCTGATAACAGGAACAACCAACCATACAATTACATTTGGGTGTCTCTGACGAATGGCCAAACCACTTTAAAAGTTTTTTTATCTTCTTAAAATTATTATCAATTAAAATTTCATGGGCTACGATGAAATTTGAACCCAGAACTGCTAGAATGGCAAATAAGAGTCGGTTGCCCTAACCATTCGGCCCTTAACTAATAACCTAGGTCTAATAAATTATGAATTTCCTTTTGGGGTTTGCTGGCTGATGAGCCTTAGCTTGGTAGTTTCCTATCATTTTGGTCTGCCTCATCTCCCTGTTTTAACCTTCTCACCATCTTCTTTCCTTCCTTAATAAATCCACCTCGTTGGGTGTCGACGAGTGTTCAACCTACTTGACAATACTTTTTTCAAATTCTCCATTAAAAATTCATGGGCCTCGATGGGATTCGAACTCAGAACCGTTAGCTGGCAAATACGAGCCGGACACACTAATCTTTCTGCCACAGAGATCTTAACAGTTTCTTTTGTCTTTGCTACATGCAATACCTTATGAAATGTATTGTTTACTTGTTAAACGATCATTGAATGGCGAAATTACGATACTTTTTCCAGATCCTTGATTATAACGTCAGGGGTCGTGATGACATCGATGTAGTGGCGTATGGTTTAATTCACCACTCATCACTATACCCTGACGAGTGATGCCGTTAGTTGCCCAATATGCAAAAGTTGTTTTCCTAAACGCATTTGTTCAATTTATTCCAGTTGCATTCGAGGCTGCACCGTCCCCCTATTAAAAAGAGTGGTCCCCAGTTCAGCTTGGAACTTAGCTTAATTAATTGGAAAACAACACAAAGTCTGATTGTGACATGGTGTATATGTTCTTGATGGGATATGTGAATTGTTCTAACTCGCACTTCGATATCCAATCAAGTCTGTGGTCCCCCTGTCACAAACAGTTAAAACCCCTCCCCTGTCCAAATTCCAATACAGTTTAACCCTTTCGTTAATTTACCGCCACGCTTGTCCGGCTTTTCCATTCATCAGATTTAGTCGGATTCATTCATCCCTCATATTGCAGTATGATATGACAATTGGCAATGATTTTTTTATAACGAGAGGTGGATGCCAGTTTTCCTCTTTTAATTTAACAGGAATGCATGGTTGATTTTCCGACCTACTTGTCCGTATAAATGAAAGTTTATGCGGCCTCATGTAACGATCGGCCTGTTCAACTTATAAACTTATGTTATTATCGTGTATGTGATTATTTCTATAATTACAAGTTGTGTTGTTGTCATATGCCCGCGTCAGCTGTACACTCGGAGGCAATACAGACGCTGAAAATACGCTTCGATCGCGTGACTGAAATTTATATTGTTTTTTTTTTTTAAATATTTTTTCCCCTTTATCTTAAGAACAATTCAATCGAAAGGCGATGCCGGTAATCTTCCATTCTCTCGAGCCGATTTTAATTTGGCTCATCCCATTGTTCATCCATCTTAAGTCGTACCATCGACGTTGTTTCCTTCTAATTAAGTGTCGTTGTTTTGTAATTAATACCGCTTCTGTTATGTTCACGGTTATTGTTCTTGCCGGATAATTGGGAAAATACATAAAATATGCGATAAGCCCGCCCTCTTAAGGGTAATAGAGTGTAAATGATTTAACAATGTCAGGAATGTCTGTTATAACCAATTTACATTTTGCAAGCATTGCATTTCCCAACCTTTAGGCAACAACGACGCTCTTATATTAATAAATTATTAGAATATTGTTTACACCGCCTGTCATAGTCTGAACGATTTAAATGACATTAAAACGTCCGCCTTTGTTGTTTTGCCCAGTGGACAGCGAGCGAGATAATTGGATCCGGCCAAACTATGCGCACGGAGTAAGATAATTTCGTGTGACAAACAAGATATTAGGATAGAGAGGGACAAAAAATGGCGATTGATGGTGCGAAAGAGATGGAAATTGAGAGTGAGAAATACGGAGATTGAGGGTGTCAAAGGAAAACAGAAAGAGAGAGAGAGAGAGAGAGAGAGAGAGAATGAATTTGAGTGAGAATGAATTTGAGAGAGAGAGAGAGAGAGAGAGAGAATTTGAAAGAGAGAGAGAGAGAGAAAGAGAGAGAGAGAGAGAGAGAGAGAGAGAATTTGAAAGAGAGAGAGAAAGAGAGAGAGAGAGAGAGAGAGAGAGAGAGAGAGAATGAGGTTGGGGAAGAGAGGGTCAGGGACAAAAGGAGATTCAGGGTGAATGGAGACATAGAGGGTGAGAGGGAGGAAGAAAGAAAGAGGGTGACCAAAAGAGGGATTGACAGTGAGGAAGAGAAAGTGACAGAAGAGGGATTGTGAGTGAGAAAGAGAGAAAAGGATTGAGAGTGAGAATGCGAGATTGTGAATGAGAAATGAAAATGCTGCGACTGACCAAAAGAGCTATTGTGAGTGAGAAGGAGAGAGATTGTGAGTGACCAAAAGAGGAGAGAGGCGATAGAATTGAGATTGAGAATGCGAGATTGTGAATGAGATATGAAAATGCTGCGACTGACCAAAAGAGCTATTGTGAGTGAGAAGGAGAGAGATTGTGAGTGACCAAAAGAGGAGAGAGGCGGTAGAATTGAGAGTGAGAATGCGAGATTGTGAACGAGAAATTAAAATGCTGCGACTGTCCAAAAGAGCTATTGTGAGTGAGAAAGAGAGAGATTGTGAGTGGCCAAAAAAGGAGAGAGGAGGGAGAATTTTGAGTGAGAATGCGAGATTGTGAATGGGAAATGAAAATGCTGCGAGTGACCAAAAGTGGGATTGAGAGTGAGAAAGGGTATGATAGTGAGTAACCAAAAGGAAGATTGTGAGTGACCGAAAGGGAGAGTTTATGTGAGAAAGAGAGATTGCGAGGTAGAAAGGGAGAGATTGTAGTGAGAAATGGAGGTGGGGTGAGTGGTTACAATAAAAATTGTGAGTGAGAAAGAGAGATTGTGAGCTAGAAAGGGAGAGAGGTTGCAGTGAGAAAGGCCGGTGGTGTGTTTGGCTAAAATAAAAATTGTGAGAGAGGAAGAGAGATTGTAAGTTAGAAAGGGAGAGATTGTAGTGAGAAATGGAGGTGGGGTGAGTGGTTAAAATAAAAATTGTGAGTGAGAAAGAGAGATTGTGAGCTAGAAAGGGAGAGAGGTTGCAGTGAGAAAGGCCGGTGGTGTGTTTGGCTAAAATAAAAATTGTGAGAGAGGAAGAGAGATTGTGAGTTAGAAAGGGAGAGATTGTAGTGAGAAATGAAAATGCTGCAAGTGACCAAAAGTGGGATTGAGAGTGAGGAAGAGAAATGCTGTGAGTGACCAGAAGAGAGATTGAGTGAGAAAGTGTATGGTAGTGAGTAACCAAAAGGAAGATTGTGTATAACTAAAAGGGAGAGTGAGTGTGAGAAAGAGATTGATTGTGAGTATAAAGGGAGAGATTGTAATGAGAAAGGGAGGTGGTGTGTGTGGCCAAAATAAAAATTATGAGAAAGAAAGAGAGATTGGTAGTTAACGAAAGATTGATTGAGAATGAGAATGAGAGAAAAAGATAGATGGAGATTAAGGTTGAGAGTGTCCAAAAGGGAGATGGAGAGTGTGGTGAGTTACAGGGTTACTTGGTATATGCAGTTATTTAATGATTAACAACTATTTGTGCTTTACAATTCTAATATCTATTGATTAAATAAAATAGTAAAGTATTTTTGATTTAACATATTTAGCATAATTTTTTCAATATTGAGTTCATATAACTAACTGTACAAACGTGTAAATGAAAACAGCGATTTTTCCGTTTGTTTTTCTATTGTTTTGTCCAGTGGGCAGCGATTTGCGTTTGTTCCGGCCAAAGTATGCACATGAGGCAAGATAATTCTGTACGACAAACAAGGTACACCATTGTCTTGCGCCACCTCCAATCCGGAAGGTCAACAAGGAATGTCAAAAACGAATGTCATTTTGTATGTTCTATATTTATATTATTACATTGTTCAGACTGTCATCTATTTTGTGCAATTGAAGCTTCGTTAATATTGAAAATCTGTTTTTTCTAAATTTATTCTTTTGGAAATTATTGTTCAGAACTGTACGTTTAAAGAATTTGGAACAAAATAGCACATAATTCATTACATTTAGTCGTTTGATTGACCAAATTACTTCTTTCAATTAATTTATGTAAGGTTTTGATTGAAATGAAAAAGTTAGTGTCACGTGCGGGATTCGAACCTGAATTTTTTAGTTTCCCCTCATACCTTGTACTCTCGTCTATAGGGTTTTTTAAGATTTTGGGGGTTGAATAATGATTTTAAAAATCATTCTGTACTCTGCAACCGTTATAGATCTATTGTGTAACCTCTATAAATTATAACCATACTTTGGAAATTACACTTTTTCCTGTAAGTCCAAGCACTTTCCTCGTTGCCTCTGTAGGTGTGAGAATTGCCTTACTAAAGACTTGTACCGTAATTAGAATAACGCCTCATATTCACAAAGGATGTGTGCCAATGTCTCTGGTTTTTATAGACAGTTTTTATCTCTTCTTTTCCCACCTTCTTTATGTGGTAGTTAAGAGGGCAGTGGCCGGTATAGAGGCTTAGCCTCAAATCCAGCCTGCGGAAAGAGAAGAGTTTCTTCGCCATCCTTTTGGAAAGATTTAAACATGTCTTAGCCTTGCCTCATACCTTGTGCTTTTGTCAAATTGAGTTTTTCTTTCTCAAGACATTTTTCCAGTTCCAACTGAAGTACACACTCCTGTGTATTTAGTTGTGGGTTTGGTCCCATGGGTGAGAGGGCTGCCCCTTTTTGGCTAGTTGGTCAGCCTGTTTATCCCTTTTATACTTTCATATCCGGGAACCCTTTAAGGTAATCTTGTTGAGTTGTCCTAGCACCTTCAGGCAGAGACACTTTCAAACAAGTTTGGAGTTGAAAGTATACGCGTTTAGTGCCTGTATAGCTGCCTGACTGAGAGTAGCTTCAGCTTGGAAAATTGTTGAGTTTTAGTTCAAGGGCTTTGCTAAGATGTAGATCGGCCCTTTTACCCATAAACTACACAGTTAGTTTGCCTCATGTGTGCTTTCTTCTGTAGGATTCTGGCATGCCTAGTTGTCCATCTTTTTTGGCTTTTTCGTACCCTGTTAGTTTCCTTCTATACCTTCATCTCCGGAAACCCACTTCAAGGTAACCGGGTTGTTCTCCTGGAGCCAGCCAATAGGCAATTTAGGTATTCGCAGACTAGGTTGGAGCTAAAACCGTACGCATTAACTGCCCTTGACTGTCCGAAATGAAATCTATGCACCTTTTATATTCTCTTCTTAGGAGGAAAATAACTCCTTTAAAAATGGCACCATCCTTTGGTACATAGATGGATCTAGAACACAAGAAGGTACGGGAGCAGGAATATTTGGACCCGGCACCAAATACTCAGAACCCATGGGAAAACACACCAGTATCTTCCTAGCTGAGATTCACGCAATTGAAAGATGTATCCAATTCAATCTAAATAAAGGATACAAAAACAAGACTATAGCTATCATGTCAGATAGCCAAGCAGCTATCAAAGCACTAAGCTCAAATACCATTAGTTCAAGGATGGTGCTGAACTGCAAAACCAAACTAAATATATTAGGTATGCAGAATAAAGTCAGCCTCTGCTGGGTCCCAGGACACATGGGAGTAGAAGGCAACGAGAAAGAGGACACCCTTGCAATGAAAGGGGCTGCTACACCGCTGATAGGACCCGAACCCTTCTGTGGCTTAGGAATCCACACTATTAACGAATATCTCAGACAGAAGGACAAAAAGAAAATGAGGGAACTTTGGAATTCACTTATTGGACATAGACAATCCAAGAATCTTCTAACCAATTTTGGCAAGAAAGAAATCACAGATTGTGTCAAAGGAAGCAGGAACAGACTGCGAATCCTAACAGGACACTAGATTAAATGGACATCTAAAGAAAATTGGAACAATCCAGGATGGCACATGTAGATTCTGCAAGGAAGCAGAAGAGACACCAACACACTTACTAACAAACTGCGGAGCTATATTAGCCCGCAGGAGGAAGTGTTTTGGGGTGTACAATGTGACCATAGAAGAGCTTCAACCAATAAAACCGGGCCTATTAATCAAGTTTCTTGATGAAATAGGACTCACCGAGGGGGATACAATACCTCTCAAAGGGCGCAGTATACCACACCCTGAAATATTACATCTACATCTATATTCTCTTTGTCGACTACTGTGCACAGAGTTTGAAGGCATGGACCTTAGCTTGCAAGATACTTGGAACCAGATTTGCTAGCCTATACCTCTACGCATACTTTAAATCTTGTTCTGGTAGATCGGTGACATATTAGGGCACAACCTGAAACTTGGGGTTACCTATCTTCCAAATATCTTACATAACACACATGAAAGGGTCTGTTAAAGTTCAGTTTTTCTCTAATTTCGTCAGGTTCCGTTATAGCCATCTCAGTTATTTTAATACTCTTTAGAATTTTACAATGGCTTTTCCTTGGATCTGTTTTTCTTTCTTTTTATCTCAGGGGTCTGCCACCATTTGATCATGCGCTTTTTAGACTTTGCAGTGTGTTTCGCGTCTGTTAGTGCAGTGTTTCTGTCAACCGTACTAGAGCTCTTTAAGTGACCCTAACCATCCCTAATTAATACATCTTATCGTACTGAATAAATAAATTCTTTCAATTAATTAATCTTTATGTAAGGTATTGGTTGAAACGAAAAAGTTAGAGTCAAAAGGGGGATTCGAACCCACAACCTTCGGATGGGTTCCCGCTCGTGACACTAACTTTTTCATTTCAATCAAAACCTTACATAAAAAGATTAATTAATAATACAATGTTGATATTTATTTGATGCAAGTTATGTAGTTAAAAGTGAAGTGGGCATTCGTGTAGTATAGAGGTCTTTGTCTATGCTCATCCAAGTTTCACTTGCTTCCTCGACAACCCGATCGATCTGAATTTTCTTCTTGCCCCGATATTCTTTCTTTTCTCCTGTTGGTTGCCGATCCGTCTTGTCCACTTACTTTCTGTCGAACACGCAACGTGCCCTGCACACAGCCTCATTTCGCTGTGATGTTCTTTCCGGTTCATCAGTTCATTCAATCATGATTAGTAATAATTTTGAATGTCCTCCTTAAAAAAAATATTATAGGTTTGTCGTAGGTGTAGGTTGAACGAATCGATATCGGGTATTTTGAATTCGCTTGCTTTGTGGATTGACCATGTTTCTGCTTTAGTCGGAACCGCGGGCGGGGGAATTAACGATGATTTATGAGGACGAAGGTAAACAGTGTATTTGCTTGGTGATAGGCTCTCACGCGCAAACAGTGCCACTGTTGACTTTTGCAACACTTATCTGCCCTCCAGGGCCGGTCCTCTCCATCATTCTTTACTCCCTAGAGCGAGCAGGAATTACTTTCTTGTTGATCCTCACGCACCCACGCCCACTCATTATAAACGCAATTATAGTTTTATTGCTTATATTACATATATCTTTTAATTATTTAAAAAATTAAAAACTATTAAATTTACATGTTTTATATTTAGTTTTGCAATACAAGCTTCTTTTTGTTTTTACTGACACGCCCTTCTGTCTAAAAATCCTGTATTAAAAATAATGAACCTAACAATCCAAGTGATTGAAAATTTAAGATTGAAAAAATTATAAAGAAAAGAGTCTGTGATAAGAAACAGAGAGATTGAGAGTAAAAAAGAAAGAAATTAAAAGTGAGAAAGAGAAAGATGAGGACTGTTTGAAAGAAAGATGAGGAGAGTTGTCGAGAGAGATGAGAATTTGAGAGAGAGAGAAAGAGAGATTAGGAGAGTCAGAGAGAGGGAGAGAGAGAGAACTCTCCTCATCTTTCTGTCAAACAGTCCTCATCTTTAACTTTCTCACTCTTAATTTCATTCTTTTTCATTCACTCTCAATCTCTCTGTTTTTTATTGCACTTTGTTTTCTTTATAATTTTTTCAATCTCAAATTTTAAATCTTTCATTCATAAAATTCGTTTTTTTTTGTTTGTTTGTTCGTTTTTTTAATATTGGATTGTTAGGTTCATTATTTTTTATATACAATTTTTAAACAGAAGGGCGTGTCAGTGAAAATTAAGGAAAGTGGAAGAGAGAGGGAGACAAATGAGGAGAGTTTGAGAGAGAAAGAGAAGGAGAGTTAGTGAGAGTGATGAGAAATGTTTGAAAGAAAGATGAGAGTTGTCGAGAGAGATGGGGAAAATTTGGGAGATAGAGTGAGGGGTGAGGAGTGAAAAGTGATAATGAGAGAGACATGAGGAGAGAGTGAGAGAGAGAGTTAACGACAACTCTCCTTATCTTTCTTTCAAACTGTCCTCATCTCTCACTTTCTCACTCCTTATTTCTTTCTTTTTCAATCTCAAATTATTTTCAATCATAAAATTTGGGTTTCTTTTTGTTTTGTTTTTTTAATATTGGATTGTTAGGTTCATTATTTTCAATACACAATTTTTAAACAGAAGGGTGTGTCAGTAAAAATTAAGGAAAGTCTGAAAGAGAGAGGGAGAGACATATGAGGAGAGTTTGAGAGAAAAAGAGAGAAAGAGAAAAAGAGAAGGAGAGTTAGTGAGAGAGAGAGAGAGAGTGAGAGAGAGGTGATGATAGGGGAAGAAAGTTTGAAAGAGAGAAGGAGAGTTTGTGAGAGAGGACAGTTTAGAGAGGGAGAAAGAGAAAAGGGGAGTTTGATAGAGAGAAGGAGAGGGGAGAGAGAGACATTGAAAGAGAGATGAGGAGAGTTTGAGATAATGTAAGAGAGACATTAAAAGATCGAAAGAGAAATATTAGTAGTGGGAAGAATAGAGGGGTTGTAAGCTAGAATGATAAGTAATTGAGAAAGAGAGAAGTTGAAAAAACGTGAGAAAGAGAGAGATTGAAAGAAAAGTGAAAGAGAGAGAAATCGAAAGTGAGAAAGAGAGAGATTGAAAGTGAGGAAGAGAGTTTGAAATGGAGAAAGAGTAAGACAAATGAAATTGAAAATGAGTTAGGGAGAGATTGAAAGAGAATGAGAAAGTGAGTGTGAACTTGAAAAAGAGATAAAAAGTGAGTGAGAATGTGTGACAGAGAGTGTTAATTTGGCATATGTTGGTTATTCTATGCAGTTATTTCATGGTCAACATAATGATAAGTGCTAGTTTCTAATTATATATGTTTATTAAATATAATAGTTCAATCTTGTAGAATACTTATCAAATTCAGCACTTCTTCAACATTGCTTTTCAAATAACTATTCAAACATTGTATTTTTCTGTTTAGGAAGGAAAAATGTTACCGGTGCATTGCTATGTATAACAAGCACACCAATGTACTACAATATAAAGAAAGTATGTATATATTTGTATTATTTTATCTCAGGTAGTTAATTTATTGAATCTGTTTTTGTCGCAGCTTTCTGTATGGAAGAGAGCTCCTTGGAGAACCTTTGCGATAGTATAAACGGGGATGCTACTCTCCTTTCAATGTTCAGGGTCGACGCCACTGGAGTACCCTGCCCATTCAAATCACCTCCTTTTTCGGTCGTGTACAGTAAAGGACACGGGGAGTGTGGTGGAGAAGAAGGCGAGCCACCTTCAAGGGTTGAATCTTGCACTGATGAGTCAAAACTCGTATTTAAATTTCAGGCTTGTCCTGACATTCCAGGAACTGAAGCTACTGGTAATTTATTTGGAGAAGAAAAATTGCAGCAGTTTATCTTAACTGACATTTTTATTTTTTCAGTCGAAGAACTAGAGTGTCTTGGCATGTGGAAAGAAAGTTCAAATCACTACTTAGTGGGACGTTTGAACCACAAGATGGCGACAACCGATGAAGAGAGATACAGATGTTTTGTATATAGAAAATTGGAAAACCATGGTTATGAATTTTCACAAAGTGGCGAGGCAACATGTGCTGGAATGGTTTCAGCATCTGATGGAGGTTCCAGGATGGTTAAACTTAGAAGGGGTAATTAAAACTTTTTTAAAATATTAAAAATTGATGAAATTTCTATTGTATTTTTAAACTAATAAACTTTGTTGTAGAAACGGGACATACAAGGTGTAAATTTCCAACATGGGTAATACAGAGAAATCATTGGCATAGCCTCGACTATAGCCATTTTTACCATTTCTCACATAAAAATGCCTCATTGAGAGTCACAACTCCATCAAGAGACACAGAGACAAAATTGATCTGCCACAAAATTATCTCGCAAAAGCATAACGTGGCTGCAATTGTTGTGCATGTCGTTTCAGGATGGTTTGTAGTTCTAATCACCATTTGTTTTAGTTTTTCTTTGTTTAATTTTATGTTCTAATTACAGTGAAGGTGGTTATAAATGCATGACCATTCACAAAAGAGATTCTCAAGTAATACAAATGCAAATGTCAGGTTTGTATACATTACTTTCTCTATTACATGTAAGATGTTTATTATTCTTTTTCATTGTAGAATTACTTGTTGACATTAATGATCCAACAGCTTGCTCCAGTGAAGAGCCAAGTTCTTCATCTAACACAGTTACTTTAATTAGCAAGCAATCAAGTAAGTATTTTTCAAAGTTTTAGTTTTTAGCTTGTAGATCAAGAAAAATGGTTAAAATCACATTGATTTTCCAGGTGCCAGCTTGCCTTCCAACCGCTGTCCAATGGAAGGAAGGTACGCTCCATTACTTTCCAACCCAATAATGCCAGGAGAACCTGCTGATCAAATCGATCAGGAATGTGGCCAACAGACATCACTCGTCTCTCTTGCCATCGGCTGCAGTCCAATGAACGATGTCATGGAGTTTCACTCCAATTGCAGAACAGTTCCTCCAACGTGTAAGTATTTTGTGACAGCGCATTACATTTGGATGTATTTTTAACTATTAAACTTTTTAGCTTATTCATGCCATGGCAGCTGGCGAGAGAATTTAACTACATATGTCGTGGGCTCACCAATAAGCAGGCATTCAACCGATGCAAGGCATTACTGCTTTGTGTTCACCCAGACAACTCCTGGAGGGCCAATCGTACTCCAAAGGCTTGTGGAAACTTGTGCCACACCTCTCAAACATGCAGAATGGTCGTTCAATCTTACTGAAATAGGTAAATAAATTTATATTTTACGTAATATAAGTCCCTCCACTCCAATTCACCCCTACACAAAGGCTACCTCAGAAAGAGGTATAAGTATCACTGGCTACGGTCATTTTAATTTTTTTCATCTGTAAGTTCATTTATTCTGTGTAATAAAATTTTAAAAAATTTACATTATTTTTAAGTACCAAAAAACTACTTTACATGATAAATTGGGTTCTGATGAGAGCAAATAAAATGGCCAAGCATAGAACACAGCCAATCTGCTAAAATTGTGTTATTCTATCTTTTAAGTATTAAGGAGGTTTAATGAGGATATTAAAGGCATAGTTTCATTTAATGGAACATGTTGACTAAATTATTATTTTATGAATACTATTGTAATGTTTGAACCATTATTAATTATTTTTTCCTTTTTGGACATTAATCCAATTTATATGGAATTGTTTGTGGTATGTTTTTTATGTGAATAATTTATGATTGTAGGTAAGTGTACTGAGACCAGTACGGGTCATAGGGTCAATAGTTTACTCTGCCTTTTGCTACTGCCATTGGCAGTTTTTCTGGTCAACATTGCTCATCGGTGATAATTCTGTCCTTCATCCCTCAGCCAAATTCTTCAGCATCAGATCAAACTACTCACCAACCGACCACAACAGAAAAAAAAGTTATTGAATAATTTAAGATGGAAAAAAAAGTAAATTTCACTTATGTAGTCATTTTCATAGGTTGAGTTTGAATGTATGGTATGCAAATTTTAGTTAGAGGCTGGTTTTGAAATTATTCTACCTCAAGATTTAGGAAATGGTGAAAAAGAGGAGAAATTTTCTCATTTCAAACAAGACTATAAAAATTAGATAGGTGAATTTTATGTGATTTTGAATTTTCAGTTTATGATCAGAGTCCCATAGGATGAAGATTAACTACCGGTTGAAAAATATTTTACATATTATGAAATAAAAACACACGCATACTTTTATGTAAGTGTTGTCATTGTGATTTTAACTTGAATGAAAATGCTTTCAATGTACAAATAAATATGGTTATGTAATAGGGGGACGGTTTTAAGTGCTATTATTGATCTAGTACAATTTATTAATGCCGACAAATTTACCCGGTATGGTTAAATGCGATATAGGTTTTGAGTGCCATGAGAAAAAAATCTTTTTAAAAATTAATTAGTACTAAAAGTAAATAAATAATCTGATCCGTTTCTATAGAACATAATTTATATTTTGAATCAATAATCGATGTTTACGAAGCTATTTTTATTGTGTATCGTATATATATATTTGTCTATAAAAGTTATATCCTATATAGCTTAGAATATTTTACTGTAGTCCTAAAATCTGTACATATGTGTAATTGGGAAAAAAATGGAACAAGCATTAAATTGCATAAATGTTTCTTAGTGTACAGAATTTGTTTTTGATGAATTTATCTGTTTTAACTGGGCTTTAAATTGGTTATGACTCAACTTTTTTTTCAATATAAATGGTGGTCTATATTTATTGCGGCTGTGATTTGAGTTTGGTTCATTTAAAACTGACACAACGGTTCAATTTAAAACATAAATGCATCGGCAGTATATTTATTGGTATTATATCAATTTTATTTATTGATCAATAAACTGGCACTGGAGTCACCATCTACACTCGCGTGTTTCATTGACACTCAATGCGTTTTGGCTTTGCGCCATCATCAGAGAAGAAATCCAAAGATGAACCGAGCGCCGGTTCGACGTGTGCATTATCCAGTTCTTAAACAGATAAATTGCGATAAAGTGCTTCACGCAACAGATTTTTTTCCCTGTTTACTATATGCACTATTGACCATATTTACAATACCAATGATGCTGAGTACAGGACTATGATTTTTTATGGTATTATTTTTTTATGTTATACTAGATAATAATGACGGATGAGAAAAAGAATTTATTAATTAAAAAATTAGATCCCTTTTATTAGTACACTTATAAGTACACCAAAACCTAAATTGTATAATAGCTAATTCAATTTCGCTCAAAAGAAAAAAAATATTATGTTGAAGTTTGTTTTATGATATATTATTAATATATAAGGAGAGAGGAATATATATACAAAATAAATATAAAAAAAATTTCAATAACTTTATTTTCTTAATGGTAGTCTAGTAATATAAAAAGCATTCCACTAAATTATATAATTACATAAAACTGATACATTTATGCTTTAAAAATAGTGTTGATAGAATTTTTTTTTCTTTGACAAAAACCCATTCATTACAAGTAAAGCACCATTACTGATTTAAAGTAAAATTATCGTCCCTTCTCCAAATAATTAGTTAATTGTGAGGGCTATTTGAAGTTGATGCAATGTGGAATTTATTATGTGATTATTTTGTTCAATTATCGAATTGAATTGGGTGATAAGATTTATTTAGTTAATATTATAATTTAAAGGGGGGATAAGAGTGAATAGATTATCTTTTAAATTAATACCCTAAAATATATATATATTTGCTGGGATAGAAAACTAAAATGTACCAGCTTTGTGTCATCCTTGGCCCTTTTTTATTTACTGGATTTTTTTAATTAAATAAAATAAGCTTTTATATTTGTTCAATGTCAAAATTGTATATGCTTTGATATAAGGAATTCAGAAAATGTGAAGGCTAAATAATCATTGGATACGAGAACATTTTTTACCCCTATTGTTCAATTTATGTTTTAACTGTCGGCGGTTCAAAGTAACACTGATGTCTTTCTTTAAAGAGAATAAGACTTGAGAACTGTGAATTGAGTACCCTTGTTAATATATGTTTATTTAAATTTTTATAGAACCCCCAGACTGTCTTTATATGATTAATTCAATTTATTGGAAATTATTTAGTTTGTTTTAGTTGTATATTGTTGTAAACTCTTTGTAAATAACATTTGTAACATATTAATTTGATATATTTGAATTTTTCTCTTTTCAATTTCTCTGGTTAAGTAATAATTGGTGCTAGTCTTACAGCTGATAAATGAGTTGAAATCAAGTCAAATGGTTTTTAATATTTGATTCCAATCTAGCTTCTGTATGAAATGAGTTAATTCCTCCGTCCATTCAATAATTCCTCCACATTTACCATTCTTAAATGTACAAATTAATTTATCAGAACAAAACTAATTTAAACAATTGAATATGTCAAATAGAAACAAATCTAGGTTGGAATCAATAAAAAAAATCCTGTTTGTTCATAACTATAAATTTTACCCTTTTCATATGCACAACGATAACTTAAAATTATTATGAAATCAATAAATGATTTTCTGCTCAATTTGTTGAATGTTGACTTGTGCAACTAAAGATCGGTGTTTTTGAAGAAAATAAGTTATTTTCTATATAATTAACGATTAAAAAGATGATTTTTTTTTTTTTTTTTCAAATGACAGAATATATTTATTACAATTGAAAATGCCAGCCTTCTTGCCACCAAAAATAGTTGTTATTATTTAAGATGTAATATTTAAAAAAAATGTATATTTATGATCACAAATATCAATTATATGTTAGCAATAAAAATTGTTTTTTTTTTTTTTTTAATTTTTTTTTGTTTTTTATGTATCAGTTGTGAAATCGCCACATAGTTCCATTCATACCCGTGTTTGCTATCCTTGAAATATAATATAAGAGGAAAAGTACATTTATTCAGTATATTTAATGAGTTGGGCTTTCAATTGGCCAAGGTGACAGAATATCGAATACAGGTTGGAAAGATGAAAAATAAACGATGCGAGAAATTATTTTTGTAAATAGATTATATTTGAGAATTTACGAAAATTATACTTTATGTTAATTTCTCTTTTGTATACCTGCCTCTGATTACTTTCGATGGTGTTTATTTCTCGTCGATGTGGCCCAAGTTTAAAGCACTCAATGTTCTAAGCTTTCTGTGTTTCTAAAAAATGTATAAATTTTAAAAGTGTATAGTAAGATATATCGGGTAATACTGTGGATGAAATCTGCGTATTGTCTAGCCTTCCTGTTTACTAAACGTTTAAGTAATTGTTCTGTTGTATTTGCTAGGAGAAAAGGTAAATCCACTGATAAATATATACTTAAAATTTTGACATTGTTTTCGTCTGATTTCATATGGTATTTTTGTCTCAATGAAATTGCTGTTCTACTCTTTTTTCATTGCTAAATTGTTAGAAGTATTAATCAATTCATATCAGCTTATTATTGTTTCCAATTTTTATTGTATAAAATATATATTGATATACATTGATCAGCTTTTGTATTTCCTGGTTTTTCCTGAATCATACTTGTTAATTTTTTTAAACTGATTTATATACGTTCAACAGCGTGTACAAAATTTATGACCTCTCGGACTTATCCATCTCATTGGTGAAGTTGGGCTCCTGGGGCTATCAACAGCTAGATTATTTCAGCCCTAAATACATCAGTTTTTAAATCTAAACCCACTCACTCTTAATTACATACAATCCTTACAAAAACATACTTCACTCAATTTGGGTACTGTAGTGCTCAACATTCTTCTATTATTCTTTAAACATACTATATACCTAATCTAATGGAAGGTCGATGGGGATTCACTGTAATAAATACATTCACACTCAATTTCACAAAATACAATATCCACCAAGTACTACCATAAATAAAATGGCCCTGATTTCCAAAAATTGGGAGTCCCAAATTGGAGCCTCGGTCTTGTACAAAGCGAAATATACTTTTGACAGTTGCTCTTAGGTTTTTTATCCCCTGTTACCATCTATTTGAAGGGGGGTTAATTAAACAATTATGGCAATAGGGGGCTGACTGGGACCAACCCCCCCATCCCCCAAAGTAACCTTGAAGTGGAAACACGTGCAGGCTGAGTTGGTCCAACTAGCTGAGGTCCGAATACCATCCTAGGTATCCAGAGGAATACTGGGTTGGCCTTATATGGGTTTTGTGATGCCTCCGAAAACGGATACGGTGCAGTAATTTATTTGAAAGGGGAAGCCCATAAACCATATGTCTCGTTTGTGTGTGGAAAGGTCAAAGTTGCCCCAACCAAGGGGCAAATCTATACCCCGACTCGAATTGTATGCCGCCTTGCTTTTGTCCAAATTGTTCTGTCGTCATGGAAACGTTCACAAAAAGGAATCTAAAACCTGAAATATTTGCGTTTTCTAATTTGACAGTTGTTCTCTGTTGGCTTAATTTGGAGTCCAACCCGAACACATTTGTTGCCAATCGAGTAGGAAAAATTCAGTCTAACGTTGAAAAACCCAGCCGATTGTCTTTTGCAAGGTTTAACTCCTCAAGAATTGTACAATCATCCATATTGGTTTCATGGACCTGGTTAGTTATTAAAGAATGTATCGCAATGGCCCATCACCCCGTTTTCATTTAAAGAAGATTGTCTTGAACAAAGGAAGAAGCTTGCACTACAGACACAAGTTCAACCCGAAAACATGTTTATTCAATTTACCCAAAGGTTCTCGTCATTTCAAAAATTATTAAATAGTATGGTCTATTTAGTGCAATTACTTCCAAAACAGGTCCTGATTACAGCGTCAGATTGCGACAAAGCCGAACTGACGCTTTATAAAATTATTCAAAGCCAGTATTTCTCATCCGAAATCGAACACCTGAAAAAACAAAGTTGTTGTTCACTAAATCTTCAGCGTTTAGTCCCATTTTTAGATGAAGGGATTTTAAGAATTGGGGGGGGAGGTCCCACTTGCCGTTTCATCTTTGTTGAGATCATCTTCAGGGCCTGGGATTTATAAACAATGTTTTAATTATACAAATACATGTAGAATGTGAAAAAATGAATTTATACGATGCAAGAAATTTTAAACTCAATCAAAGCATTTGTACACACTCAAAGAGTTTGTTTTCTGAGTAGATGTGTCATTATTGTGTGTCTACACAGAAAACAGACACTTTGAGTGAGTAGTAGGGATTAGGAAGTTAAATTTTGAATGCGAGAGTACTTGGTTGCAATAATTGAGCGAGTATTAGAGGGATGTATACCATTGTATTGTATGCATTGTACTGTAATTGTATGTATTGGTCTATTATATTGTATACCAGTTGTCAAAGAGTTTGGTGATAAAAGAAAAATGAACTTTCTTGCATTATACGACGCTGTCAAAAGTAAGGAAATGGCAGTTCATTTCCTTTAGGAAAAGTGCGTCTTCCACTAGCTGTGCGATGTACAGGAGGACATGACGGGCAGCTGCATGCATTTGACAGGATCGCAAGTGAAGGTGCTACAAACGTGGGTGCAAGGCAGAAATGGCGTTAAGAAGTAACACATCTGATTGGCTCAAGACTGCCACATTTGACCACTGTGCTGTTCGTATATGCTTGGGCATACGAAATGGTAAATGTTAAATTTTGTGAAAGAGATAAAGCGTAACACGTTCGCCGATTGGTGCAACTACATTCATAAAGTTTATATGAATTCTATTTTGCTCAAACATTCGTGCATTGGTGGGCCCAATTGCACTTTGGAAATTGATGAATCACTGTTTTCGTGCTGGAAAATCAAACACCGGGAGAATCTTACCACAGATAAAATATCTATAATTCTATTGATGCACAGATGGGTTTTTGGTGGCATTTGCCACGAAATGAGAGAATGTTTTCTAGTCGCTGTTGTGGACAGATCAGCTGCCACTCTCATCCCCATAATTCATGATCAGATCGCTGCTGGGTTTGTCATCATTTCCGATCTGTGGAAAGCATATGAAACATCCCAGGATCCAACATATGACAATGAACCACCCTCTCAATTTTGTCGACCCGACCACCCGTGCACATACCCAGTCCATTGAAAGTGTATGCGAAAAAGCAAAGGCAAGGAACAAATGGCAGTGGGGTACCTGCCAAAGTTTATTTGATTCCTATCTATGCGAATTTATATGGCGGCAGTCATGTACAACAATGAGAATGTCCCGCAGGGACTCGAATGTGATTTCCTTTACTACCAATTTATATTCTTAATTATTATTATAAGAATTACCTACAATAAAATGTTTCAGTATTTATGATTTACATTAAAGGAGCATTTCCTTAAGTGACAGGAGAGAGATCTTAGCGGTTGAGTAGGGCAGAGGCACAATAACGGAAAAGGTCCTGTCTGGCTACGAAAGCTATACATTTGGAATTGGTGTCGAATTTATCTAGTGCAATGTTTTGGCCACCTTTAAGCGTTTTTTAGCTCGCCGGGGAGCTTGCTCAGTCATGTATTCTGACTGCGGAACAAACTTCGTTGGTGCTGAGATACAGTTAAACGATCTGCGCGAGCTGCATGGAAATCAAGAGTTCCGTTAGAAATGGAGTCATGAGTTGAGTGAGTTTAGGATAAATTGGAAATTCAATCCTCCACATGCGCCTCATTTGGGGGGGATATGGGAGGCCAATATAAAGTCGTTAAAGTCCCACTTTTTCCGTATTGTTGGGGAACAACTTTTGACTTATGAAGAACTGAACACGTTACTGATTCAAATTGAAGCCCTCTTGAACTGCTGCCCCTTGTGTCCCCTAAGCAAGGACCCCCTCGGTGCTGCTGGTGTTGACACCAGCAGACCAACCCATTTTTTTTAACTACACCCCGCTTAAGTCATTACCGGCGGTGGACATAACGGACGTGGCAATGAATTGCCTGACCAGATGGCAATTGGTGGATCAAATGGTGCAATCATTCTGGAAACGGTGGAAGAGCGATTATTTGCACGAGCTTCAGGTTCGGTACAAGTGGAACAAGTCGGTACCACCTCTGGGGGTCGGAACACTAGTGGTGGTGTGCGAGGAATCTACTCCCCCATTGAGTTGGTTAGGGGATTTTGGACAAGTATGGCCTGAAGACCCAGTGCGGAGCTAGTTTCCCAGCACTGGTGGTAAATATCAATCATCTCCAAATTGTTTTTCAACCTCAGACTGTTTTTCAGGCATACTAAATTCGCACTAATAAATACATTCACTCATTAAAACACAAAAGATATCACACTATGTGCAATAAAACAGCCATGTTTCCTCCAAAAATCGGAAAGGGAATCCAGATTCTTGCTGCAATATTATATTGCTGATGGTAATTTTACGCCACCAAATTGAAAAACCTGCATACCACAATCTAAATTTTCAAAACTTAGCTTGGTAAAGGCTAGGTAGATGACTTGGCTAATTCTGTTTTGTGTTAAAATCATCCCAGATGAGTACAGCCTGAAGGACCCATGACAGTGCCGGTTGCCCAGATCTGATAGTATCTATCAAACTTTTCCATTTTTTCCTGGCTGTTATGCCATGCAACATTAGTCTGAATAAAACAATGCTTATGAAAAGAACAAGACTCAAGGAAAAAGGATAGGACAAAAGAATCTTTGGCTGCAAAAGTTTTAACTACCTAGATGCATTGGTGACATAAATACCAAAATTAAAGCACGAAGAGAAGAAGGTGTCTGCTCTAAATAAGTTTTTGCAATTTAAGGAACCATCTTGGGCAGCAAAACGCATTGTCTACAAAACAATTATTAAAACCATCATTACATAAGGCAGCAAGAACTGGGTGTTAACAAAGGGAAGCAAAATGATTAGGGTTATTGTAAGCGAAGATCCTCAGAAGCTCGAGATTCTTCAGTTTTTTTCCAACCTGATTGACCATGGCAACCATATTAGTCTGTTAAATAAAATATATGAAAACAGAAGAATCAAGAAAGTAGGGAAGAGGGATCTTTGGATGCTGCTAAGAGGTACTCTGTATGCTCCATCCTTTCACACAGTCACACTAATATATACATTCACTCTCAATAATATACAAAAAATACCTAAAGCGAAATATTTATATAGAACTATTTAATAAAACAGCCCAGTTTCCTCTTAATACTTTGTTTTTTACATTTCCAAAAATAAACTGAAATAGATTAATCAAAACTTTTGTGTTAGGACACCTCAGAATATTGATAGTCAGTCCATATTTATTTTAATAGCTAACGTGTTCTCTTGAAATGATTTATTGATGGGGGCCTAAGATTATGATTGGCAAGGTTTGGGGGCAAGGATCTCTGTTTGGGTCTGGTTGCCTAGGCGAGGGGAGTCAATAACAAACATTTGTCGTTTTCACTCAGTTCAAATGTTCAATTCCCAATGGAATTTTTCAAAACAATCCGTCCAAGTGCATAAATGAATTATGAATGTTTTGTTTGTGTTACTGATCACAACTCTGCTCATCAGCTCTTCTTGGTCTAAGTATGAAGAAGGCCGGATTAAAACATTTGAGGTAATTCTAAATCACTTATTATAAACAATGAGGTTCCATCAGAACGATACAGTTATTAAATAATCAATTCAAATGTAACTTGAATAAAGGTACTGTCAACTGTCTGACTACCTTTTACCACTCATAATTTTCATTATTGGGATTTCTTGTAGGTGTATTTACAGTGAATGTCAAACATGACTTGAATTTTTTTAAATTATAAAATTAGTGTTTCATCACAAACTTTTCTGTGATACTAATTTCATTATACAACACAATTTAATAATATGAGAAGAAACTACAGTGGCTTCTTGCTAATCTTAATGTCTCTCTAATCTAACAAGTTTTGGTAAGTGGAGAGTATATTTTTTGTTCAAAAATTTAGGTATTTTGTGTATGTAGTATTAATGGTCTCTCAAAACTCTCTGCTTTTATTTTTTGGTACATTTGCATCCAAAAATCGTGAGGGTGTGTTGACGAAATCTGTAGTTTGGTCTTTTCTGGATATTTTGGGGATCATCATAGTTTTGCTCTGTCAGATGCGTTTTGACATCCCCGTCTTCAATAGTGGGTTTTAACCGAAATTATTATAAAATTAATAACGGCTGAGAAGCCGAAACACACCCAAGCCAAAACTGCTGCATGGGCAGATAAAGATGAATGAAACGACTTTCTGAAGATATGCTCATTTATTGGTATTTCTTCTTTTCTACTTCCCTTCAGTTCTTGCTGTTTTACCACGTTTTATTCAGTCTGCATTGGTTGCATAGCCTCTCAGCCTGGAAAAAAAAATTGAAAAAGCTTAATGTATACTATCAGGGATGAGCGACTTCAACGTCCGGGATGATTTTGTTAGCAAGATCGTCTACCCTGCCATATCTCTATCAAACTAAGTATTTAAAACTTACAAGAAGATATGCTTTTTTTTTTCTTTTCATATGGTAGAGTTTTTAGGATCCCTATTCCCATTTTTTTAAATGGAAATAGGGCTATTGTTTTGTATACAGTACATTGTAGATATGTAGTTTTGGGTTTCTTTTTGTGTATATGTAAGTGTTTATTAGAGTAAATCCCATCGTCCCACAATTTAGTTGTAAAGTAGTGTAAAGTGTGCTGAAGGATTATTGAGTACTTTATTCTCTTCAAAAGTTATGCAAATAGGAAATAATGTATGAGAGTGTCAAGCTTTAACAACTGGGGGCTGAAATGGCTTAGCTGTCGACAGTCCCTGGAGTGGATTTCAGTGGTAGGTCGGACAAGAAGAAGGCCATAAATGCAATTCAGAACTTATGTCTGCAGAATTGAACTTATTATTATATTATAACTTACTATATTTTTTATAGATATATTTAGAATTTTTTTAAATAAGAGATTAGTTAATAATAAATGTTCTGGTAGACTTTTGGTAGAACACTCTTTGGTTATTAACATTTTTAAGTGTAGTTCCATTTCAAACTTTTGATTTACTATTTTTAGAAATGGGCATTCATTGCAAGATTTTGTTTTTTATCGAGGGAAGGCACATTTGAATATTCAATTCAATACAACAAAGTAAGTCCACGTTATTATATAATTCAGATATAAAATTTAAATTATTACTAAAAGAGAATGTGTTGTTTTTAACTATTTTCTCTTAAACATTTGCAGGAATTTAGTGTACAAAACTTACTATTGTATCATGATTCTGACACTCAATGGACAGCGGTTTACAAATCTAACAAGGTTTGTATAAAAACATCTCGTCTTTTGATTTAAAATGTGCGCAAATTAAATTCTCAGTTGTAACGTTCAAGTTTACATATTTTAATGAGAGGTAAGTTATTTTATTTGAATTTTCTCAAATCATTTGTATCCGTAGACTTGTGAGCAAAAAGAAGCCGTCCTCGATAGAAAGTTGAATCAAATAATTCCTCTGACCCAGTCTGATTTAGGCTCTGGGTGTCGGGAAAGAAAGACGAATACATCCATTGTGGTGCAATGCAATCAAGCCAGAACTTTTCGAAGCGCAAGGGAAAGGTGGTGGTTTCTTGCAGTCAGCAACTGTAATTCTTCCAAGGTAAGTTTCCTTGAAAAGAAATAAAATTATTACTTAAAAATAAATCTAAAACAATGAAAGAAAGTTTCAATTAAAATACAACGTACCGACATCATCAAACATCCTCGAGCCAGCGGCCTAATTTAACAAGATCTCAAAAGCTGTTCGTATGGTGCAATGTTGATCATTTCAATAATGAAGATGTTCTATCTTCAGCTTATCTGTTAATGTGGATGGAGTGGGAGCTGGTGAAAATTGATTTTCATGGTGGCAGTGTGAAATCCCATGGCCTCAGTGAAACATTGATTCCTCGATCTGATTTCATCTCGATCTCTCGTCATTCGTCAAGCAATCCCTTTGTTAGGAATTAGTTGTGTAGTCTAAGTTTAATAAATATATCATAAAAATGAAAATAAATATGGTAATAATAATAATGGAGAGCATAAAAAAATGGAAAATTCTCCTAACTGGTGACTTGCGGTATCATCAATTTTTTTCTTTATTCCATTCGTCAAGGATTTTTTTTGTTACAAACTAGTTAATTACTCCAAATTTAATAAAAATGTACTAAAAATTTAAAAAAAATATGGTAATAATTATAGAACGCATTGAAAAAGAGAAATTCTCATAACTGCTGAATTGTGGTATCTTCATATTTCAACTTTACTTCATTTGTCAATGATTTCTTTGGTTATGCACTAGTTGAATACTCCAAGTTTAATAAAAATGTAGTAAAAATGACAAAATATATGGCAATAATACTGGAAAGCATCTGGGATGAGAAGTTCGCTTAACTAGTGACTTGCGATATCTTCAAATTTCACTTTTTTCCATCCGTCAATGATTTCTTTTGTTACAAACTAGTTGACTACTCCATATTAAATAATGATATCCTAAAAATTACTAAAAATAAAAGTAATGAGAATGGAACGCCCCTAAAAAGGGAAAGTCTCCTAACTGTTGACTTGAGATATCTCCAAATTTCTACTTTATTCCATTCATCAAGGATGTCTTTTGCTAAGAACTAGATGACTACTCTAAGTTTAATAAAAATATGTTAAAACTGATAAAATATATGGTAATAATAGTGGATCGCTCCTAAAAAATGAAATTCTCATAACTGATGACATGCGGTATCTTCAAATTTCACCTTTATTCCATCCATCAAGTATTTCTTTTGTAACAAACTAGATAACTACTCTATGTTCAATAATGATATCCTAAAAATTACAAAAAATATAAGCAATAATAATGGAACGCACCTAAAAATAGAAATTCACTTACCTGATGACTTGCGGTATCTTCAAATTTCATCTATATTCCAACCGTCAATGATTTCTTTTGTTACAGACTAGTAGACTACTCTATGTTCAATAACAATATCCTAAAAATTTCAAAAAATAAAAGTAATGAGAATGGAACGCGCGTAAAAAGAGAAATTCTCCTAACTGGTGACATGAGATATCTCCAAATTTCTACCTCATTTCATCCGTCAACTATTTCTTTTGTTACAAACTAGATAACTACTCCATATTAAATAATGATATCCTAACAATTACTAAAAATAAAAGTAATGAGAATGGAACGCCCCTAAAAAGAGAAAGTCTCCTAACTGTTGACTTGAGATATCTCCAAATTTCTACTTTATACCGTTCATCAAGGATTTCTTTTGTTAAGAACTAGTTGACTACTCTATGTTTATTAACAATATCCTAAAAATTACAAAAAATATAAGCAATAATAATAGAACGCATCTAGAATGAAAAATTCTCCTAACTGGTGACATGAGATATCTCCAAACTTGTACCTTATTCAATCCGTCTCTGGAAAATGCTGGAAAAATGGGATGGACTTGAGATGAGCTGGGCTCCACTTGAATTCAGGGTCAAGTGCAGAGGACATGGCCTCATGCAAATGCCATTCATAACATACTAAGACAGTTTCCACAGACATTTGTAGGCCGCAAGATTCTAATGATTTACTTTTGGTTATATATTTCTTAGAGAGATATTCTTGGAATAATAGTCCTATTTAAATTTCAACTTTTTTTCTAACTTTATATCTACTTGAATTTATTTTTGTGCTAGGGATTGGATTTGTACTACAGGTTTTTGATGACTAATGGCCCACCCGATGACTATTGGCACGAACATTTCTCTGCTGATGAATTCTGTATGTTTCTTGTCATAAAATGTGAATTACAGTCAAGTGATTAGGAATTTTTTTCCAGATATCCTGCCAATGCTTATGAGCTACTTTGTAATTTACATGCTGCTCATCCTTGCTGTGGTCATGTGCTCGAGTAAATAAAATTATACAATTATGTTGAATTTCTAACAATTAAATTAATTTGAAATTTCTAGTGGAGCTTAAATCGAGGCAAATGCTGCATTCAACCTACAAAGTCTATGCATTTTCTGTTTATTTGCAAACACTCGGGATTTTTCTGCAGATTATCGCTTACATCCGGTTTGCATTTGATGGCATTGGTCTGCCCAAGTTAAAAACTTTAGGTAAAATCTTAAACTTTAACATAATAATGTTTTTTTAATGCAAATTTCTTTTCCCTCAGGAAGGCTGTCGGAATCCGCGAGTGAAGTATTGTTTTTAGTTGTGCTCCTTTTGATGGCAAAAGGCTATACAATTACCCGAGGCCGACTACGTATGGCATCAACAGTGAAACTAACAATTTTCATATGTCTATATGTTGTTACATTCATAACTATGTTTGTTTATGAAAAATTGGTTAGTACTTGTAATTAAATTAAAACATGTTTTTTTTAATATACTTTTTTTTAGTTTTTCGATCCTGGAGAAGTGCTATATCTATATGAATCACCTGCTGGATATGGTTTAATCGCTCTAAGAATTATTGCATGGTGGATGTTTGTTTATTCAACTGTTTTCACTCTTAAACACTACCCAGAGAAGGGCGCATTTTATTACCCCTTTAATTTGGTCGGCACTATGTGGTAAAAAAAAATTATATTTTGGTAAATGTGTATATTAGCCAAATAACCAGTAAAACAAATTAAAACTAGACATTTTTTCTAATTTAAAGATTGAATGACAATAGTAAAATAGCTAAGTGATAAGAGAACATAAAGCACATAAAAAAACATAAAAAATAACTAAACCAGAGATATAGTATTCAGAAACATTTATTTTCACACTGGGCCGATTATAACAGACCAACAGTCAAACGAATACTGGTCATGGTATATAGGTCATAAAGAGGTCAGCTCCTATGTACAAACAAGGCGAGTCAATTCTCGAACTCAATTCTCGGGATGAGTTTTTTCATAAGAGGGCTTAGCCCAAATGATGCTCACTAACACCAGCTTCCTGATTCCTCGACAGTCCTTGCTGGCTCTTGCTGGCTGAGAATGTGGCTGCTAGACTGAGTCCTCCACTTCACTGTGGCTGCTGTTGACTCCACTCATGCACTGACTCATTGAATTGAATGGTCTTGACTGAGCATTCAGATTGACTGTGTCCTCTCGCTGAGCTTCCAACAGAGTGCGGCTGCTTGACAGAGTCCACCACTTGACTTAATCCTTGGGTTGACTGGTCTTGACGGAGTCCTTGGGTTAACTGAGTCCTTGATTGACTGACTCCTCTCGCTGACTGAGTCTCCATGTTGACTTTTCTCATTCATTTAGTCCTTGGGTTGATTGGTCTTGACTGAGTAATCGGGTGACTGTCCTCTGGTTGACTGAGTCCTTAGGTTGACTGTTCTTGACTGTCTCCTCACGTTGACTGCGTCCTCTCGCAGAGTCCCTGACTGAGTTCTTGAATCAATCGAGTCTCCCTGTTGACTCCTCTTGTTCATTGTGAGCTTTTACTAAGTTCCCAACTCTGACTGAGTGAGCCACTGAGTGTTCTGCATCAGGCCACTCTTTCAACAGCCAACTCTATTCAACTCTTCTTGGCCCTGGACAGTCGATGTTGTGTCTCTTGGATGTTGCCTCCAGCTCACCATCTTTGCTTTTCAAATCATCCCCTTTTATACCAGTTTCCCAACTTGGGTAAGAATGGAAAGGAAAAGCAAAACTATTGGGCTAGATGGCCCACTTTCTTTTTCCAAGCAATAACTTGTAATTCTCAGGGGTTTCTGTTACGCCATCACTAGTCCCATGTCAATGGACTTCCAGTACAGTGCCCACGTGGCTAATATGACTCCAAATTTATGGTGTTCCACAAATGGGTATGTGACAACCTTTCCACACTAAATAACTCCTTGATTTTTGTTATTTAGTGGGACTATTCATCTATCGTGCTGGTATGAGACTACCAGGTTTGTGGGAAATGCCTCTTTGCTCCCTACTCGGTGGGCAACTCATTAGATTTACAGCTTATTTCTAACTATGTTTGAAATTCTTTACAAAGATTTTTAACTTATAGTAACAAATGTTCCTAACTTACGCTAAGAGGGACCGGCTTACAGTGGCAATAATAATAAATAAAATTGGTAATTAACCATAAAAGCATGACAAAATGTGAAGGATTTTTAAAATTAGGTTTGTGACTGGCCCAGCTTTCATCTTGACAGCAAACACATTGATTGACAAATGGGTGAGAGAGAGTGTTGTCTGTGCACTGAACCACTTTGTAGCACTTGCTGGGCACTTACTATTCTTGGTAAGTAATTTTTCTTCCAAAAAAACCAAACTCGATAATGTTCCAAATTTGTACATTTTAGGTATTGACTGTCCCGAACAGAGCGAATAAAAACTTCCCGTACCATGTCAGGACTACGCAAATTGGCATTATGGAAGTAGGTGACGGTGTCTTGGGCACAAATACCCTGGACCATTTTGGCCATCATGCTTATGCTCCCGGTGGTCCAATGGCTCATATACCTTCACAGTGGCATCACGTTCCTGTTGAATTATTCACGATTGCAAGCACCATACACACAGTTAGTAAATTAACTTTTAGTTTTAGGCTATTTTAATTTTTTTTTTTTTCTGTTAAGGAATCATCTGTTGTATCCACATCCTTCAGACCCCACCCGAGACCAAGAGATGAGTATTCACAAAATTTGGTAATCAGGCCAGAAGAAATTTCACCACTTGCTCCCCCAACACAGGTTTGTGAGGAAAACGATGATTTGACAGATATGCAAGAAATGAGCCTGAAGGAAAATGACAAAGGGCCTAAACAAAAGAAAGAACAGTCTGTGATAGAGAAAATATAAATTAATGAGTTCAAATTTTATTCGTATCTTGTATTCTGTCTGATTAACAGTTTGTACCTTTTTAAAAAATAAATAGTCATATTCTGCATTCAGAAAATTGTAGTTCATATTTACCCTACCATGAAACACCCTCCCACATGAAATATTTAGTTACATGACAGTTTGGCTGCAAGAATGATGAGGGAGAGCACTCACATGCTATTATGCTGCTCAATTATCTAGCAAATAAATTTTTTGTCTCATATTAATAATAAGTTATTAGTATCAAATAAAAAAAGTAAATTAGAAAGAAATGTTAAATAAAAATTGTCAACCATAAAATTTAATTAAGTAAAATGATGGGAGTTGACTGAACATATTTTTCACATTTATACCATTTTATTGCATAATAAAATCAGATACTTGATTGGATAAAGAAAAAAATATATTTTTCTCCTTCTTCTTGAACCCCCAGAGGAGAAAATACAGCTAACTTGTTTAGACGACCGTGGCAACCAAATGGTCAGCATGATAGACTCAGTTTGTAGACCCCACGTCGTGGGTTCGATTCCCGCTGCTGCTCCTGGCCTTTTTTGTCATGCTACCCTTCCCTCAACAACACATTGTTTATAATGATGAAACAAAGATGTATGTACTCTGTTCATTAGGCCATTAAAAAAACACCTTGCACAAAGTTGTTCTTCTGAGCCAATGAATATTCTTCATTTTGTGTTCTGATGAACAATATGAGGGCGAAGTATCAAGCTACGAATGTTCATGAACTGTTTTCATGTTCAATTTTTTAAATTTTAATTTAAATACAGTTTGGATATGCTGTTTACGTACTTTTTATTTTATTTCTTTTTATAAAATTACTCTGAGACCTGAACTTCTAGCAGACACTTTACCATGCCGTAATGTTTATTTTACACACACATAAAATAATAATAATAAAACAAGCATACTCGTATAATCAATATTTTTTTCTTTCCTGAACTCTAGAGCAAAAAGTGCAGCTAACTCATCCATCACATAAACTATAATTGTTGCTCAAAAATTAAAGTGCAGTATTGAAAGTGTATTTTTGTTACATTTTTTGACTGAACAGCAGTTTTTGTTGTATAAGAGAAGAGAAAAACGTTTATGATTATGCATTAAAAATGCTTAATTTAATGCTTCCAAATCCTATTGGAAAGTACATCAGGTTTGAATTCAGGGCTGCTGAGATTTGAATCCAGGACCCTTGCAGATGTGAGTCTGTACTGTAAAGCGCATATTTGACTTATAAAATAATTTTTATTGTATAATTAAAACTTATTTGTTGTTGAAACAGAATTAGGTAGAACTTTTCAACTGTGAACGTATAAGTTTCAAAATGCAAGGTTAAAAAAAGGCAAAGGCAATCTCAAATAAACAATCATTGTTCTATTTAAGCAATTATCTAGCAATTAATGTATCAGCTACAGAAAACAATAGAAATCTGAGATCTTTTCTCTTTTCCATTGACCTGAAAGGTAGATCTCACAAACTCATCCTACAACATAGATCTGACCATACACATAATTAATAACTAAAAGTGCATTAAAAAATAATTATTATTAAAAAAATGGTGGCTACCGTGCAAAACTAGTTAAGTTATTAATATCTCCAAATATGTATGTTTAAAATTTGCAGACTGCCATGTTGTTAAATGTAAGTTGTAGCATTAACCCATGAGGGCTTTGAGTACAGTGTACAATGAAAATGTTTCTTTCATAACCTAAAATATAAAAAAATTAATGTTTTTATATGTTAATTATTATAATGCATTGAATCTTACATTTCCAAAAGTAGTCAATGAAGCAGTATATATTTTAACTCCAGTCAAAATAATCGGCTTCTTAGAAAACTCCATAACAATCTGTAAACTGAGCTTGTCGTTCGCAGGGGTATCATACCAATTGGTGAAGTACAATTTTTGGTGAATACTCGAAAACTGAAAATAGGGGCCAATATGATATCCAGAAACTTGGTTCTTACATGCTCATTAAACGTACACCGTCTGTAATTTGAACGCCGATCCAACACATCAAGAAAAATTCACTGGTCGTCAGGACCCCAAACGGAGTTGTTATTATAATGAGTGTAACTGCATCATCATCGAGCTGTTAACAACAAGTATACTATAATCATATAATTATTTTGGTATTAGAATTTATTGTTACCTTTATAATTCCAAAAGTACCGGTGAATATCAATAACATAGTTATGATAATTTGAAAACCAAATGCACCTTCATGCAACTTTTTGATATTAACTAAAACTCTGAAAAAGGGATTGTATAATTATTAATCCTACATGCAACTGTTTGCCCGACCAGTGGTAATGCATGTCTTTACCTTTCTAAATAGTCCATATATGTTTAGTGGTCATAATTGACCATATTAATTATTTCAACTAATGATTCTTTTTATCTAAGGCCTTGGTTGAGATGAAAAGTTAGTGTCCCAAGCAGGATTCGAACCCATGACCTTCGGCCCAATACACCACTTCTCTAACCACTTGAGCTATCATGACTTCATTCATTAGAAGGTTGTGGGTTCAAATCCCGCTCGTGACGCTAACTTTTTAATCTCAACTGAGACTAGATAAAAAGAATAATTATTTATAAATAGTTTACAACACTATTATGTACAGTAAATAATAAAGACATGTGTCTCTCTATCTAATTATTAATCCTAAGATAATTTATTATTTGGTCATCTCTGAACAACCTGGTGTGCTTAATTTTGTTGGGTTTGCTTTGGATTTCCGTACAAACAGATTCAATGAATATCACATAATGCCAAATAGGTTTGACAGACCAAAACAACAGATTGCAACAATACAAATACAACCACAATAACACATATTTTTATTTGAATTCTAAGCCAATTTCTATTGCAAAATATTTCTTTACAATTAATTAGTATTTCATACATCAAGAGTGTCGATGGGTAGCCGCACCCGTTTAAGGATAGGCTATGTGATATTGACACATGGACACTTACTTTTGACCCAAAGCTGTATGTGTCCCGCAAGCAGAGAAAGGTTGCTTGAAGTGTCCCACCTAGAAAGGTGCTATTCCTTGCCTCCATATAGGAAGCGCATAGTAATGCCACCCAATATGAGAATCTATGTGGGTCCTCTGTTCCGAATCTTGCCAGAAACAGGGTTGATTTATGGTATATCTGATATTTTTATGCCCTCTACTGTGTGTTAGAGTGAATGTATTTATTAGCATAAAAGTATAAGAATATTTACCCATCGACCCTCAATTAGGTTAGTTATATAATAGATGTAAAGGGTGATGGAGCAATATCGATAACTCCACCACCTAACTGAGTGTATGTAAATAAGAAATGTATTTGAGAGTGAGTGGATTTATGGACGTTGGGAGCTGAAATGACCTAGCATGTTGATAGCACCTGGAGCCCAATCTCGGTAGCTGTACAACGACGTCTGACCCCAGACTGCTCAGGGTGGGTGTTTCCCAAAACATGCTGATAATTTATTGCAAATCACACAAAAACAATTGCTGGGGACCTGAGAGAAGAGATAGATTCAACTCTGCACATGTGTGTATGTATACACGTACTTATATACTGTCAGTATAATCACTATTACACTTGTATTTTATCTCGATTTTAAAATTGTGAAATATTAATCTAGATTAGATTAGTTATACAGGAGCTGGCCTTTTTATGACCTGCACACCACGACCAGTGTAGGTCTATTGTGCATCTCCATATTTTTATCTAGAGCTCCTCATTAAGCTTAAGGCTTTTTACCAGCCCCCCAAAGCTTTTTCTATGGCTCTCGTGTGTATACTTCAGCCCCTGGCTTTTCCTCTCTCAGGATTAGGAATCAGCCTACATAGGCCTTCGCACCAACAGAGGATCGCTGTTCCTTCTTGGCATTATTGCACAGGCTTGTTTCTGCCACTCCGCGTCTATACATATGCCTCCGGAGAATATTAACTCAAGTAAATCCTATCTAAATCTTACCAGAGGTTACCAAAACTACATTCTGGTTTATGCTGTAATTGAATAACTTACTTAAGAAGTTCAACATGTCTTTCTACAAGTAATTTGAACTGTTGTCGATACAATTGAGGCTGTTTACTATCGTAAGTTAGGCTGGCCCAGTCGTCTGCTAATCTGTGAATTTCTGTACTGAATAGAGCAAGAGCGTAGAGAAAAACCGCAGCGCCATAGGAGATGACTGTACTAAAGCCGGTATAAATAATGAACTGAAAATTATTTATTTTTAGAAGTAATATAAAATCTAAAAAAGTTTAAATTAAACACAAACCTCCACGGGAAAGGAAATTGTTGATAAAAACTGACTTAAAAATGGATATTTAAGTGGCAATATAGTTTTGCCTGTGATCAGTGGGTAAAATGCCCAAAATAGTGCTGCAATGTTACTTGTCACAGAATGAAATTTGTTGACAATTTTGACAACTTTCTGAAATAAAAAGGTTTATTACATAAAATTAAAATTGTATTGAGTAACACATGGATAAAATAACTCACTATTAGATTGGTTTCATTATTTCCGATCCTTATTTTTACTTTTTTTGCCCAATTTCCAAGTGTTTCTATCGCAGATGTGTTGAACCTCAAGAGGGTGATTTTTTGAAGTAGATCAATAAAAAGAACTGTGTAGTTTATAGAGTTGGAAACCTTAAGGAAATGCTAAAACAAAAGATCAAATTAAACTTTGAAATGTGTGACTGTCAGAAATACATTTAAATAATGAGGTTCAAAATAATGGAATGCTTATTTTTTTTTACAATCTGAGGACTATCTAGTACTTTGTATCTGTGAATGAAGTCTCGTCTGGGATTGCAATTTATTAGCTTGAATTGGCTCATTCCCAAATCAACCTGAGGAATATTGAGTTATCTGGGGTAGTGTGAATGAAGTACAATATGATATGTGAATGTAATTTATTAGAGTGAATTGGCTTTTCTTTCCTAATTACGTGAAGGAATATCTAGCAATCTTGGGCAGTGTGATTTAAGTTTGGAGTGTGAATGTAATTTATTAGGGTGAATTGGCTTATTTCTCAATTTCCTTGTGATATAGTAGTAATCTGGGGCAATGTGAATGAAGTCTCATGAATGGCAAAGAAGCATGAATAGGCTTCTTCCCCAATCACCCAAAGGAATATCAAGTACTCTGAGGGTAGTGTAAATGAATCTGGGGTAGTGTGAATGAAGTCTGGTCTGTGAATGTATTTATTAGCGTGAATGGGCTTCGCTCCCAATTTATGGGTATGGTGGGTAAATGGGCTACTTCCCCAATCGCCCAAAGAAATAGCATGTACTCCTGGCTAGTGTGAATGAAGTATGATCTGGAGAATGTAATTTATTAGCTTGAATTGGCTTCTTCCCCAATTACACACGCAATATTTAGCAAACTGGGGCAGTGTGAATGAAGTTTTATCCGAATGTCATTTATTAGCATGAATGGGCTTCTTCCTCAATCACCTAAAGAAATATGAAGCACTCTGGGACAGCATGAATGAAATTTGATCTGTGAACGTTATGTATTGATGAGAATGGGCTCCTTTCCCAATCACCTTGAGGAAAATCTAGTAATCTTGGGTAGATTTGAATGCTAATCGAACTAATTTGGTTTTAAATGTGTATGCTTTTATTATGTGTAAAGTTTGTGTATTTACTATACATATAATTTTATCCTTGACTGACAAAGCTCTGAGGTAGAGGGTTGCTTTATGTTGGGATGGGGAATCTAGTGAAATAATAAGTCTTTATTCACATCCTAAATGACAAGATAAGAAAACCACAGAGCAAAGCAGAGAACATCAAATATAATTTACTATCAAAAGTTAATGGTTTTAAATGGTGTAGATATCAACCTTTTGATTGTATGCCTCCTTCCATCCACCAAAGATACTGTAAGTTTGGATAGTACCAGCAATCAAGTATAATATAAGCAATATATCAATTATGAATTTAGTAATTTTATTTAACGAATTGGGCATGAGTGAGATCAATTTTACAAGAGACATCTGGATCGGTAGGGCCCGGAAACCTGTCAAATCCTCAAAAGTGAGTTCTGTTTTTACAGTTCCCATCTGAACACCAGAATATCGACACCTTGGTACTAACTGAAGTGGAACAGCAGCTAGTACGAGACTAGTCCTTTCTATCAATAATAAAAGCATTAATAACAAGTTGCTGTTTGAACTGTTTACACTTGAACTGGTCTATGTTGTCCATGAGAGTTTTTGAAAGTTAAATACAGTGGAAAGGCTGTAATTAACAAAAATACACATCAGAGAAAAACAGAAAGCTTTTGAAACTTTGTTCTTCTAATATCTAATAACTTATTATCAAATACTGATAAAAGTTCTATGATGCTAGAATACAGCATAATTGTAAGCAAGTGGTAGCTATTAGTATAAACAACAAACATACTATACAACTTTTAAAAATTTAACCTTATTATATTAATGCGTGTAATGATGATGGTAGGTGAATGTGATATCAAATGTATGTTGATATTTCTTTTATTACTCTTTCTACTATCATTCTTGTCAAATATGTTTTTAGTTTTGATGAAACTATTTTTGTTTTTAGTGTTTGTTTACAGGGGCATTATTCAGGGGAGATTTTCCTTTGATAAACTTGGCTGGGGCATAAACTGTACGAATACAATGGTTTAGAGTTTAGGTTTGAATTTTTTGGTTTTCACTTGATACCATTACAGCTGCGCTTAATGGCCTCCCAATTTTAGCTCATTTCTTAAGTTTCCACTGGTTTATTAAGTTTTAAGTTTTCAAAAAAAATTTCAAGTTTAACTAAATTTTACAATTGTTGATCAGTTATAATTTGGTATTTAGAGAAACGCAAATGCTACTTTACCTACTAGCTCGATAAATTATCAAAATGAAATCGTTTGCTCAGTAAACATGTAAAGAATGGAATTTAAGATTTAAACTAGTGCAACATTTCAACTTTTAAAACTTATTGTGAATTTATAAGTGTGTTATACACCTCCAATTCTAACACAAATAATACTTCTAATGAAAAATCCAGGACTACCTCACATACCCCATCCCTTAAATCCAAAGTTGTTACTCCATCAGAGATAAAATTTATTTAGAAATAGTGAGATGCGGTCTGGTGTGATGTAGGCTTCAGAAAAACATTTTCTTTATCGTGCCAACGTTTCGATCTTTATTGAGATCATCTTCAGGGCCTGGGATTTACAAACATTGTTTACATATAACAATTACANTGTTTTCTAAAAAATGATCCATAGGTTCTAAGCTCGATTGATTTTGGTGTTGTGAATTTTCTGTGGCGGTTGTCTGGTTATTTAAGTGATGAATTTCTTCTACCGTGTAATTCGGACGGTGTTGACCGAATTTTGAATTTTGCTGCGTGAAAAAATTATTGGGTTCTTTGAACGATTGTCTACTTTGTATCGACATGGGTGTCGGTTTGATGTCACGTCCGTTCGCGGCTTGAATTCGCGGGGCGAACATGGTGTTTTGTGAGTTTTGTGTGTTAGATTTTGTGTTTTGATGGAAATTAGGATATTGATTGGGGAATCTTGCTGGGTGTCTAATAGGTGGTTGAAATCGAGGTTTCCTTGAAGGATAATTGTCTGGTTCCTGAAAAGTTTTCAAGAACTGAAAATCGTTCGTAAGGATATTTAATGCTTCTGTAAAATTACTTGGATTCCTAGTCCACATAAGTGAGCCTAGGGGTTCTTTTAGACCTCTTAGTAAGACACGGAGTGCGACGCCTCTCGCATAATCAATTAAAGTGTTGGATTGAAGGGGATTATGGTTTTTAAAATACGCTATTTGTAAGTTTAAAAGGTTTTGTACTCGTTGATAGAACTCATACGGTGTTTCGTTTTGTTGTGTTAGTCTAGAGATTTCAATCTGGAGAGTGAATGCGTCCCTTTTGTCGGCGTATCCCTCTAACAATGCAGTTTTTAAATCTGCCCAGTTTGATACATTACTATTTTCAATCACTTGAGCTGCAGGACCTTTTATCTTATTTCTTAAGCATGAAAGCAGGTATACATTTTGGAAATTATTAGGGTGGTTAGTGTCTACAAATGTGTTAACTAATTTTTGCGATATGTCTAAGAATCGCGTAAGAACGGTTGGGTCTCCATTGAATTCCGGGACCATGTCCAGAAATTCTCTTTTAAATTCTGGGAGAGCCATTTTGGATATTTGTTAACAATGCGTAAAAATTTTCGTTTTTTAATTTAAATTAGATTATTTTAAGTATTTCTTACATAAAAACGAGAGCTCCTACAACCATATTCGCTGGTTCTGAGAGTCTAGAAGTTCGATGCCGTTGTCCGGGAGGAAAGTTCATATGCGTTGAACTCTTCACCGATCGTTGATTGTCCGATTGCCGATTAACCGTTGAAACGGAAAGTTACTCGATTATAACTTTCGACAATGTCAAGCCCACTGCGCCAGTTAAATAATTTCTTTGGACGAACGTGTTTTTAAAAACTTTTATTCAAAGAAATTACAAATAAGTTACTGATATACATTCAGAACTTTATGAATCTAAATCAAATCTCGTCGATATGCTTTCGGGAAATCTGGCTTAAGACTAACGTTTATTAAAATGAAAATCCTTATGAAATTTCTAGAGTGGGAGAGAGTACTGATGACAATTCTAGGAGCAACACCTGCATCCTAGCATTGTCATCACATTATTTATTTAACACAATGTTTATACTCGTATATAACTTATATATATACGCACGCACGCACGCACGCATATTTGGAGCAAGACGAATAAACGTTTAGAAATTATAAATGATGGAGTGAGTGTGGTGTTCAATTTGGCGGAGGTATCAGCGGTTCACTTTGGCAATTCATGTCGAGAGACGTGGTTGTAGAAGTCCTTCAACCTGATGATGAGCTAAAAGGCTCGAAATCCGGACGTTGCAAAACAACTTACTGTGAGTAGGAACTATCCTTTTAAAAAGTATTGAAAAAACGTTTTGTGGTTTACTCAGGGGCGATCAGGATATTATTGGGAGTACAACTCAATACTACCCCGTCAAATATTAGGTAACAGTGCCAGATCGTTTCAGATTCAATTCCCTGACGTATGGTCCTTGTTCCATGACGAATTTCATGTTTTGTGTCTTGGTTACACAAGGCTTATGTTTGATTTTTCCAATAGACCTACTTTCTATCACACATCATATATAATTAATATCAGCCTTCAATAGTATAATTTAAGGCCAGCTGGCCTTATCCCCGATCGTTAATATTACTTTATATCACTTGTAAAATGTTTATTTATAAATAAAAATTATTTAAAACCTAACCAATATCTGAAGTAGAAGTGTAACAGAAGAGTTTGTGAGATTTCTCCATGTGGTCTGTAGAGTGACGAGCCTGTGATTAGGTCATTACCGGTCATTTCGTTCAGACTACCCTAGCCGGCTTTGTAAGTTAGACAAGTTTTCGCTCTCGTAATCTTCAGTTTAGGTCTGCGTTTGACAGACCAAAACAGAGGATAAGCAGACGAAAATACAGGTTCATCACTCCTCAAATCCCCAAGAGGTCTGCCAGGTTTTATTTTATTTTATTTATTTATTCATTTTTTTTAACGATGCTTCGCAACAGCAGAGGTCATTTCAACCCCAGGGTGCCGGTGTTTTTGAAAAAAAGCCCATTTGTAAGTATGTCGGGTTCGAATGCGGTTCTATTCCTTTTGAAAAAAACACTTTTCTGAACCAGAGGGCTCTCGAATTCAGAAAGCCATCACCTTCGATTACCGAAGATCCAGCGGCCCTGCATTTGAACCCAGGGACCTTTTTACCTTGCAGTGATGAGCTCTGTGTCAACACCTAAACCGTTGCCGCTACCGACGCTCCACTGCCAGGTGTTAATATTTGTTTATATTTTTTCAGGATTATGTAAAACTGGAAAAAATCGCGACTGTTTTAACTAAAATTCGTCACATTTCGAGTTGAACAAAACATTTGTATAGATTTATTTTATGGCCTTTTTAGGAAAACTGATGTAGATTTATTCATAGAATGTGTAAGGAAATTTGTCCTGTATACCATTGATAATTGATTCTATGGTGGTACCATGTAGCATACAAAATATGTTAAAATGGAACGGTTACCAAGTGCCGTGAGCTTTATTCATTTAAACGAATTCTGAAATTTATTGTTCAACCCAAGAAGGCAATCTAAGCAGAAATAGATCTTTACAAACGCATAAGCTTTAAACAGCCAAGAAAAGTTATTTACAGGAGGTTTTAAAACTAATGCCAATTAATCAGAAGCCCTTTTGAGAAGGGAAAAAGAACCATTCATTTGTTACTAGTCTTTAATACTTTCCAGCCGGAATGGGTTTCCCAGTTACCTTTTTGCTTTAATAAATTACAAAAAGAGTTCAGTCCATATCGGACCAAGGGATCTATCGGTCCTACCAATACAGAACATGCCAAAATAAAGCCCTAACCAGACAGAAAGTTTTTGAGTTTTTCGTAAGCACCAAAAAAATCGTAAACAGATCGTATTAAATGAGAATAAGTACATAAAAAGAGCCAAAAACGAAAATACTTTCCAGTACTTAAAACTTATTTTAAAGAAGTTTCCTACCTTTTTCGATTTAAAATAACTGTTTTTGAAAAACCCAATTAATATTAGTTTTAAGCACTGTTCGAAGTTTTTAAATACGAATTTTTATAGCAAAAATGAGACTTTTCAGACTTGATTAGCCAACGTGTCCTGTGTACCACTTAATAATTCATAACCACGTTGGATTTTATCAAAGTTCAAAGTTATTGCAAGAGATGGAAGCTGAACTTATCTTCTATTAAACTGTCAATTGGTTTTTGGCCATCGAGTGATTTCAAAGTTATCACAAATTTTGTGACGATTGAAAAAATTGGCGCGGTATTTGGAAAACAAAAAATTGAGAAAAAGAAAACCTTTTTTAAAATTTTAGTAAAAATTTGTAGTCAGGGATATTTTGGGTGCAGAAAACGATCCGCTTTGTTTCATATTAAACAATATTTTAACTTACTTTCCTACGACGCTAGGTCAGTAATTACGAATAGCATTTCAATAAATAGATTTTCCTGATTTGATTTTTGTCGTACTTTTGATTAAGGTTAAAATATATTTAGCAAGAAACAAAGTTAATATTAATTACAATTAAGTAAGGTTTTTAGTTGAGATGAAAAAAAGTTAATGGCACGAGCGGGATTCGAACCCACGATCTTCGGCTAGATACGCCGCTGCTCTACCACTTGAGGAAGTTGATGTCCGAGTGGATCGAGGTCACGATAGCTCAAGTGGTAGAGCAGCGGCGTATCAAGCCGAAGATCATGGGTTCGAATCCCACTCGTGCCATATACTTTTTTGATCTCAACTAAAAACCTTAATTAATTGTAATGTATTAATTGGTCAAGCGGACCACGAAACTAGTGAAGTTAATATTAATATTCTACACATAGGGATACAAACTTTATAAACATTTTTTTCGCCATCCCGATTGTTTTCCGAATACGACAGACATAAAATGAAACTACTGTTGACGTAGCCTGAATGAGCAGATGTGTTATGAATTTTTAATTGAATCGCAATTGTGACAACCAAATTTAAAAAAAAATCACTAAATTGTCAAAACTCTATTATAAACAAGCTATATACTTTTACATATTATAAAAAATTTATATTATATTCCTTATTATGATACAAGGTGCAAAATGTAAAATGTTTTGTTTATGTTGTTAATTCTCGAAAATCTTTAGTATAGTTGAAATTCGCCTTCCTGGCTCACAGTGGGAAGCCTCGAACGTGGGATCACCGACTTCCACGGATCTGGGGTGATACTAAGCCGAAAAATATTAGGTTATGATCGACCGATCTTGCCAATGTTTAAAAAATATGCCTAAAAATATATCGCAATCATAAAATATCGCAATTGTCTACTTTGCTACGTCGCTCGGTCATAGTACGCTCTTTCCCAAATTTTTTGTCTTCCAAAACGTTTTATATTTTTCCAGAAATTATGATAACCTTGATTCTATCCACCGAACCACAGGATACTTCAAAGGGATTTTGAATCCTATAACTTACACGCAATGGCTCAAATTCGATTTCCGTCTATAAATCAAAATCTGAGATATAAAATGAAAGTCTGGGAAATTTTTAGTTGATTTCACCATTGTTTCTCTTAGTTATAGGGTCATAAAATCTAAACAGTGTTGGTATAGTCTGAAAAGAAAAAGATTCGGATTTGCAACGATGTAAATTTCGTAAAAATTGGATAAAATGCTGAGGAGTTATGAATTTTTATTTTTGGCATCGGACAATTAAAAATCACCCCTGGCTGGCAAATGTCTATTTTTATTGCTATTAGCCTACTTTATTTACCCGCCTTTTCAGTTTTAGAGATGTTATCTCATTTATTACGAGCCTGGTTACTTTTTTCTTATCCTAGGTAAAACACAAATCGAATTAAACTTGCACAAAAAAGGCAGAAGTCTACACTAAGAAAAAGTAAAGCACATAAAATATTATTTTTTTCGTCTCCTAGAAATTATTGGCAAAAACACTCGTACATATTTCTAATATTTTTCTACCTAGATTCACCCAAAAAAGTTTCATTGAAATCCGTGATCTCACGTCTGTAGCCTTCCCCAGTAAGATATAATACTAAACAACAAACCGAGATGTATCGCGGGTTTAGTATCACTCTGACATAAGGCAATTGTGTAGTTTTAGGACGAACTTACGTAAAATACGATTTTTTCAATGGTCTGTTTAAATAGGAGTATAGGTGAATGAATTTGAATTTTGCCAAAGCGAAGTACACATTCACAAAAATATTCCCACCCATTGAGTGGTGTTGGCTAGTTATTTCTGTTTTGGCCTTTTGGACTCTTTTTTGGTCTTCATCATCTGATCTTTTGATCATAACCTACTAATGGTGATTGATGTTCTCTTGATACCGTAAACTCGGATAAAGCGGATGACCGAGTACAATAAGCGAAAACACGTGGGACCACATGCAGGAATGATCAAAGGTTCGTCCATCCGCTGAACGTTCGTACTAACATCACAATAATTGCCGTGTTAATTTTGACAGGCACGAAACCATTTATCATGCAAGATTGCCAATTATTTACATGACAAGCGTTTTTTCCTTAACCCTTAAAATACGATGGTAAAATCTTCCAAATAGCCGAAGCTTATAAGTGAAAGAAGACAACGTTACCGTAAGTCATCACAAGTAATCACTAACACTTTTTTCTTTACTTTATATTATGTAAATAATTTATATACCTGAGATCCTTTCTGAAAACTTAATTAAACTGGTTTAATTAAAATATAAAATTAGTAGTGACGGATGTGTACTTTGATGGTTTCTATTCATTTTGGTTGTTCGAAATACCCTGTTCTGGTCTGTCACAAGGAGCTCGATCTACAGCAGTTTGGTTTGAAGAAGGTAGAAAAAGCTTTACGTAATTAGAGAAAAATCTAAGGGCAGAGAATTGGCTAATAGTAAGCTACTCCTCCAGCAATCTGTCAGAATCTAGCCCCCAAATCGACCACCCGCAAATTGCTTTGGGGCAGTTTAACTACTTATGGACAAACATTCTTCATACATTGTTAAGGCAATCGTTAAATCAACTTACTCAAGCCCCACTACAATGTTTTTCAATTTTATAAAATTATACGTAGTGTTAAAGCCATTTACATATTTTATTCAGATTAACCATCTTTTCATTATAGAATCTATCAACATTTCAACCTGCCAATTATTGCTGAAGGTTAAGGTTTAAGTTTGAGCTTTTTTTCTTTTAAATTGATTAAAATATAGTGGTTTGCCGAAGTGGTCGTACCGATTTTATATGATGATTTGATATGAATTTTCCTACTTATCAACAATAACCTACTTAGTATGCGTTGAAATAATAAAACATTACGCGCACATACATACATACATCATACATACACATATACACCCACCCACAGAGCAAGCGAGAGAGAGAGAGAGAGAGAGAGAGAGAGAGAGAGAGAGAGAGAGAGAGAGAGAGNGTCCGAGTGGATCGAGGTCACGATAGCTCAAGTGGTAGAGCAGCGGCGTATCTAGCCGAAGATCGTGGGTTCGAATCCCGCTCGTGCCATTAATTTTTTTCATCTCAACTAAAACCTTAATTAATTGTAATGATTTAATTGGTCAAGCGGACCACGAAATTAGTGAATTTAAAGTGTTAATAACTGTGGAACGACTAATAGTTTAAATGCCTTAAATAGAAATTCATAATGTTCTGTAAATGAATCCATAATGTCAACATAATTAACTCGTTAAAAAACACAAAATCTCTGTCAGGTAATTAGAATAATTTAAAACCTAAAAATAAAATTATTAAGGTGTTTCGGCAAAAAAATAATTATTTTAACTACTACAAGGCTAATAATTCCCTGCCAAAAAAGGCTTAAATTGGTTTTACTCTCAAAAACATATAATGTAATATAATAATATTCAGGAAGAACACGGGCGGTGTAAAATAATTCTCGAGAAAAAACATCTAGAGTGGTAATTTAACAGGTCTTCTAAATGGATAATGCCAAGCTGAAAGACGAGAAATATCAATGACTATGCCAAAAATACGTACTTTTGAAAATTACTTAATAAGCATAATTTACTGACTACGCGTGCTGTTTCGTGATATATCTAACGGCTGAAATACCACCGAAGAGAATTTCCTTTGTATCCACGTCTTCTGTTTGTTATTTTGTTATCATAATTATTCGCTCGTTAAATTATTTATCAAGATTATGCTTGATTATTACAGTATTATAAATAATGATTTGCTTGATCACTTTGTAGTATTTGTTGACCGTATTTGTTTCAAAATACTATCACGCCCTTTTTATGTTTTTAGTCCCATTTTTACATGGTATTTTATGCTCTCCATAGAGGTTTTTAATGCCAATCTATTGAGAAGGATTCCCTCCTCCACTCGTTGAGTGTTTTTGTGAGTAGTCATGTTGCTTGCCTCATTCCTGTCCAACATGTTCTCTAATAACCTAAGATTCTAGACCTTAATGTGTCTATAATTTGTCACAAAATGGATTTTGGCCTATGTGTCTCCCCCTTTTTAACTACGGTGGGCTGTCTCTCACTTTGAGAGAAGAAAAAAGAGAATGAGAGATGGAGATAGATAGATAGATAGATAGAGATAGAGAGCAAGAGAGTGAGGCAGAGAGATAGATAGATAGATAGATAGATAGAGAGATAGATAGATAGATAGATAGATAGATAGATAGATAGATAGATAGATAGAGAGAGAGAGAGAGAGAGAGAGAGAGAGAGAGAGAGAGAGAGAGAGAGAAGAAACTAAGAGAGAGATAGAGTGAGAGACATATGGAGGGGAGGGACCTTTTTACAATAGAGCGATCTTTTATTTGATTACAATTAATCGTAAAATAATAAGCAAAATCGGTGATCATTTATGTACAATTGCTACGGAAATTTGCCAAATATTACTAACAGATGCAATGAAATGATATTACAAATACTTAGATACTTAAAAAAACACTGAAAAATCGTGTTCGCTTAAATTGTTTATAACGCTTCTTACTTCCATTAGATTTTCCATATTTTTACACGTTCGTTATGAATGATAAAAAAACCATCAGAATTTAAGCTCGTCAAAAAACATCCTATCAACAACAAAAGGAATCTGTCTTCTTTCACAAGAATACCAACACGGATAAAGATCTACTGAGCGGACGGAGTCATCTATCAGTGCCTCTCTTGAGTGATGCCTTTTGCTTCTAGACCTTTGACCTCTCAATTTATATGTTAAGTGAAACATCAAGTCATATTCTACTCACTTTGATGACGTATTAACAAATCACGCCCTCGGGGAATTGTTGTTTAATTGACAAATAATAAACAATGAATGCAGTTATGACCTGTTGTTTTTGATTCTTTGCTTGATGGGAAAGTAATGTAAGTTCCTGAGAAGCTGTCATTTAATATGAAGGCAGATGTTAAAGTCTACAGTCTAATTAAATAAAACTTTAAGTATTACTGTATGTTTGATATTGTATACATTTTGTTCATGTTTGATTTATTCTAACCACTTAGATTAGTTTAGAGGAAATAATATGTATTATAAACCCAGGTAAAGTCAGTAATGATCAATCATGAGGAAAAAATATATATACACACATACATAAATACATCAAATCGATCAGGAATGTTGACAAAATACATCCCAGTCAATTTGGATTAAACGAGTTTTTTAAAACAATTTTTTCCTTTTAACAGCTCATTGTTTCACACGTCTTTTGTTTTTCCTAGCCTTACTGATGCAACAATGCTAGACTGCATGCTAATTTGAATGGGGCTTTCCGATCCCAGAAGGGGTTTGATAAAGGAACTCTTAGTTTCATAGATTTCGAAAGCATTCCTTTTCCCCAGCCGACTGGGTCAATAAATAAAAGGAATGAGAAAACTTGTCTCGTTTCAATTAGTGCAAAAATGATTATAACTTCGAGCTTTTTGCTTTTTACAAAATTTACGCCTACATGGCAGAACAACGTACAAGTGAAAAAAATCTTTTGTCTCAATATTTTTCTTTGACGTTCTTTGTTATTAGTCTGAATATTAGGATAGGTTTAGGTATGCCAATTACATTAGTCGTCATCAGTCCTCTTATGTTGTTCTTCTTCTGTTCTCCTTCTCGCATTATTTGCCAGCCACTATCTATTTCAAGGCAAAATATTTGAATTATTCGCTGGTATTCATACTACCCCAGAGTAATCGATATTCCTCGGGGTAATAGAAAAGAAGCACCTTCATTCAAGGTAATAAATTACATTTATAATATATATTAGACTTCATTCACACTGTTACAAAGCAATCTATATTCCTTGGGGCAGGGATCTCTCCTTCCACAATATTAAATTGCATTTACTCACTTCATTTAAACAAATACAAACTGTTTATAATTAGCCCTTTTCATTCAAGCTAATAAATGTAGACATACAAGTTGTCCATTCGTGCCCTAGTACTCGATATTCTTCGGGGATCATCTATATTATTTCAAACATGGCTGAAGACAAAAGGTCAATGCCAAAAAAAAAAAAAAAAAAAAAAATCTATATTATTTATCTTTTGATGGATACTTTCTACTTCTGGTAACTTTACTAAGCTGGGTTTAGAAAGGGCTGACCCTGCAGTGATAATGATACAGTTAAAAAAAAGTATAGGACAGAGCAAACAGAATGCCTCTCATGGAGCGACATGGATTGGCATACAGTTCATAAGAGTGATAAAGAAATTATTTGGGAAGACCAAATAATCAATATTTGGCCGATATAAAATAATGGAAGTATATTTTTATTACTTGTTCTTTTGGTTTTAAGGATATGCTATGAAAATCATTATTATTATAACATAATAGTGGAACGGGTGTACTTTGCCTTGGCTGAGCGGGATCTGGCTACAATGATTGGACGGTCCCCCAGAATGTGAGGCAACATTCACCGAGCTCAAATTTTACAAATTGGTAGCAACCCCAGGGCTGACATATGGAAGCGAATCAGGACTAGCACTCTGTGTAATTGTGCCATTCTTGCGTGTCGTGGTGAGAGTGCCAGTGAGATTTTGCTGTTTTAATCTCAACACGACACGCAAGGATGGCACAATTACACAGAAGACAAACACTTTGAGTTAGTAGAAATACTTTGAATGAATATATAAAATATATTTTGCATTGTATAAATTCACTTTTCCACATCCAAAATGTAATTGTAATATGTAAACAATGTTTGTAAATCCCAGGCCCTGAAGATGATCTCAATAAAGATCGAAACGTTGGCACGATAAAGAAAATGTTTTTCTGAAACCTACATCACACCAGACCGCATCTCACGATTTCTAAATAAATATCAATTAACCGTCACTAATCACCACACAAAAGAAAAGAAATATGTTGTAAACGACTATTCGCTAGTCGACTATTCCCTAGACTAGTTAAACGTCCGATCCAGTATCGATTTGCCACGAAGATAAAGGAAGAATACGACAACAATGGTTTGGTGAAGAGGGAACAGGCTGCAATGGGCTGAAAAGTTTTCCTGAGCAAAGAAAAATCATAAGTTATACTTACTTTTTTGATCTGTTTCATTGGCTGCCAAGTTGACTCAACTCAAAAATACAACTTTAAAGAAAATTAACGACGTTCAATTAAGATCGACAAGATAATCTACCCGAGAATACCAGGCTTGTTGGCAATTTTTCAGCTTTCATTTCCATGGCTTTATTAATTATAAAAACAAGATGCACATTTATTTCTAGTAGCGAGATTGCTTACACCTGGCTCAACACGAATAAAACTGTTCTTGCTACTGGTGAAATTGCCGAACGTTAATCAAGTGAATATTGTCTTCGTGCATGTCATATTGTTTACCATTTAGAAAATAATGTTCTCTATGAATGTAGATATCAACTTGTCATGGAAGGTAGAAAGATATCGTTTTTCGTACATTAAAATGCTAGAATAATAATTTATTGGCAGAAAATACGATTAATCAAATTTGGTTGTGAACATTATCCAAAGATTTGCCATACATGTGACAGGAAGAAGAAAATTACTTTACTTACATATGTGTGGCAAAAAACAAACACTTTGAGTGAGTAGAAATAATTTGATTGAATATAAAAAATATTTTTTGCATTGTATAAATTCACTTTTTTCCACATCCTACATGTATTTGTTAAATTTAAACAATGTTTGTAAATCCCAGGCCCAGAAGATGATCTCAATAAAGATCAAAACGTTGGCACGACAAAGAAGATGTTTTTCTGAAACCTACGTCACACCAGACCGCATCTCACGATTTCCGAATAATCATTTACTTACATAGTTCGATGGTTTTGCAATAATGGAAACCATTTAGAATTGGCACAAACAACATAAAATAAATAAAATAATAATATAAGAAAACACTTCAAGTGACCCCACCCGTCGGAGGTAGTCTGCTTAAAACCAAAAACAATACATTTTACAGCTAGATTTTATCTTCACTACTTGAATTATTGTATTATTATCAAATCGGTAATACCACGCATGACGCGTATTGACTCAGAATTCCACAATTACTTACGTTAAGAACAGAAATAACGCCTCGAAAAGACCGGAGACCAAGATATCGCAGACGAAACTAAGACAGAATTAAACTTCCAGCCATAAAATAGAAAACCTCCATTTTGCCATTACTTTTCTTCATTGAATAAATTTCATTCTATATTTCACATATTTATCTCACTTTCTGTAATGTAAAAATTATTAATTAAAAAGCAAATGTTCGCACCACATTTTAAAAACCATCAGAGCTCCTAAGTTCTAATTCTCGTTTATCTTGACGAATAAATATAAAGATAAATAAAAGAACTTCGGTTAATCATTCTAACAGTTTTTTTGAGTAGTGAGTTTTGGCCAGGTTTTGCTTTCCCAAGATTTTCCAGAATCAAAAGAAAAGTCACCGTCCAGGAAATTTCAAAACCTCTCCAGGTAGATTCAACGGGCAAAGGAAGAGGAGCTCTATAAAGCTTACGCGTGAGTTACCATATTTTCACTTTTACTTTTTAATAAAAAAAATCTTAAAACGTTTTCCGCCTTATCTTACTGGCGGAAGATCCATACTGGACTAGTGTAAGTTCTATTCCTTCTGAAAAAACCACTTTTCTGAGGCTGATGGCTCTCCAGTTCAGAAAGCCATCACATTCGATCATGCGAGATTTACCGAAGAGTTTTACGATTCGCAATGTGACTCTAGGACCTTTAGATTATGCTGAAGGGCAGAGGGACAATCGCAAATCGAACTAAGTCATCGGCGTACAGCAAAACATTTATAACAACATTAATTAACAATTATAACCACATCAACACGCACACCAAACTCAAGAATTTCGTTTTAGTCATCCACGTAGGAAAATAACAATTGACTCGTAGTACATCCTTGCCTTATTCCAGTGTTCAATTTAAAGCGTTCGTGTAGACCATATTTACTACGCACTGTTAAGACTCATAGAAAATTTATTTAATCATACAATACATTTATTTAATTTAGACAATCGAAAGCTACCTCAATGTCGAAAAAAACATTCTTCTCGATGTGTAACTATGAGATTGACGAGCGTAAATAAATTATTGCCAGTTGTGAATCGTGTGGCAGGATTTGAGAGGAATTCAGATGGAATATGCCTTTTTCATAAATTTGGAATAAAAAAAAGGATAAACAGACTATAAGAACTTTTTGAATTTGTTGTGTGAAATGAATTGGTAGTTATTGGTGAGGCGGCAAAATGCGTTTCTTTCTTCCCCACCAAATTTGCCTCATCTATAAACCTACAGAGTTCAATTCAATGACTATTTTGATGTCATCCAAATGTTATAAACAAAAACATAAAATATTAGAACTGTGATACCGCACCTAGAAAATTCTGAACTAAAAAGAATTAGTGAACATATTTCATTGGTGATGCGGTAAAGCGTGCTGCTATTTATCCACCACATTTCCTTCACCTAGAACCCTCACTTTGATAACTTCCGGTACTTGTAAAGTCTTTCTATCGTTAGAACTATAACTTCAACTTAAAAGGTTTAAATTGAAAGAAAACAACCAGGCATCAATGACGAGGGGCAAAATTTGCTACGATTTCACCCAAAGTATTTTTTCTATAAAAAACTCTAGTTTAATAAATATTGCGATTGTGATATTAAACTGAAAACTTAAAAAGTGGATAGAAGAATTCACTGAATTTTTATACCTAATAGTAAAATCATGAGAGTTGTTGGTTGAAAAACAACCTTACGTTTCTTCGTTTCTTCGCAGTCGTGATCTGTTCCAATTTTTTTTTAAGAAAACTAAATGAAGAACTTGAAAAAGATTGCAAAAAACAACAACTAAAACTACTGCCAGAGAGTAACAATTAGAGGCCCACGGTTAAAAGCGAGTACCGAGGCTTCACTGCAGCTTTGATTTATAAGCGGCATGTTCTGGGCGTGTCTACAGTAATTCATAGCAAGAACTAGTAAATTAAAGGTTCAATCTAATCAAGTTAATACTTCGCCTTACGGTAAAATTTCGATTTTTATTTTTGAGGCACTTATGAAATTACATTTCCCGTAGTATTTCTCCTTCGATCCGATTATTTTTGGTATTTGGAGGAAAATATATTTGACTGATCATCATTAGAAGGGTATTAGGGTTACAATTTCAATATTCCAATTAATTTACCAAGGCCTAAACTACCGCTGTCGAATGTACAGGGAAAAACGGTCGATGAATATTTGCACATTGAAACGTTTATTTTTACATTCAAATGAAATTCTCAACCTGAACCAGTTCAAAGAGAAAATTCTTTAGATTTCTTGGATTAGTCATATAAGTTATACAATGAGCTTGCGTCCTTCAGAAATAAGATATGACATGATAAATAAGACAGTATGTAGGGCTATAAGAAGAAAAAAATTAATATCGTTGAATTAAATTTCCATAATTTTCAAAACAAAAACACCACCGAGTCATATACAAAATATTACTTATTAATATAAGTATATATAATAATATTAATAAATAAAATATTACTATAAAACTGTCCTCTGTACGTAATACCAATATTTCGAACGTTTCTTACGTTGACAGACCTGGATTATATGGCATTAATAAACATTCATTCTTAAAACCTTACATCTTTCAGATTCCAGGCTTGTAAGAATAACAGCGTTAGAATCATACGGTCGAAGACATCCTGGTATGTACATTGGCCATATCTCCCTAACTCTCTCTAATCACCCCAACCCTTGATGATAAATGGCCAGATCTCTTTTCAGCTTTGTTGTTGGCAATAAAAGAGCATTATAGAACTGAAATCATGCGCCGTTCTCAATCCTCAGATAATTTCTTGCTGTTCAAAGACCTATCTCATTCACATAGTTTATTTAATTTAAAAGAAAGAAAATTCGTCGGTCTTAATTTATCTGAGTGTCGATGGCTTCTAAAACTTTGTTGCGAGGTTCTCCATATGAACTCTGCTCTTTGGATAAGAGGGAGGGATGGAATCTGTTCTCTGTGCAACTCGCGGTCAATTGAGACAGTTCTTAACTTCCTAGCTGTGTGTGCAATTTGAGGCGAGATTCGTCTATTACACCTCGGGTCATTCACTCTCTCAAGAGCCCAAATCATTGAGCAGTTGAATGGTTCGGATCCCCGGGCTCTCATAAGATATGCTCGCCACGCCTGGAGGTAATCGACACTATTTAGTCCAGGGATTTAATTTTTAATTTCGTATAGACTTTTCCTTCATTAAATACCATAATTGTAACAAAGTTAATGATCTGGACGAAAAAATCATTACATTTCTATGTATTTATTTTTATTCCTTTTATGTTCTACAATTAATGCCTGCATATCCAGAGATTTATGTTTAATTTTCAATTTACAAGTTCTCCGACGACAGACAGATTTAATTCCACTTTTATTTATATGTTTCATGATGTGCTCAATCTATCTATATATCTTTATCTATATGCACCTTCATCCATTCTCTCCTATTTAATTCTTCCCCTTCTTTCTCTTTCTCCATGTTTTTCTTTTCTTTAATTAAAGTCTTCCTCGTCCGCCTCTTTTTGCTGAATTTCTCAGTTTAGAATATAAGGCGAAATAGGGTGATTGTCATTGTCAAAAAGCCTGAATAGCATGGTGATATTTCCATGTTTAGATATACAGAGAAATATGCAAAAAGAAAAAAAAAGCTGTTAGATCTAATGGCTGAAATACTACCGCAGAGAATTTCCTATTTATACACGACTTCTGTTCGTTCTTTTCTTATTAGAATTATACGCTTGTTAAATTAATTATCAAGATTATTATTACAGTATTATAAATAATAATTTGCTTGAACACTTTGTAGTATTTGTTGACGGTGTTTGTTTAAAAAAATTATCACTCTCTTTTTTTGTTTGTTTGTTTTTATATTTGATGCAACGAATGCTTATTTCGTTTATGCTTGGTTTTATAAACAGTCAATAAATGTAACCTTGTTGCCTGCCTTATACCTACCATATGTTCCCAGTACTCTCCTTAATGACTAGTCCTTAATGCGGCTATTATTTATGGCATAAAATTGTTTTGAGCCTCTCTTTTTTTAGCTATGGTGCGTTGTCTCTTGCTTTGAGAGTAGGTAACAAAAAAGAGAAAGAGAAAGAGACAGAGAGAGAGAGAGTGAGAGAGACAGAGAGAGGGGGAGAGAGAAAGAGAGAAAGGGAGAGAGAGAGAGAGAGTGAGAGAGAGAGGGAGAGAGGAGAGAGGAGAGAGAGAGTGAGTAAGTGAGAGAGAGAAATAGGTAGTAATATAGTAAAATAAAAATTAACCATTATTAATATAATAAAAATTAGCCTACGGAAGATAAATTACACTGTAATAACACGCTATTTTTTATAATAAGATTGTGTGCCAAAATATAATTAAAAGAACACAAAAAATAATAAAAAAAATTTATATAAAAAAATTACAATTAGAATTAAATGAAGAGAATGCTTCACTTATCATAACATTTGAACTGGTTACTTTTGAGATTTACCCAGAATGTATTAACTTTTTTCAGATGTTTAACTTCTTTTGGTAATTTGTTAACCGTCCAGAAGTTGGGGGGCTGGAATGAGATTTATTGCTGAGCCCATTTGCCACATTCTCACCGACACGGGGAGCCCGTCGTAAAGCTCTTTGGTTTTTTTAACAATTTCATTCTTGTAGGTTTGTTTAAATGTTTACATATTTGGCTCAGGGAGGTGAACAGCCGACATAAGGGAATTATTTAGAATAGGCACGAGAAACTGTGCGAGCAGTCGGCTATTTTTCATTTTAGGGTTACGGAAGAATGTTACTCTTGTAAACGACTCATTTTTCAACTTCAACCCTGAGATGACCATGAGACCTTCTTTTATTTCAGCCATTTAGATAATGGATCAATTTTTTAACGCTTTCTGTACGGAGTTCTCGTGAAACTGTTAACAAGCTCGTAGGTAAGTCCACCGAAGACTAAATAGCTATAATCGAAAAGGGGAAGCACAAGGGAAGAGACCAGGAGTTTGCTGGTACTGATTGGTTAGAGCTGGATTGTATGACAGAATTGGCGGAGGATGGGGAAACAGTGGCGGGTGGTTTGGGAAATGTAGGGTTTTCAGGACAGGGTTTGATCAAGGATGATCCCAAGGTTTTTGATGGATGAATAAAAAGAGACCGGTTGGTTGTTAATGCAGAACGAAGGAATAGGAGGTAAGTATTGCAAAGGGGACGGGATCAAATATTATAGTCTGGGACTTGTTGGTACTGAAGATCGATTTTCAACGGCCAGGAACTGATGGTACGAGATGTGAAGTGAAAAGGAGAGATAGATTTCGAAGTCATCCGCGTAGAGACGATAAGTACAATATTTAAGGATATTATTATATGGATATAATTAGTAATTATTTATATAACAAGGATACCATTGTAGGCAACGTAGTAACTTAATGTAAGCATGGGATGATATAATTGAAACATTTATGAAGTCAAAGAATAATTGCTCATTCAGTAAAAAAAACTCTTTCGGCAATAATGATCACGAATACAGCGGACTCACAAAATAAATTTAGTTCCATATGTTAATTTTAAGTTGATAAAAATACGTTTTTGGTATAAAAAACACACAAAGGGCTTACCAAACAAGTACACAACACACAGGAGCCGATATTTTTCAGCGATATTTTATGTGGAAATGACAAGGTACCAGTGAAACAAAGAAGTCTATGAGAAATTTGTATTGACGGTTTATAGTAATTACAATTTTATCAACTTGCATATCCTTTCAATCCTAGATAGTTCTTTATTCGGAAATGGAGGATAGACGTTTAGATGACCGTTACCATTTTGGCAATGATGACGAAGTGGCTGAGCTGCCCAGGTCATCAAGAACAAGGATGTCCCCTAGATATGCAGGATCAGTTGAATACTTTCCTTTAGAATCTTATAACAGAATGGTTTATTCGCCTAGATCAAGACAACGTGCAATTTCTCCTAGATCGCCAAGATCTCCTAGAACACTAAGGAGCGTCGAATGTGTTACCCCTTCATCTTCAGTGGGTTGTAGATGTGAACCTTCCCCTCAGTTCATAGAAAATTCACATACACCTTCTGAAATTCCACCAGGGATGTCGGGGTTGCGTAGATCGCCTCGTTATTCCCCGGAGATAGTCGAACACAGAAGACCCGAAGCTATGGAACAGAGTTTAAATGGTATTTCGCGATCAAGATTCTACTGTCGCCACCGCACAAACCGTGTGTCGAATCATAACCGGTACAGTGTAACAGGCCAACAAGACCTGTCGGAGACCTCGGGATCTGGGGATAGTTCGATAGAACGAGACTTCGGAGCAGTAGAGCCCAATTTGTTTCAACGGATGCGCCTGCAGAAAAAATCGCGGAGGTTTAGTAGAAGATACGTACCAGACCAAAGAGGGGAAACGAATTTAGATTCTGTATACAACGAAAACACACTGCGGGAAAGTCGAAACGAGGTATGGTTTGAGCGCGAGACGTACTCGATAGATGAAAATTATGATTACTCCGAAGACAACACGATCCCTTTTGTGAGAAATACCGGTAACCGTGTTACAAGTCCTTCAGAGTTAAGGCCTCCTCATACAAACTTTACCCCGCAAACTTTGCAGTCTAGGGCATATCCAAAACGTCTTTCGGTCAGTACTTCAGATTCACCTCGTACGTGTTGACATTTCAGTTTTATATGTAGGAAAACAACCGCTCAATTACAGACAAACCTATTTAAAAACCCAATATTAAAACAACAAACACATTTGTAAATTTTTTACACATTATTTTAAAAATATGATCATATGTGAGCAAATTGGAACGATTTATTATACAAGTCGTCTGTAGGGATAAAATATCAGTATTTTTACAATAGAAAAGGTTAAAGTCTTTAAATTGTTTATGAATGTGCCAGGTGCAGCATTAAAGTCTTCGATTGTATGTAGTACGTTATTTAAGCACTAAATTATTAAACCAATTATTGTTTTTATATTTAAAAATATTATTTATATTTAATTGGACCATTATGTTGCAATATTTATTTTTAATAAGGATTTTATGATTTTCAAAGGAATTATTCGTACATAGCTAAGAGGTGTTCATTATCCACAAAGCATCCCTTAACGTTTACATGTCTTTATATGTATATAATATATATATAATATATANACCTAATATATATGTCACATTTCAATTGATTTCAATGTGACAATGTTATGATTTAGATTTCGTGATTAGGCCTAGAGTAAAAAAATAAAAGAGAATAGGGAAGAGACAGTCGAGCAGAGGTGAACAAGATTCCGTGTAGATGAGAGATAAGAGAAGTGTGCGATCCTCAAAAGTGTTGTATTCCCTAAAATAGAGTGCTTCGGTCCACTGCGGATTGACTGGAAATAGTGAGTACATATCCACCCTTGTTCTAAATGGTCTGGCAAACGCTTTGTAGGAAATTACTGTTTATTTAAATTTATAAAAAGTTTTAATTGTTTGTTTAAAATTTAAAAGGAAATTTATTGGTTTTAATTATTATTTTCTTGTGTGTTTAATAAATTGTTTTTAAACTTTAATTAAATTTTATTATAAAAAGGCACCTGATCGGCTGAATTCAGGTTCGATCAAGACCTCTGGGGCTCTGTTTCTCATAAAAAAGATTCAGAGTTGGACCCGTCTTGTTGAATCGAGAACAGATCGTGACAAAATTGGTAGCAAAGCGTGGTTGATTAAATTAAAAAAAATATATTAAAAAAAGAACAAAAAAAAACTTTCCATTCGAATGAATACATTGAAATAGTAGAAAAGGAAATTTCAGAATTCTTAAATGATAGCCCGCAAATCCAACAAAGAATTCATAAAAAACAGAGGCAAACCTTTGTCACATCAATATCATTCCGAATTTTAAAAGCTTTAGAAGAAAAAAAGAAATTTATTACAGATCGAGAAATTCTTCGCGAAGCCTCGCTGCCGCAATCCGTAGAATTTAAAACTCTAAAAGGCTTAGAATGCAAAAAGGCTGTCGCGCCGATCACTGATAAATTCAACAATATACTTTTCACTCCATCAATGGCGATGAAGCCTGCGCTAAGCCCAACCGACTCAAATTCTAATCCCGATGACCAATTTATTCCTAAATTTGTAAGCTCGGAATCCGAGGAAGAAAACCCGCGACGTTAGAAAATTGGAAGAAAAATTTATCAGGGCATCCAAGCTACATCATTCTCTCTTAAACAGAATAAATAAATTACCGCCATTAATATTAAATGATCCTGAATCTATTTTTAATTTCTTGTGTGCACTGTATCCTCTTTTGACTCATTATAAATCGTTAACTTCAGAGATTCTCTTTGTTTTAGCGGAAAATAGCCACGGATCCGTAAGCTTCTTACTATCTATATAATGCCGCACAAAGAAAAGATATAAACTTTAGATCTTTGCGTGATTCGTTATTTAAGTTTCACTTATCGCCACAACAATCCTCAAATTAAAAACCAAATATTTACTTCGGGCACAATCAAAAAGAGAGTCTATCCGGGAATACGTCGACAAACAAATTCAATATGCGAAAATATTCCGGGATACAACGGAAATAGAAACGTATGGTTCGTATTGTTATTGAGCGATTCGATCCTAAATATTTGAGTTTATTGGGTACCAAATTTCAAATATATTCCATAAGTCAGCTCTATAAGGAAATAAGTAAAATAGAATTAATTCTGACTAATAGAGCAGCTACTTCACGTTTTTTCTTCGGACAGCGACTCAGATTCATCCTATCAACCTAGGAAGCACAAACTAAACAAAGGATACCGAAAATTCATGTCGTTAGGCCTAGAAACTAATAAAACCTTTCCCGAATCGATTGATAGAAACCGAGAAAGAAATTACTTCCGCGGATACGACAGACCAATATCATCATTATCGGAATCTGAATCAAGTGGTCCCACAAAACCAAAATTTTTTAAAGAGAGAAGATCTTCTGGTAATTACGTAAATAACAGGAATGTCGATTTCAAATCAAACCAGAAAGAACCCAAATATTTTGAACCGCGATATAAAAATAATTTTGGTAGGAATTTTAACAATAGACAATACTATGGCGACTTTTACCAACAAGGTTATGACAGAGGAAATAGGTTTAGCAGACGGGAATATGAACAGGATTTAGAGAGAAGAAATAGTCAGCGTACTCTTGGAAGAGACAATTACAATAAGAGACATATCGATTTTGATTACAGAAGGTACAAAAATAAAAGTCTAAATTTTCACTGCACTGATGCACGCGAATCCCTTCAGGATATTAATAAATTTCATAACCGTAGACAAAACAAAAATATAAATAAATTTAATGAGGGCTTTGGTAAAGGAAAATACTTGGTGTCTAACAATTTCGAGATGGATAGAAAACAGACAAAGTTTCAAAGAGATTATAATTCTGATAACTACCATCCGCAAATAAATAGAAACGAAAACAGGATCGACCCGCACTGTTTAATAAAGTAAAATGCCGACCATTTAAATTTCGGGAATTAGCAAAAAACGGAGAGATCTCCGACCAATCGCGTAGGAGAAATTAACAGTAAATACACCAAATTCATCTACAACGGAACAAAATAATAAACATAAACTAAAGCAAAGAAATTTTAATGATTTAAAAGGATTTGTAGCTGTGATTGATAAGATCAGTTTAAATATAATAAATTTCAAAAAACAAATAATTCAAAAGAAAAAAAACATTGCGCTGTCAAAAAATAATGTAAATTATAATAAAGGGGTTGGATTAATTACGACCATTATAAATAACAAAATTTCAGAAATGCACTGATAGATTCAGGAGCAACGAAATCATCAATTTCAGAAACCTTTTATCATAAGCTTGTAAATTCAAGAATAGTTAACCAAAAAAACGAATTTAAGACAACTTTAAAATTAATATCTGTAAAATGTAGAACCCAAAAAGGGAATCGAATTAAAAATTAGAATTGAAGAGTTTTCATGGAAATTTAGGTTTTTGGTCATAAAAAATCTTCCGGTCTCAATGATTTTGGGGTATGATTTTCAGAAACATAGTGACTTGATTTTATATCCGAGACAAAATAAGAACTTCTTTGGTTTCAATAAAAATCTGGTATATCCTCTAAATACCGTTACCAATATGAACTGTTTAAATGTAACACATCAAAATTTGAAGGAATATTTACAATCGAAATTCCCAGAAGTATTAAACGATCAAATAGGAAAAGCCAACGCTTTCCAAATTCGATTAGAATTAATAGACTCTAGTCCAGTACGTTGTCGCCCATATTATTTAAATCCGGCTCAAAAAAAGGCAACTCAAGAAATAATGGAGGACTTAAAGAATCAAAATATAATTTTTGAAAGGTTTCAAATTATTGCAGTCCGTGTTTTCTAGTTAAGAAGGGACAAAAAGGAAAATATCGTCTTGTCATAGATTATAGGGAATTAAATAAAAAATAAAAATATTTTGAGTACCCAATCCCCCCTCGTAAATCGGTCATGGACAAGTTAGCGGGCCATAAATATTATTCAGCTCTGGATCTAATAAAATCATTTCATCAATTGCAATTATCGCCGGAATCCCGATTTCTTACCGCATTTACCGACGGTGAAAAAATATATCAGTTTAACCGTTTAAACTTTTGGTTTGAAAATTGGTTCCCAAGCAAATAGCCTTAATTTAATGATTAATCTGCCGCTTTTAAATTTTTATCAACGGATTTTATTCTTTCCTTCTTATACTTATTTTTTGTTTTCGTTTGTATCCGCTTATTTTTAACAAAAACGTCTTCAGGGATTGCTGGCAGAAGTTCTCTTTTTTTATTTAAATTTTCAATTAATGTAATAATTAAGATTGGAGTTGATGATGGTGTTGGTTTGAGAGTCAGTGAACTCATGCCTGACTGACTGTGTTAGATGTGTCATATTTAATATTGTATCAATAAAAATGCTAAAAATTTCGTTTTGAGAAGTAATTAAAGCTCGACTTTTTTTAATTATAATAAGAACTTATGATTGTTATTTTTAAAAGAATTAGCAAAATTATTTTACAGACGGAAAATGTATATTTTTATTAAAAAAGTTAATTTAAAAGATAAAATACACATGATTTTCAAACATCTGCACACTTAACTGAAAAACGATAAAAATCAACACGGAAGACACAACCACCAACAATTGACACAATTTTGCAAATACACAAAAATTGCTCGGTTTCGAACCACACTGACTTGTGTGGAATGGGCTGGCTCTTCGCTGGAAATCTGTAAAAGCCGTTGAGTACATAATTTCAGTTATTTATTAGTGGAAACGTATCAATTTCTTATCAACCGTCAGCAATGTCTAGGAATTACAACGCTCGCTCGTACGAGTCAGACTTTTCTGAAGACGCGGAGGTCGCAGAACTTCAAAGGTCTTACAATTTGGCCAGTCTTTGCGAGAATTATTTAAACAGCCGCAATGAACGTTTGGCAGCGGCTTCGACACCGTACAGGCGAAGGGAGAGAGGTATGCATCTCCGAAATTCACCTCACCTTTCACCAATAAGACGTGCTGCGCGAGGCGAAGGAAACTTCAGGTCGTCCAGCGAAGATGAGTACGAAGTCGCTGAGATGATGCAGCCCGCCGAAACATCCTCGGAAGCAGAAGTATGCGAAGTCGCGGAGATGAGAAGGCCCGTCCAATTCGATTCGGAGTCGGACGAGTACGAAGTCGCTGAGATGCGAGCGCCAGACGGAAGATATTTCGATTTGGAGTATGATTTCGAAGACATGCGTCGGGCTCAACAAAGAACTTACGACTATGAAGAATACGAAGTCGCGGAGATGCGAAGGCCCGCCGACGACTACGAATGCTACTCGGAAGAAGAAGTCAGCGAAGACAGCGTACCCGTCATGAAAACCCCGCGTTCTCCCTACAGGCATTACACATATCAATTGGACGAAGGGGTTTCCGCCAACATGGGCGATACGACTTCCCCACAAGTCGCGGTACTCCGTTCTAGAAGAAACGACTCGCCGAGAAGTGCAAATCTTAGCAGGACGTACACGCTCAGCCCTAATAGCACGTTCGAGTCCGAAGGAGAATTTTTCGAAGATTCAGAATTGGACGCTCCGCCTGAAACCCCGACTGGGAGGTACAGTGGACGGGTCAGACAACGTGGAAGGCGAGTAAGAAACTGCCCTCTGGACAGTATACGCCCAAGGCGGTTAAATTAACATGTCCGAAATGATGTTGTTACTAGTTATACATTAAATAAGAAAACATTAAAACTTACACGCTATTTATTTGGTTTTCATGTTTGCAGGCTGCACCTCAGAATAGCACTTCTTTTTCAAAGCATAGATCTTTTTCAACACATACATATAAGTTATGGTTTTGCGTGTATTAAATTAGTTTTTAAAAAGAACACTATTTATTACACAGCAAGGCAATACAAAACTGGAATAACCAATTCAAATTAGGGAATCTTCGGTTAATACTCGATGAAAGCCCGGAACGGATTCATTAAAAAATATTAATATTAGCAAAGGCTTGGGGATGTAACGAAGGAGGGGTTTCTTGGAAGTGAACGCGTGCAGGTTTGATAAGGGAGAAATGTGAAGGGTTGCGACAGATAAGGGTCAATCGAGTAACACCTCCCCCTTTAAAAAAATAAACTTCCTCCTCGAAGTTGGACCTTAAGATTCCCTATTACAATATTATCATACAATAGAGGATTCAAAGGTATATCATGTAGAGAAAATTTCCTTAGATGAATTTCCATTTGAGGCTGTTGGTTCACCGTTGAATTTATTAAGTCGATTTTAGACAGAATTTTTGGATGTCCACTAGAGTCGATTCGTAGACCAGATGATTTCCTTTGTAGTAGATCGTCACGGACTCCGTCTACATTAGGTAGATTCCGTGAAGTGTTTTCGTTTCGGTTTCTTTACGTGTGACAATCGCGTAATAAAGACGATTAAATATTTATTTATCTCTTTTATCAGTTCTATATGATTATTTGTCGTGTGAAGACTGACAAGTGTGCAGGAAGTCGACGTCTCGTTCAGCATAATTTCTTCGATGCATTTGGATCGGTGATAAGTTACGTCATCTTCGTAGCATTGGATGCCTCGAATTAAATGTTTACATTTATTGTTTAATAAAATTAAAGAATTACTTTTTGTTGCTTTCAGTACAAACTTTGCAGGAATTACAGTTACATAAATTTCGCCTAATTTAGGAGGTATTGAATAGAAGTTATAAACATCGCATTCTACTTTTGAATTAAGAGGTATTGACAAGCTGTAAATAATTTCGTTATCATGGATTTTACAACCGACTCTTATTAAATATTCGTACTCTAAAATATTTTCTAATTTTACTTCTATAGGCAACGGGTGTGCATAATGCAGAAAATTTTTTGAAAGTTCTTCGTAGAGTTGATGTATAATTATTATACTTGGGAGTAACGTTCTTTGTTTGCAAAATGTTATGGAACTCTCAATATCTTGAAATATATTCATAAGTACATTAATTAATATTTGTAAGTGATGAATTGTTTTTTTTACAATTGTTAAATCGGTTATGTGTCGAATTTTCCTATTTAATTGTAGTATTTTATATTCCAATTCTTTAGTGTTATATTTTATAGTTTCTATGGTTTGCTTAAAATTATCACTGATTTTGTTATTGACGGAATATTGAGCGATTAAATGGTTTTGGATATTCAGTTGATTTTCGTATATGTGACTTAAAACTGTGTTGACATGTTTGCCGTCGTCATAGTCTAAGCTACCCGTTATTGCTTTTATTATAGTGCCTAGTCCATTAATTAATCCTCGTTTTGTTCTATTATTCAAATGGATTTTTATATTGTTAATTTTTCTTTCTACGGTAATTTTTGTAAAATTCAGAAGGTTAATTGGGGGTCTCTAAGTGTTGTAGTATAGTTCGATTTGTTTTAATTGTTGTAATAATTTTGTTGTATTGTGTCGTAAGAATTTCGTATTCCTTATATATAGTTTTGAGGTCATAATAATGTATTAATGTGTGCGTTTTTGTTTGTAGTTTAGCGGGTCCCAGATTAATTGTGAGGATTCCTGCATTATGTGTTATGTCTCTTATGGTGGTTCCTTCGACGATGAGGAGGAGGGACCTGGAACAATGTGAATTTATTAAAATTTTGGACTTTGTAACGTCGACATTTCTGGTATTAACTGATGAGTTGTTTTGCGAGGCCGTTTTATATTTGCTAAATGAATGTTAGATTTGGTATTATGATGGGGTTTTTCGATTATAGCCGTTTTCTTTAAAGGATTAAGTGATTTTATTTTTTATACAAATTTTTTGTTTTCGATTATTTCTGTTTGTTTTTTACATATATTTTTTCGGGAATAACTGAGATTTCTTCTCTATCTTCGTTGAGTTTTCCTATAACTGTTTCTTTATGTTTTAAACTATTTTCATGGATTATTTTATACATTATTTTTACTTTCTCTTTATGTTTGTTAATATAATCATTCACAAATTGCGACTCTAAATTTATACTTAATGGAGATTCTTGCTTTATATGTCCTGTAATTATTTCAACTGGCTTCAGTTTTGTAACTGAGTGTTATTGTACGCTGGTATCGCATAGTTTACTTTATTTTTTATTGTTTTTTTTTCAAAATGTTTCATTATTCAAAAGTTGAATATGCTCAATTAGAGGGAAATGAAAGCGTTCTATTATTCCGTTTGAATTAGGGTGTTGTGAGGAAATGAAATGTATGTTAATTTTGTATAACTTCAAGAGTTCTATAACTAGATAATTGTTAAATTCTACCCCTTTGTCTAATATTATTTGTTCGGGTATATTATGCCTACTAAAATGTTTAATCAATTTATTTACTACTTCTATTGCTTGCCCTGAATTAAATTTATAGGTTTGTGCAAATCGTGAGAATGTGTCTATAATAGTAAGAAATTTTGTGTTATCTAGTGTTTTAGTTTCCATTTGTATTATTTTGAAAGGTTTTGTTGATGTGGGGGTAACATTAAATTTTAGCTTAAGGGGCCTTCGATCATATTTCACTAACAGGCAATTTTCGCATTGGTTAATAAAAGATTGTACTGATTTCCGTTGATTGGGTCAATAATACAGCCTTTTTATGGCTGCTTCAGTTTCTTCTATTCCACGATGATTGGTTTTCCCTGTGTTATAGTTTTCTATAATGCTCTGTATTTCGTGTTTATCAATGACATCAATTAATTTTTTAGTAATTTCAATAGATTAATTTCGGAATCCTTAAAATGTTTTGCTACCGTTAAACAAAATTCTCTATATATATCGTTTTCAAAATAAATGTAATGTCTCTTTTTTGGTGTGATGTAAGATTTTACAAAGTTAACTATCTCTTTTTCCAGATTACTTTTAGAAATTTGGCATATTATCCTTTTCTTGTTGTTAAATAAATTCAATATTTTTGTTTCAGCCGGGTTTTGCTCGACGGTTGAGATTATTATTTGGTTCTTTCCGTGATTTACCGCGCATTCTGTTATTGGTATTTCAATTTGAGTGTTCCCATCGCGATTAGAATGAATTGTTTCTCCATCGCTCTCTGATTGATCAAAATTAAAGGGGTTTTCGTCAACGTTAACTATTAGAGATTGATTATCTACTAGGTCGTCTGGGCTATCGAAAACTTCATTCGCGATATCTGGGTACTGTCCAAAAAATTGTGTCAGCATTTCATCGATTTCTTTATCTTTTGTGTTGGCTTCGGTTATATTTAATTGTATTCTACTTAAAGCATCGGCAACAGCGTTTTCCTTGCCACTTTTATATTTGATATCGTAATCGTATTACTCCAATTGGAGCCGCCATCTCACAAGTTTAGAGTTCGGTTCTTTGATCGAAAATAACCAGTGAAGCGGTTTATGATCCGTAAAGATGGTAAAATATCTTGAATAGAGATACGGTCTAGAATGTTTGACTGATCAAACCACGGCTAGCAATTCTTTCTCAATTGTGGAAAGATGCGATTCGCTCTCGTTCAAGGTACGACTCGCGTAAGCGATAGGTAAAAGAGCATTATCAAAATTCTGGCTTAAAACAGCGCCTATAGAAACATTGCTTGCGTCTGTCGTAAGATGGAATTCTTTTGAAAAACAGGATACCGCAATATTGGTTCATTACTTAAAATGTTTTTACATTTTTTGAAGCATTATCGTTTATTTTATTAAAGCAGGATCGTTTAAATCTAATTTTTGTCCTTTTCTTATGCTGATGGTTGATTCTTTGCAGATGGCTATAGAAATAAAATTAGAAAATATTTTAGAGTACGAATATTTAATAAGAGTCAGTTGTAAAATCCGTGATAACGAAATTACTTACAACTTGTCAATACCTTTTAATTCGTCAAATCCGGGAGAATTTTGTCTTGATTTTTTCGGCATATTTACTTCTCGTCGTCTTGTCTTGTATTATTATACCGTCTCTTCTTTTCTTTATACGCGTCACTTTTGTTTACTCGAAACGAAAGTTCAAATTTGAAAATCCGAAAACCGACATAAATCGAGAACAAGAACAAAAATCAACTAACCTCCTCCTAGCAAGCGAGCGGCCCCCAATTTTGTAGGAAAATTGGATAAGTTAGTGGCTATTGAAATTGTACTCGAAATGACTTATGAATTTTATTGATTACAAGCTGCAAAAATAAATCTTAAGCACACAATTTGAACAAAATAAAATGATTTCGACACAACGCCCGATAAACGTCTATCCTTTTTAACGGCCAAATCTCAACTCTACTCGTTCTACCCGCCTGCCGCTTGGCGCACCTCAGGCCATCTCCGACATACGTATCACATTTATATATATTACTTTATTTGTATTTTATGAAACGTGGAATTTAAAATTTAATTACTTTTCTATCCTTCCTCTGTGTAGTTGCTACTACGCTATAAAACGACGATTGCCTGAAAACTTGATCAATGAATTATATATTTTTTTATGTTGAAATGTAGAATAGAAGGTAAATACTTGAAATAATATCTAGAAGTACGCATATACTACAATCGAAATGTATATAAAACAACAGAAAGTAATATCATTTTTTCTAAAGCAATTCATCAAATAACTGATATAAATCGTTAGCATCCAGCCTACAACTACTGACAAAACAGATGGTAATAACAATATAAAAAAAGTGTGCATCTTAGTGACCTGTTGTTTCATAATATGTTGAAGGACGCCGTTTCGACCTTTATTCAGGTCATGTTCAGTGACACTTCACACAAAACCAATATGACACCACAAAAATAGTACCACACTTTATGCCCTGAAGATGTCGAAAAGTCGGTAAAAATATGAAAATGGCGTTTTTCTAAACTATCTCATTCTTGACAGCTTCTCACGACTTCTACAAATTATAAAAAAATGTTATAAACATTCACCTTGTCATGTTAGTTGGGGTTCGGAAAAATTAAGTCGGTTTTGTTGAAAATCCGGGATTCACAAGCTGAAACGTACCACTGGTTATAAGAGCCCGAAAAACTGGCTACTTTATCTGGCGAAAGACCTGGCTATACTTTATTTGGGAGTGCCCGCACAATAACAAGTCCAATAACTTATCCAGATCGAGGGGCGATCGAATTTTCGGTTTCCAGTTAACGAACTGTATGTCTTTTCGACCATTTGGTCATCTTGAATATATTCAGTTTTACATTATTACTTGTTTTCTGATATTACACATCTGCACCTTCTTTCATCGCGCTTTGATTTGAGGAACATAAAAATATTCGGCAAAACAACAGATTAAAACTGGGATCTTCTTTTCAAGAATTTATTACTTATTTCTCAATTCTAATTCAGTATATGCCCTAATAGCCTTTGTATTTCGTCTTCGAAAATGTTTGATGTGCATTATAGGATAAAAAGATTAACATGCTACGGGTTTTTAATGAAAGTTGTTTTGCTGACGTTAGGTGGAAAAATATTTGACACATACCTGAGTATTCATGCCAAAATATGGTTTCCTTCTTAGATATATAAAATCACAAAACTACGCTTCCAGCAATGTTTGCCGAAAATTTTGTTTTTGAAAAAGCAAATCGGATTAGTTTAAACAAGTTTAAACCTTTAAATACGAATTTTTATTGCAAATAAAAATTAGACATTTTCAGGCCTGATAATCTAAGAGCTGGCGATTTTAATCTGGTCTGGTGTTCCACTTAACAAATTCATAACTCATCTGGATTTTATCCAATGTCCACGTAATTTCAACCTTGGAGAGCCAAACCCAGGACTGTCCTCCGAAACTTAGATTAAAAAAATTAAGCTAAATGTATTTACACAGCATGACTTTTCAGTCTTCTAAGTTCACGTGCCGGTGGAGCGACTGAACGAAATCAGTGGGGACGGTATTCAGGTGGTCAGTTATGCATTGATACAATTCCATACACGCTTCTTCCACCACTTCGGCGACGAATGGTATATTTCGATCACGGTGAATTATAGAGTTCTGAATATACTAAGGCGCATTCGTGATTATCCGCAGAAATATATTTTTGTACGATTTTTGTAGGAATATAAGTTGACATTTTTTTTGTCAATTAGTTGAATTAGTCGGGAACAATTTTTTCTCGATGTTAACGGTTTTATAAGCTCAGGATCTCTTCTTTTAGCCTGTCTACAACGTTTAAATTGGTTGTCATTGTAAGTGAGGCATAATTGGTGGGAAGGGAGGGAAAGGAAATAATTAACACCTCTGATTTGAAAAATGGAGCAAACTTTAGAAACTAAAGTTTAACCCCCAAAAGGCACAACACTTTTTCAGAATGCAATAATACAATCTATGGTACATTGATAGTTTTGTGAGTTATTTTCTTAATTCTAGTCATTAATTGGTGCTTCCGGTTAAGCTTTAGGCTTAATAATCAAGTGTGCAAGTGACAAGTAAACAGATAAGAGCTGAGCTCAGTGCGCATGCACGTAATGTGCGTAATGTTAAATTTTTTTAAATTGTTTTCATTCAGTTGTTTATTGACCTCCGACCAGATCGTACGTATGTTATCTATAACCTGAAAATATTAATTTTCGTTTGAATAACGTATACTAGATTGTAGAAATGTTGACGATATGGTCATAGTTGTCACTCAAATGGTTAGGCCAAAAATAAAATTACCCGGCGTGGATAATAAAATGGAATTCAGGATGAAAGATCCTGGACCTTTTCAGGTCTTCCTCGAGAGCAAAAGTACATACAAAATACTGCAAGCAGAATTTCCCGACTACATCCATGACGGTAGGCAAACTAATTCATTCGGATTGCAAGGAAGTCACCGATCATGTTAAATCTGTCACTAAAGCCGGAAGAAACAGACTAAAAATAGCCTTTAACGATGTTGTCTGCCAATAAGTTTCTTCACATGCAAATTTTGTTTGATAAGGACTTTGAACCCTACATTCCAAACCATCCGTAAACCAGAAAAGGAATCGTTAGAGGTGCTGAAGTTGATATTACAGAAGATGAATTGAAAAGTGTTACGTTGGACACTTTGGTAATCCCCTTAACTTGCTCTCTGTTAAAAGGTTAAATAGCGAAGTGAGAGATGCTTCAGGCTCTAAAATTTGTACCTACGAGGACAACGTATTCCTACTAATGTGAGGGTACATTATGTCCAATGCAATGTAGCCCATTTATCCAGCGAGTAATACTCTGCAACAAATGTCTTCTCTATGGTCATTTTGCTGATAGGTGTAAAGGTCAGACAAGATGTCCAAATTGTGGCGAACCTCACGAAGCAGAAAAATGTGCTACTCAGGTTCTGTATATTGTATGTATTCACTGTGGCCTACTGCATAAATCGACAGGTACTAATAAGGAGCCCCAGTTCAAAAAAGAGAAACAACTTAAGCAAATTATGGGTGAGCGCAATATTTCCTATATGGAAGCGAAAAACACTTTATAAGGTAATTCGTTTGCACGACTTACAGAAATTAGTCCTCTATGCAATGATTTAATGGCGTTCCCTCCTTTGAACAGCTCAGAAAAACATACAAGACCATTAGTCTCTTCTTCTTCACCCAAGAGAACCATCTCCAAATCGAGATTCTTATCTCCTTCAAAAGTAGAAAGCAGCAAAAGATTTCAGTTTGATAATCTATTGTATTCTGAAAACACGCCCAAAAACTTTTCAGGTGGACTTAATTCAATACTCACAATAACTCTAAAGATCACGAATTCGAAATCATTGCAAAGGATGCGGTTTTCGAAACTGCTTTCAATTGTCAAAGCTATTCAAGATGAGATAAACACGAACAACGGTGAAAACCTAAAAATTTTAGATGAGGTTTGTTTGAAAAAAAAAAGTGGGCGATAAAATCAGATTCCTTACACAAAACTTAAATTTTAACAAATTTACACTAACTCAATGGAATGCGCGCTCTTTAGTGGATAACAAGGAAGAATTTGAACATTTTCTAGAATATAGTATCAGAAAGGTGGTTTAAGCCTGAAAGAAATTATAAATTTAATGGGTTTAATCTCTTCAGAAATGATAGAATGAAGGCAGAGGGGGAACTGCCGTAATACTGAGAGCATACAGAATTAACCTCTTCTATCTCTTTCAGTGGATTATCATATGTAGACCTTACGATTAAAGACCCACTTGGTACAAATTTGAACATTGTATCTTTATATAAAGCAAGCACTAACAACCTATCCAAACAACAATGGAACGCTTTTTTAGGAGTTGGCCGTCGCCAATATTAAGGCTTGGTAACTTCAATTGCCTTCACCCAGAGATAGGAGGAAGTATGATCTACACTAAAGAAACTTCCTTACTTGAATACACAGTGACCTTGTTTACCTCAATGACGGTTCTCCTACCCTAATCAAACAAAAAACACAAACACGGGATTCGGTCATGGATATTTCAACTGGAAAGTGTTTTAAGAGCCCATTGGGTCTGATCATCTTTCGATTATTTTGCAATCAGACCTGTACAAAACTAGTAAGGAGTATCGTCACAGTGATAAGAAATGGGATACGAATAAAGCCAATTGGGATCGGTACCAGTTATGTTTGACCCAGGTTTTGCATGACTCAGGTGACACCTATCACGATTTTATTGACTCTATCTATACAGCTTGCAATGCAACAATTCCTCACATTAAGATTAAAAAAAAACCAAGAAAAGGATGTCGATGGTGGAATGATATTGATCTAAGAGTAAGGAAGAGAGAAGAATAGCCTACTTTCAATACAAAAATTCCCCTTCTACAACCTTCTTCCAAATATACAAAACTAAACATACCGAGTTTCGAAAATGTATGTATCGCGCAAAAAAAGACTCGTGGAGGGATTCTTGCAATAAATTAAACAGGAATTTACCTGTGAAAGAAATTAAACATCAAATTAAATATCTTAAGAACAAGTCATATTGCAATGCATGTTATTATGCATATGAATTTCTTAACAAAATGACGCCAGATTGGGTAGAGTAGGAATTGGATGTTAGTAGTAACCCTATGGGGTGCCTTGATTAATGAAGATGATTATTCCTTTTCTAAAGACATTACATACAAGGAATTAGTAAGGGCAATTAAATCTACCCACAACACAGCTCCTGGACGAGACTTTGTTGACTACCCAATATTAAGGCATCTTCCGACACGAGCCTTACAATCACTTTAATTTTTTAACGGAGTTTGAAAATGCGAGAGAATCTAAATTTGAGAATGAGTGTACATTAAAACCCAAGAAGCTACAAAATATTGAAACATCGTCTCGTCCAATTGCAATAACTTCATGTTCAGAAGATATACGAGAGAATTGTCAAAACTCGATTAGAGTGGTGGCTAGAAAAGTAAAATGTTTTAACGAATCCCAATTTGGATTCAGGAAAGAACGTTCCACAATTCTCAACCTGGCATCGCTAGTAACGATATTCAGCTGGGATTTTCTGACCGGAAGTCAACAGTGGCTCTGTTTCTTGATATAATGGTGGCCATTCACGATCACTCCAAATGGAACCGCGCCAAGCCGTACAGCTCCATTTGGAGTGCCTGAAATTTGAGGGGGCATTCACGACCGCTCCACAGCCAGTCGCTCCGAACGTCAATCAGTGAATTACCTTCTCAAACTGGATGACGATCTCTTGTGCTACTCTTTGTTTATTTACATATTAAAAGCAAAAAATCGAAGAGGAAATGGTGTAAGAAGTGGCTCCTGAACAGAAGCCATAATACCCTCATCAATTTGATGAAAGATCTTTCCCTTGAACCCGCTGATTGGAGGAACTATTTAAGGATGAATGAAACGTCTTATTTATTCATTATATTTAGTGTTCTATTGACCAAATTACTTCTTTCAATTATTTAATCTTTTTTGTAAGGTTTTGGTTGAAATGAAAAAGCTAGTGCCACGAGCGGGATCTGAATCCATGGCCTTCGGCTAAATACGCCGCTGCTCTACCACTTGAGCTATCGTGACTTCGATCCTCTCCGACACCAAAAATGGCAAAAAGAGAGAAAATTCGAAAGATTGTAGGTTGAGGAGTTGGTGCCCGAGTGGATCGAACTATCGAAGTCAGGATAGCTCAAGTGGTTAGCGCAGCGGCGTATTTAGCCGAATGTCGTGGATTCGATTCCCCTCGAGACACTATTTTTTCATTTCAACCAAAACCTTACAAAAAAAGATTAACGTCTTATTTATATTTACTCCAGCTTGTTACCCCCATGATTAGAAAACAAAAGATGTCATGAGAAAAATGATCACTACATGAAAGGTTGGCAACCACATTACGATTTCTCGCTACAGGGATGAACTACAAAGAACTTAAGTTCTCTACTACGACTTCTGATCATTGTTAGGGGTAATCAATACAATATCAACTGGTTGAGAATCGAATTTCTTTTATTTCTATCGTGGTAATATAATCATTGTCCACCACTTTCATAAACATGGTAAACGTTCATACAATTCAATCACCTCAATAATAAAATCTCGATTGGATGTCATTACCAATAAAGAATAAACGTTTTTGACTTTTTGAGAATGTACGACGGAGATGTTTGCTCAGTGACAGAAAGGCGGAGACTGCGCCAAAAAAAATGAGGGTTTTCCAATTCACGACCAGGCCAGCGCGCCAAAATCCCCACCCTCCACGCCCTTGGATGTGTTTTCCCATTCACGAACGCACCATGCCGTCGTCGCGCCGTAGATATTTGGAGTGGCGCGATGGAGTTTGGACCGGTCGAATATTCGGCACAGCCGGGCATGCCAGTTCAGTTTTGCCATTGACGTGATTTTTGGAACGGCGTCGCTCCGTTTGGACTGCTAGGAGCGATCGTGAATGGCCACCTTAACAGGAACATTTGATAACTTGCTTATATACGTCCTAAAAGAAACGTTGGAAAAGATGGCAATGCCAGCCAGAATTATTAACAATATTATATCTCTTGAATCCAATGGATTATTTATGTCAAAGTAACGAACAAATATTTTGGCCGAAGAACAGCGAGGAAAGGATTTCCTCAATGAGGGATATTGTCTCCCTTGCTTTACTGTACATGAAAGATGTATTTATTTTGAATAATGGTTTATTAGCACCTTATTTATTATAAAATATACTACTAGTTTCGACGCTCGATTGGTGGCATCGTTTTCAAGTGTTTCAAGGAGTCAAAGGATGCCACCAATCGAGCGTCGAAACTCGAAGTGTATTTTATAATAAATAAGGTGCTAATAAACCATTATTCAAAATAAAATTTAATAGAAACTTTACCATAATTCAACGAAACGATTTATGAAAGATGTAGAAAAGCCATTGCCAAGAAGAGTGCATATCTTGCAATACGCTGATGACATAGTGCTTTATGCCACCCAAAAGGAAATAGATGTGTGCTTAGAACAAGCTACACTGTCAATCAATCAATTTTTGATTGAATTGGGTCTGTCCATATCGGAAGTCAAATCATTTATCCATTTACACAAAAGAGATCTTTAAATATCGCCTCAACAATACAGATGGGCCCGTACAATTTTGACGTAAAATACAATGGGCACTCTCAACACGAAACACAAGAATGACACATCTACACAGAAAACAAACACTTTGAGCTCTGAAGATGATCTCAATAAAGATCGAAACGTTGGTACGATAAAGAAAATATTTTTCTAAAACCTACGTCACACCAGACCGCATATCACGATCTCCAAATAACCCGTAAAATACAATGTGAAATACTTAGGCTTAATTTTGGAAAGATGTCTACATTGGAAACTACATATAGACCACATTATCTCCCCAGCAGAAAAATACTCCAGTAAATATAACTAGATTGGTCTGCGGTCTCAACTGGTGATCGGATCCGAATATCGCATTGCTTTGTTACAAATCAACGGTTCGATCACTGTTTGATTATGCATGCATTATTTATGGACAAGCTAGGCCCATGTTGCTGAATAAACTGGACGCTATCCAAAATAGTTTGGGGTTTTTACAATCAACGCCAATTAACGATATGCAACGAGAATCCGGACCTATGCCTTTACACCATCGAAGACTTATTTTATGTGATAGACTTACATTTCGAATTATATCTCATCATTCATGTCTTCTAAAACGTATTAATTCCTAACTTTCCAAAATTTTCCCTCACCTTTCTGGTGCCCGCCCCTCCTTTGGTCGATAGCTTTGAGCACTGGAGTATAGCACAAGACAAGATAAAACAATTAGATAAATTACCATTGTTTCAAATTACACTGGACAATATAGTTACAAATATTAACAGAGCATATAGTAAAATAAACAACACGGACACGATCTCAATAAATAAACTGTTTCAAGAAGAATTAAATACTTTATGTTCAATAGAATCTCTTGTGCTATACTCGGACGGTTCAAGGCTGATGGAAAATCGAGATGCTGGTTTTATGACCCAATGAAGAAGTATGGACGAAAGGTTAGCTTACCCGATGAGGAGGCATCAGCCTTTAACTGTGAGCTTCAAGCAATTAAGGAGGTCCTACTTTAAGCCCACTCAAATACTTCCGATTAATCAACAATAATAGTGGATTCCAAAAGTTCCTTGGAGGCGATCAAAGCAGTCAATGCACAAAAATTAAACAATTACATAATACTACAAATAAGTGTGTGGTGTTTAGTGACCGTTAGTCAATGATTATTCGGAGATCGTGAGATGCGGCCTGGTATGGTGTAAGTTTTAGAGAAATATTTGTTGGATTATGTTTGGTTTGTTTGATTTCCAATCTGTTTTGGTGTCCTTTCCCTGTCATTTTTTAAAAATTTGTTTAGTGTTTCGAATGATATAACTAATTTATGCTGTTCTAAACTTGTATATTTATAAGTTTTTTTAAATGCTGAATTTGTTGTTGGTATTATTTAGAGGTTAGAGTATTGGGATTGAAGCATTTAATACTCTAATCAACAGAATTATCATCGAAAGCAATGTAAGTACATCCTCGCGAAATGCTATGTTTGTATATTTCCAAGTATATTCATTTTTCATCCATTTTATATAACAATCTTGGAAATTAATTGACGATTCGGCAGACGGTTTTTATTCATGCCGTTATTTTATGTTAAGGCATATGTTTTGTTTTATAAACATTTTTTTGTACTAATAAAGCATTATTATTATTATATTATTATATACCAATCTTGGACATTTTATTCAGAAGTTACATTTCTATGACAAAATCGTTATCTGCTTTTTGTTTTTATATAGAGAATAATTATTAAGAATTAAAGGAAGAATAAATTTTAAATCTTATAAACATTTAAATATTTTTCATTTCTCTTTCTAAAATAATTTAAGCTTTGATAGAGAATAGAATAGGAAAAAGCTATTATTACAATTCAATGGTTCTAACTCCAATTTGTAAAATTTGTATTATAAAATAACACCCAAAAAAACAGGCCGAACAAAGTTTTAGTGAAAACAAACAAAGCATGTCATAAACATTATCGCAATATTTCGATACTAGAGGTTGTCAAACCTGAAAATTTAATATTCAACATAGTGGCTGAGAATGGCCCCTAGACAACACTAGGTTGTCTCATAAAAAACGTTTTACACACAGTTCACAACGCCATCATCTTTTATTTTACGAGATGGCTATCACATTTGAATTATTAAAAGGAAACGGGTTAAGAATGTTAATAACTCTGAAATAATGTATTCGTGGATTGTTCTATTTTTGCCGCACTCTTTTAACAAATTCAAATTAAAATTATATTGCTTTTATTAAACTGTTAATTTCAGTGATGAAATGAGTTTTGTTTTATTGTGTTTATGATAACGTTGAAGTATCTTTAATGTTCAAAAGTGTTATTTTCAATAATAAATAATTTCATAAATAATTTCACTCGTCTCTTTTAGAGAAATATAAATTAATCGTTTTAATTTTTATTCTTACAAAAGGGGTAAAGAGACAAGGGAATTACTCTTGAGCAATTATTTAATTTTAAAGATAAGAATTGAGCGTCATGGTGTCTGCACTTTCGAATCTGTGCCTGTAAAACCGTCTTCGTTTGATTCTATATTTCTATTTAATTCAGTACGTCAGTGAATGCTTTCGGAAGGGTCGGCGTTTCTTCTTCTCTCCATGGCTGATTTGGGAAAGTGGGCTTTTTTCGCCGCAGACGTTTAAACTTTCTTCGCACCATATTTGAATCAGGTGGATAATTTTTGAACACTGCATAAACAGATCTAGACTGGGACATATAATGCAAAAAAGTGAAAGGTAAGAAAGTACGGTTTTAAGTTGTGTAAGTTTAAACTAATGGCCGTAATAAAAAGTATTAAAAAAAAGTTGTGCTATCCACTTCACTATTCATAACACCATATGATAAACCTCATATCTTCAGAAAAAATGATCTATAACATATATTTAAAAAAGACTTGCCTGTTATATTAATGATTATTTGGAGGTCGTGAGATTCGGTCTGGTGTGACGTAGGTTTTAGAAAAACATTATCTTTATCGTGCCAACGTTTCGATCTTTATTGAGATCATCTTCAGGGTCTGGGATGTATAATCATTGTTTAAATTTTACAATTATGTAGGATGTGTAGGATTGAGGTGAAAGGAGCCGACAGAGCCAACAATAGGAAAAAATGGATAATAGTTCGGCCTGATTATCTCTTCCGGATTATAGAGAAGGGGATAATTAGTGAAAGGAAATCCAAATTTTTGAAGAATTAGAGATGTTTGATGTGTGGAATGTAATGATTGTTTTATATGTTTTATTATGTTTTGTGTGATCTGATGATGAAATTAGCGTAGCTGCGCCTGGTTTACATGTGACTGATCTGTAATTGATGCTGTGTTGATGTAAGCCATTTCTAAAAAGTTACGTTTGTGTTTGTTTTGTTCTGTGTGTAATATTTTTTGATTGTTGAAGTCGAAATTGTGTTGGTGATCAAACTGGTGAGTAGCCAGTGCTGTAGGATTTTGTTTGGGTGTTTTGCAATCACAGATAAGTTGCTTTACTCTCTTATCCAGATATTGGGATATAATACCGTTGTATGTTGCCTGACAATTTAAACAATTGATTTTGTAAATTACGTCAGATTTATTTGTTACTGGTATGGGATCTTTAATTTTGGAAAAAAGAGTGTGAATTGTTTTATAATTTTTGAAAGCTATTTTAAAGTTTTCAGAAGAGATAAACGTGTTTAATTTATATGATAGGCCTTGAATGAATGGCATTGAAATGTATGTTGGTCTGACTGTATTTGATAGATTTGATGTAGTATTATTAGTAATAGTGGATGGTGTTAGTGTAGAGTTGTAGTTGTTGATTATTCTGTTGATTATGTGTTTAGGGTAGTGATTGTTATGGAGGGTCTGTTTGTATATCTTTATGTTCTTGTGGTGAAATGATTTATGGCTTAGGGTAATAATTCTGTGAAGTAGCCCTTTGGCCGTGTTTATTATTGTATGAAGAGGATGGTGAGATGTAAAGTTCAGGTAGCGCTCTGTGTTTTTTGGTTTTTGTTACCAATCTGTGATTAATGTGCATCTCGTTGTTTTATTACGAGTGTATCTGAAAATGGTATTGTTTTGTTATTTTCGATTTCATATGTAAATTGTAGGCGTGAGTGAAAGCTATTAAATGTATCTAATGTAGTTTGAATTTGATCTGTGTGAACTGCTGTCAATATATCATCTACGTATTTAGTGAAAGGAAGTTGTGGTATAACTGCGTTTAAGAGATGTATCATAATTATGTCTGCAAGTGTCGGGCTTAGGTTGCTACCCATGACTATGCCAAATAGTCGTTTGTAAAATTGATTGTTATATGTATATCCGTTAATGCAGCAGTGACGAACCATTGTTATGAACGAGTTTTTTGATAGACTTGTGTGTGGTGTTATGTTGGGCCATTTATCTTTAATATTGTTCAGTGTTGTGTCTGTTGGAATGTTGGTGAACAATGATGAAACATCTAGGGATATGAGAGAATAGTGTATGTGAATTAATTTTGTTTATGAAATGAAATGAACCTTTTACGTTATATGGTGTTGAGTATGTTGGTTAGGTATTTTGTCATGTTGTATGTAGGGAAATTTATGTTGTTTATGTTTGATGAGAGAAGGGGTAGGGTCTGATTTGATTGTCTGTATGTGTTTGTGTCGTTGATAATTTTTTCGTTGTACTCTTTTAAAAATTTATTTATTTATTTTATTTATTTTTTTTAAGTTAGCTTTTCTGTAAGAAGTCTGGCGATCTTTCTGGTTGTGTTCTGGGACGTTATTTCTACATTTTTAGCACTCCCACACGTGGTGAAAAGGCTCTGAAACTATCTCATTCACTAACATTCAAACCGAGCCTAGCCTATATGCGGGTTTCAGAGTACTCGATATTCCTCTGAAGACCCGCCCTCGTTCACGCATATAAATACATCCATACATTATGTACAATTAAAATTACAATTAATCTAAACTATTAACCTAGGTTGGTGGGTTTATGGGGTACTTGATATTCCACCATAGACCCACCCATGCATACACTACTATCGCACTAATAAATACATTCACTCAAACAGTAACCAATCATTCTGTATTTACAAGTAAAAAAATTCGGAGCTACTAGCGCATTTAACATTATAACAGAGCCTCCGCCCATTCACTCTAAAAGATATTATACCCTAATACTAACCTAAATCGGTGGGTCTGTGGAGTACTCGATATTCCTGCACAACCCACCCATACACACTCACTGCCACTAAATACATTCATTCTACCCAAAACACACAAAGAGATATATATCCTAGTTTGGTTGGTCTGTGGTGTTCTCGATATTCCGATCACTAGTCACCCATACACTTACACATTCTCGCCAATAAATACACTCACTTCAGGAAGGGAAAAGGAAACCACGTGTGGAGAAGCATTAAAGGCGACCGTATGCATTTATTTGCTTCAGATATTCGATTACTTTCTTGCTGTTGTCATTGCTGTGTTGTAAAACCTCTTTCAAACTCGTGGAAAGGCCACACTTTGTTCTGTGCGGCGCCAATAGTTCGAATCGGTTATTAAATTCTTAACAGTTATTTGTGTGCCGCACAAGGGCATCTTCGTGGACTTTTTCTCGACAAGAGATGACCATGCGTCAGTCTAGTGTGGCCTATTCGCAGTCGGGTCAACATTATTCTCTCTGTTTTGCTCATACTATCCATGGCCCACGGTTTGACCGACTGTTTTAGTTCTTTTAATTTGTCGGTCATTTTGTTCCAGCGGTTCTGCCAATCTTTCCAACAAAGGTTCTTCATATATTTTTTGACGTCCGCTGGGCTCACGGGAGTTTCCGGGTCATGTGGCATTATCGCTGCTCCTTTGGCAGCTTGATCGGCATTTTCATTACCTTCTATGCCTACATGGCCCGGTATCCAGGCAATAACTACCTCTTTTCTTTGTTCGTGCATTTGTCTGATTTTCTCTTGTATCGCCTGGATTAGTGGGTCCATGGTGAAGATATTACGGATGGCTAAGACCACACTGAGTGAGTCGGTGCATATGACATATTGGTTGCACCCAATGTGTTCAGTTTCACTCAGCGCGGATGATATGGCGGTCAACTCTGCGGTAAAGATACTTGCAGCCTTTGGGAGAGGAATTGTTTTAGCGTATTTTTCCCAGCATACTGCGCTGCCGACCCCCTCACTGACCCTCGAACCGTCTGTATAAATGAAGGTTCCTTCACTGTATTCCTCTTTGAGGGCCAGGAATTTAGCTTTGAATACATATGGGGGGGGGGTCTCTTTCTTCAATTCCGCCATATCTACCCGTATAGGAATTGAGGAGAGCATCCAAGGTTCCTTCTTGGATTCTTTGATTTCCTTAACTTTAGGAATTGTACTCTCCTGCAGGCCAGTATCTCCTTCATCCTGATGGCCTAGTACGGTTCTTAGCATGATGTATTCCTCCTCGCAGGCTGGATCGTACAGCACTTTATATAAAAAGTGCTCTTTTCTTGCCCAGATATTGGCACAGTAGTTCAGTATTAACTGAATTCTTTTTTCGCCGTGAGGTAACACCCCGGTTTCTGTGCATATACTACTTACTGGGCTAGTCCGGAAAGCTCCTGTAACCAGTCTTAATCCTGCGACATATACATTGTCCAATTTTCATACAGTGATAGATAGATAGATATATAGATAGATAGATAACATGCTTTATTTACATTAAAGAGAAGTGTTACATAATATACAATATTAAAAGCGTTTTACAGCATGGATGCTTATCCGTCTGCCGGAAGTTGGTTTTTTTTTTTTTTTTTTTTTAAGGCGAGCGAAAAATAAAAATAAAATAAACTATATAATAATGGTAATATTAGAAAACTATAAGTAAAAACTAAATTATAAAAACTAGCTGATTTTAGATACAAGTTAAACAATTATGACTCGGTATTATAATCGTACCTATATTGCCAGGCATGACGTGCATAGTGTGCTAGACATTTCGACCTCTCCATATCCACGATATTTAACAGATCAAGCAGCTGAGACCTGGAAAGCGATTTATAGCCTAGATACAGGATACGGAGTTCAGACAGTATGGGACACTGGGCAACAAAATGAAACATATCTTCCCTAACTCTTAGGTTACAGAGCGTGCACAAGAAATTTCCGACGTCTTCCTTCCATGGCACAGAATTGAGGAACACTTGCTCGCATCTGAGTTTTAGAAGCCATCGAAGAGTCGGAAGTTTTATAGGCCCACTATCTTGAACGTTTAAGTTAAAGGTTTCCTTATAGTAGTCTAGGGCCTTAAAGAGAAGATACCTGTTGGAAACCTGAGCCCGATGCTCACAACTCACACGATGTTGATCACGTAGTCTGCACAAAAGTTTCATGGTATAATTGGGCCAACTAGAGAGGTTTTCTAAACAAAAAGAAAAATCGCAACCATATTGAGAAGCTAAAGTATTCCATTGTCGAAACCAAGAACAATTAGATTTTATAACCTCGAGAGCAGTAATTTTGGAGATTCGGGCAACAGGGCCCTTAAGTACCCTTAAAACAAATGAAAAATGCAGGGAAAGCGTAAAAAGGAAAATTTTGTCTACTGCCGTCTCCATATAAAGCATATAGTTTGGAGTAGAATTAGGCAGTGAGAAGATCTTCCTAATAAAAAAACGTTGCACTCTTTCTATCACTTCATAATCCTGGAACCCCCACACCTGGCCTGCATAACACATAATAGAACGGCACACTGCATTAAATACCTCGTACTTTGAGTAAACCGGGATTAGATTCTGGGCCAAAAAGTAACACCATGTTCTATTCAAAGCCACCTTCGCCACTGAAGCTTTGGAGTTTAGATGAGGGGTAAAAGATAGTCTGGAAGTTAGGACAACTCCAAGATATTTATATTGGTTAACCACATCAACCCTCTCACCCTGGATAAACCAACGCTCGGCCTTGGCAGGCCTGCCTCCTCTTCTAAACACCATTATCTTTGATTTAGCCAGGTTGACAGTGAGATTCCATTGATCACAGTATGATTCCAGGAGACTAATATTTTTCTGCAACCCAGTAGTACTATCTGTTATCAAGACTACATCGTCAGCATACATCAAAATCTTAATAATTGTACCACTAACATGGACTCCAAAATCCAAGCTAGACGGGAGATCATCCAAGAATAAGGAAAAGAGTAAAGGGCTTAGGACACATCCTTGTCTCACACCACAAGATACCTCAAAAAATTCGGAAATACCTCCTGACCCCCTGACCGCACTCTTAGTCTGTGAGAAAATTGCCTTCACGACCCTTATAAACTGACTAGATACTCCCAAATTACCGAGTTTCAGAAAGAGGGCTCTTCTATCAACACAATCGAAAGCCGCCCTGAAATCGACAAAGAAACAGTACAACTTCTTTAGTTTTGAAAAGGACAAATTAACAAGATTATGAAGAATGAATAAATTGTCAGAAGTGGAGAAGCCCTTACGGAAGCCTACCTGAAATTCACTTAGAAGATTGTTAGAAGACACAAAATATTCCAGTCGCCTCAGGAGCATTCCCGAAAATATCTTTGAAACTGCGTCTAAGCAAGAAATTCCTCTATAGTTAGATGGAATGTCCACATCCCCATTCTTAAAGAGAGGAAATATAATTGACCTACCAAAAGAAGGAGGAACAACACCTGACTCATAAATAAAATTAAACAAGGAAAGGAGGCGTTCTAAAAAACAGTCTGGAGCATTTTGGTAAAATTCGTAGGGAATCGAGTCAAGACCTGGGGTTTTGTTCGACTTGAGGCTAACCAGTACCGCTTTTAATTCCGCGAATGTGAAGGAGGCATCTAGCGCCTCATTCCAAATCAGGGGTTCAGCAAAGGAAATTGATGTCTTCAGGGGCGGGTTAAGTAAGGCGCCGAAATGAGAAACCCAGGAATCTAATGTAATATCTGAGCCACAAATAAAATTCTTGCTTTTGTATAAGTTGACCAATCTCCAAAACTCGCTAGCATCCCTTGTGAGAGAGAACCGATCAACAACCAAGGCAAAAAATTGTTTTCTTTTGTTAACACAGAGTGTTTTATATTTTTTATTAGCAAAAAGATAATTTCTTCTAATAATGCTTGAGTTTGTACTACGGAAGAGGTTTAGTAAGGCTAATACTTTATTGCGCATCCGCAAACATTCAAAGTCAAACCAGGCATTTTTTCTTTCTAACACAGGACGATTGCCCACACTACAACCTGAAAAAGCCTCTTTCATTAGACCAGTCAGGGAGTTAGCATATTTTGAGTGGTATCGAAAGGGACCAGCGCCAAATTACTAGATAATATTTGTAGCTTGCACTTATAAATTTGTGAAAAATTTTCCTGCCACTTTAGTCTAGAAAGGGGGGGAAGAGTTGGAACATTTGAAGAGTGTGCACAGAGTATATTAAAAGATAGAGGGAGATGATCCGAAAAGTTCACTGGAACAACACGAAAATGGTCAAACAGGGAAATATTTTCAAAGGGTACACAAAAAATGTCAATAACCGAAGAGCCCGAATCACCAATAAAAGTATACTCACCCAATGCATCCGAGGGTACTCTACCATTAAGTATAATAAAGTTATGATCCTCGCAAAGTTCGAGCAACTTCCTACCGAAATGATTCACCTTGGCGTCCTTTGAATTCCTAAGCAGGTTACATTTGTTATTTATCAATAGAAGATCTTCCGGAAGAGCTTGCAAGGTACCAATTCTTGCGTTAAAATCACCTACTAGTACGAAATGTAGATTAGGATTCTCTTCTATAAGTTTCAAAACAATACTGAAATCCAGGTCCCGGGTAGCTTGATTGAAATAGATCGGTACAAGGAACACCACGCAGTCTGGCGTTTTTAGAGAAATCGTATTTATCTGAGGAAATTTAACAAACCTGGCTAAATTACAAAAACATTTTCTGATTGCCAGCAAAGTGCCACCCTTTGCACGCCCAAAAGTAGATGTTTTTATAGCCGGAGTCCAACATAATGTAAATTCAGGAAAGTAAACAGAATAGTAACTAAAATTTTTCTCTGTAATAAATGTTTAAAGTAGAAAAATAATATCAAAATTCTTTATAAAACTTAAAAACAAGGTATTATTAATTTTTGATTGAAGACCATTCACATTAAAGGAAATTAAACTTAATTTAGTGTCTTTTACTTTATCATCAGAATTCTCTTGCCGGCAGACAGATAATTCTCATTGAAGATACGCTCTGTCCGTTGTTGCCCGAGGTGAGGGTTGAGATCCAGAAAGCATCCGAGCGACAACAGTAGAAAAATCAAGTCCCAACAGTTCATTTAATTTAATGGATCCATCTGCGTTACCGTATCTCAAGCCCTGCTGCATGCACCACTGGAAACGATGGTTGTCTATGAAGAGGTAATCCGTAGAAACAATGATTTTCCAGCGCCCATTTAATCGAATTATCTCTCTTCTTAACTCCAAGAGTTTAGATCTTCTCCTTCTAATGCTCTCCGGAGATCATGCTGAATAGAATAGCCGGTGCCTTTGAGTTTCTTCGCTTGTCGAAGCACCTCAGATTTTGTTTGAGGGCGAACAAAAGACACTAACTGGACACCCTTTTTACCCAACAGTAGAGCTGACAGTTCATTTAAACCAACTTCGATTCCAAGCACTTGATGAAAAAAGCCCGAAGCCGCCTTGGAAGGATCAGCCTCAGGCTGACATTTCAACCCTCTTATAACAACATTGCCTCGCCTAGCTTTTCGATCCAGCACCTCCAGCTGGGTTTCATGTTTTGAGAAGGCCTCTTTAAGGACAGCTACTTCCTCACTCAGACGATGATTTTCCAACCGAAGTTCTTCGAAGTCTTTGCGAAAATTATTGATGTCATCCTTTGATGCAACAGATTTAAATTTGCTGTCCAGCAACTGGGTCATAAGATCAGACATAGCCTTCATCAGCTCCGATTTAGACATGGAGCCAATTTCTTGTTCCACAAGGCTGTTAGAAGAAGACATAATAGTTCTCGGGACTGAATTGACTCGTTTGAAGCCCTGCTTTGTCTGTTCAGGAGAATTTCTACACCTTTTACCACTAATTGATTGCGGAGAAGTGGAAGACTTTGGCGCAAAATAGTTGTCGATTTTGGGAGGCATATATAAGTCAAAATTGGGTGACAATGGGCACAAAATAGAAGAAATTTCTTATCAAAGCGGGGTATAATTGATAGCTAGATAACGATATTAAGATGTTTATTGATGTTGCCCAGGCGCCAGCGGAAATGCTACGGAGGAGGTAAATATTGTGGTTAATCGGCTTACCGACAAATCCGGTCTTATCTCTTGGGTCCCAATACACTTCCTTGTCGTTTTATAGGGGCATAAAACTCCAATTTAACACTAATTGTCAGCACTTTTAGAGCCACCACTGCCACTACTACTAAGATAGACAGGGAACCAACGGATTACCAAAAAAGCGCGACACAATTCACGAGATATTATTATGAATCTCGAGTTTATTGAAGAGAAGATGAAAAGAACGTCCTGCTTCGATGCAAGCTCAAGGCCAACTCCATTTTCATACAGTGGTTTTCCTCGCTGAGGAATACACCATACATCCGTAATACAGTTTCGTACACAGCAATGACTTGAAGATCTGAAGCAATACTTCTTTCGATGCTCCCCATTTGAAGTTATTTAAGAATTTCATTAGACTTAGGACCTGCTTGGTTTGGGATAGCGTATTGTCAACGTGCGGCTGCCACCTAAGTTTAGAATCAAAGGTGAGGCCGAGGTATTTAATTGATGTCACGTACTCCAGGGCCAGTCCATTCATTTTGAGAGGAGGGTGATTATGGTCCTTCCTCAATCTGCAGAAATAGACTCCTTTGCTTTTATCCCTCGAGAATGTGAACCCACATGCCTCGGCATTCCTGGCGACAGCATCTATTGCGTTTTGCATTTTTCTTTCAATTTCGTCTGCATCTTCATGTGCCATAAATATTGTTAAGTCATCCACGTACAGTGACTTAAAACTGGATGCATCCAGATTATCTGCAATGTTATTTATGGCTATCACAAACAAAGTTACAGAGAGTACCGATCCCTGGGGGATTCCATTTTCCTGAATGTGTTCGGTTGATTGTTCATTCCTAATCTTACATAAAATTTTCTGCTATTTAAGAAATGAACAATAAACTTTAGCAAATTCCCCCTTAACCCCTAATCATGACATTTCTTTATTATGCCGATCTCCACGTCATAGGCCTTCTCGAGATCAAAAAATACTGCCACACAGTGTTGCCGTTTTAAAAACGCGTTTTGAATGTGGCTCTCGAAAAGGGCTGCCTGGTCGACGGCTGTGTGGACCCTCCGGAATCCAGTTTGGTATAAACTGTATAGTTTTCTGGATTCTAGGTACCACACAAGCCGCCGGTTAACCATGGCTTCTATCGCCTTACCCAGACTTGTCGTAAGGGAGATCGGCCTGTAACTTCTGGGGACACTAGGATCTTTGCCTTTTTTTGGGATCGGTACGACAATGGCTTTTTTCCAGCTGTCCGGGTACACTCCTGCTCGCCAGATTAAATAGCTCAAGCAGATGTGATCTCGCTTTTTTATCTAAATTTTTTATTAAAGCGTTTGGGATCCCATCATGACCCGGAGCTTTATCCTTTAATTGGTTTATCGCTATATCCAGCTCAGCCATTGTTAAATCCTCGTTTACTTTCTCCGTAACTTCACCTTCTAAGGGTAGCAGGTCCATTTCCTCTATCCGTTTTTTGTTCCTCTTAAACGTTTCGCTGTACGACCTATCACTCGAGACAGACGCGTAGTGTTCCGCGAGTGAATTGGCCACTTCCTTCGGACTTGTGATGACGCTACCATTCACTTTCAGGATTGGAACGGATGGTGGCTTGCGCTTCCCGGATATGGCTCTTACTCGTTTCCACATGTCTTTCGTTGTCATTTTATTGTCCATATCCGAGATGAATTTGTGTAGTTGATTTCATTTTTGCCTCTGGTAGTACCCTTCTTTCGTTAGCCCTTGCTTTCTTAAATTGAATCAGGTTTTTTTCGGTAGGGTACTTATTGAATATTTTCAAGGCCCGCTTTTTTCCCTTATTGGCCGCCTGGCAATCTTTATTCCAGCAGGGGACCGTACGATGTTTTGTTTTATCAGCAGAAAGAATGAGCATGTTTTTTTCACATCCTACATGTATTAGTAAAATTTGAACAATGTTTATAAATCCCAGGCCCTGAAGATGATCTCAATAAAGATCGAAACATGGGCACGATAAAGAAAACGTTTTTCTAAATCCTATGTCACACCAGACCGCATATCACGACCTCCAAATAATTATCAAGTAATGGCCACTAACTACCACACTTACTATATAAATGCTTCTCTCCTTCTGTTTTCTTTCCATCGGGTCATATCAGCTAACATTGTGGATCGAGAAGGCAATAGAAGACGATATTTTGGGCTTTAGAATATGTTTCAAGTAGTTAGTCTTTCAAAAAGGACAGTTATTTTTTTAAAATAAGATGTTGCTTGACCAAGTCTCAATTATATTCTCCTCGCTTCCTGGCAAATAATCCAATTTAAAAACCAGCAAAGCTTCCAACTTCTACTGCTTGGTTATCTGAAAAAAAATATAATGATAGATTAAAATCTTGTATGAAGTGCTAATGATGGGATGAAAAACTTTTTTTTAACGCTTTTTTCTGCGTGAATCATTTTAACTTTTTTTATGAGTATAATATGTGGTACCTCTCAAATCTAATAAACATTAGAACTGTGATATCTTAAATCGTGAATTTCGACCTTAAGTTCTAACGATGGTAATAAAGAAAATAATAATGGACTCATAGTATATCTTTGACTTACACTAGAGTGAAACATTATATTATGCTGGATCATAGTGTAACTGTATGCTTTAGAATATTATTTCATGGATTTAGTCATTCATTTAGGATATTCCCAATTACCTTTGATAAGGTGGTATGACCTTATTTGTTGATCATGAATAATTCATACATACAGTCATCAAAATATAATTATAATCTTATATCTAATAATTAATGATATTAATAAAATGCGGTATTAGAATAAGAAACAACTATTGAAAAGAATTAACATACTTATTTTTTTAGTACATTTGCAATGATCTCTGGTGAAATGTCGTTGGAACTGTCTTCCGATCTAAATATTTGTTTATATTGTCAATACTCAATTTATAAAATGTTATATTAGAACAATAAAATATAATATTAGGCCAAAATTTGGCTTTATTACGATATTTCTTATAGATAAACTTTTTTTCCAATTATCTCTGATGGTGTTAAATCTAGGTGCCGATTGTTCAAAATTTTTAAATAAACCGTCTTTATTGTTTAAAATTATTTGATTAAAGCAATAGAAAAAATACAAAAACTTATGGTTATGTAATAGCTTTGTTTTTGTAAGACATTATTAATTATTACTAGTGAGCTATCATTAAGCGTTGTCATCTGATTTTCGATATGTAAAATCAATTGGTAGAATATATATTCTGATCCTTTTTACGATAAATATAATATTTTATGAAGACATTAAAAAAGTTTAATAACTAAATGTTTCGACTCCCAAGAAGATTGTAAAGAAAATGAAAATAAAGATACATCTTCCCAAAGGGGATATATTTACATAATTGACAAATAAGATTACATTTGATTTTGGTTTAACTTTTGCCTAATTTATTATGTTTCATTTGGACAAACGTTTGTATATTATACCTATGTTTTTTTAACCGGAGGGGGATTATTAAAATGGAAAATCTTAAAGTTATTTCCTCGCTGAGAACTACTATGCTAATGAGATTTTATTTTATCCAGCTGACATTTCCAATTATGAGGCCGATTGTGTATGTCGATTCCGTTCCCAGTGAATAGAGAATAAAAAGGCTTAAAGTATGAAAACAGAAAAAGAAGCTGGTTTCGTGTGCTGCATCTATTTTACGTCTTAAGCCTCGATACATACTCGCGGTTTATGCGCAAACGGCAGCCAAGTTGATATTTTATGCACGCAGGCCGCCCTATAGACCACACACTTGTATTTACTGTATAAAAAGTTTGCTCATAAATATCTTCTAACCGTTTTTTCTAATTAATGAGAGGGAAGGACACGTAATTACGATCGTTGCGGCTACGTTGAACAGTCATAATGGATTAACACTTTTCAATTTTTTTCTTACATAATATAACTCACGAACTTGAAAATTCGGTTTCAGGTTCCTTTAAAATATCTTTAATTTTAGATAGTCTAAAAATAATAGTTATATAAATATGAGTTATATTTTATAGATATATAAAATTTATATATATTTTTTAGATATATTGCTCAAGATTCAAATTAGTTGTTTTATTATTATTGTATTTTATGTGCAAATACACTAAACGACAAATGGCTCGAAGAAAATGATCTGTTGTTATCGTACTCTAAATCAGCAATATGCCCGTTCACCCGTAATATTACAATAATATTATAATAAGCATATAATAAGCGTTGACACGACGCTTGTCACTGAGGTAAAGGTCCTGGGTTCGAATCAAGCGGCCCTGCATCCGAACCCGACATACTTGCAAATGTTTTTTTTTTAAACACCGGCACCACAACATTGATCGCAAATTTACGTGAACCACAAATATTAATCTTATCTTATAATAATCTTATTTTATAACAGCCCCTGTATTGTATCTCTTCCTTTGAATCCTCAGAACGCTGTGCAGATATAAATAAATAAATTATCAATAAAATCATAAACCTTTTTTTTTTCCGATAGGGCCGTTTTGCCAAGATCACAGACTTCTGGCTGAAAAAAAGCTTCCTATAGTTTCAGCCTTTTTGTCGATTACTCCTGAGATAATTCAACGTATTATCACATGCTCTCCCCTATTCAGTTAGATTGCTGTAAAGCCGTACAAATTCCACATACATTTTATTTTGAAGACCATTGAGAATGTCATTCTCCAGCAGTGAATGCAATATTTTTGGAGAACGTGCATCGATTGTTTCCTGGATCATTACTCCTCATCTCGTCTCTACTGACAAGTTTTTAATGATACCAAATTTTGAATTTAACAGACAGCAAAAGCGCCATTGTTCAAACAGAACACATTAACCCAAACTCCAAATGTGATTACTTATTAACGGAAGTAATAGACAAGGCGTTTAACTTTAAATCACAACATAAAACAGTAGTTTGTTGCTGTAGGAAGAGGCATTGTGGCATAAAAAGTAACAAACTCGTTGACTTTTTAGCTGATCGTGCAACAAAGGTCGGGAATTTTATAGACATAAAATTGTCAAAATCTATCACCAAACGTTCCTTAAGTAATATGTGGGTAAAAGACTGGGGCATTTGTACAACAATGGCTCAGCAAGTTCATTCTATCGATCATAGATCATTGTTCCCGGAAATCAATATGGTTCCCTAGTTTTTTACAGCGTACAGTAGCAAAAAGTATTTTTTCAGCCTCAACACGCTTAAGAACAAAACAAGATATTTGTGGATCTTACTTGCACCGAATTGAGTTTAAGCCGTCGCCTAATTTCTCATATTGTCTTTTTCTGTCTTGAAAACGAGACAAAAACATAGAGCCTTTTAAACTGGATCTTCTGGAGCAGAGGGAAGCGATTAAACCTTTTAGTTCAGACCTTATTGGCATCAGGCAATGGTGGCGTATATAGACTCGTTTTAGAATTTTTGCAAGACAGCGGAGTGGATATAGATATATAGATCAGTACTATTTAAACAATAACCGATGTCCGGGAGGTTTGGCCGTCGAGTGGATGAGTGGGTGCTCAGTCAAATTTTTCCCCTGGACGTGGGCAGTATGTGGATTTTTCCACAGCGCTGTAAAGCGATATATGTGGTTTTTATCCACATCCTCCCAATGCATCTGTAATAGAGGTCGGAGTTTCTCAAAGGTTGAAAATAAGTTTAAAAGGGGGCGCTCCGGTCCTTTTCCCGTGGGTGGCTTCTCTCGGTTCGCACTGTTAGGCGGGTGGTATCGGTGGTATGCCTCAAAGCAAGTCCAAGAAAAAAAAAGAAACTATGCATATGCATGAATTTTTTCGTAATTATCGCCTTACAACCTTACAAATGTTTACAATCGTTTTGATTTATTGATTCGCCAAAAGATCTCGCCGTTCTCTTTCGTTAAATAAATTACCAAAGGAGTATAATTCATTCTGACCACCTAATGTGCGATTTGTATTTCTTTTTATTATAAGGTGAGCTGTTTTACGGCTTCGTCGTATATAAGGCCCAAAAGAGTCAAAAATGACAATTTCGAATTGGTTTTCTTTGTCGAGTGGGAGATATTGTTGAAATATCTAATTAATAAAGCATAAATTAGTCGATGATATATTCCTTTTACATGGAAATGTTAACTTTGCCACAGTAAGATTTCTCAAAAAAATGAACACATGGTAAAAAAGCAATTTGTTTTGTATTTGTTTAATCAAAAGAATAATTTACAAATATATTTTACCTAGGACTGGTTCTTTTGTAAGGAGGGGTTGGGGCGATTTTGGACCTTTCGCCTTTGCCGTTTTTCTCATACGTACCCTTTTTTTCACTTGGGTAGATCGATTCGTACTGGGGGTGAGTGAAGATACGGCCAAGGCATTCGTCGGCTTTTGGCTAGCAAGCGAGCTGTCAGGAACGGGGTCTTTGAGACGCTGGTGCGAAGGGCGTACACTGGCCCCGACCTGCGGCCTTCTCTGCAGGGTAACCGTCCGCAACTTGCTCTTACCCGTTACCAGTGGCTCCCCGCAGGGCCACCCCTTCCGTAAATATTTGGACAGCTTCTTTTTGGACTTGAAGCAAATCTTTTTTGGCGGCTGTTCACCAGCGTCCTCCATCCAATCGATGACTTCAACGAAATGGCAGAAATTGACGCACCTCTTTGGCTTCTTCTGAGTGTGGTTCGTGATCGGCCTAGGCTCCGGTACATCCATTTCGGAGAGTTGCATGTTGAACGCTGTGTTGTACATGGTGACATCGTCGAATTCGATTGAATCATCGGTGGTGAACGCCTCCATCTTTTTCTGCCTTGGTCCGCGCCCCCCCCGCTCCTTAGGTCATCCCCGAACTTTATCTACTAGGATAACCTCGATTTAGAAATATACATATAATATATTAATAACATAAAATCACATGTTTCATTTTGCAAATAAATTTTCTGCCAAATTATAATCTGTTCACATTTCCTCATTCAACTTGTATCAGTTTTATTTTTTATTTATTTTCGTATTAAAAGCAATCTTTTCTACTACTGTCAGCATATAACGATGACAATAATGATGATTTTGAAATGTGAAAATATGGACCTATCAAGAATAGAGTTAACGGAGGATAGGGAAATTGTACCATATGACCTTTTTGTTTATTGTAAACCGAAATAAGTTGGTAAGTAATAAGTTGGGTGCCGGGGCACAAAAGAATCTGGGCGAATGAACAAGCAGACACATTGGCCAGAAGATGATCTATATATGATAGTCAATCTATAGATCCAGAACCTATAACAGAATCATACATTGACTCTTCCATCTCAGGATGGGCCCAAAAAACAAAATGCGAATTGAACGAACTCTAGAGATGGCAGATAGAATAAATTCATGATTAAATAAACTTCACAAAAGTGGCGAATAAATTGCTACAGTTAGACAAGGGTAAAACTCAGGGGAAGGGTAGTGATATAATGTAATTTACGATGAGATAAAACATAGAAGGCATGGAATCGGATATAAAAATGTAATGATGTAATCTCGATAAAGACTGTCCTGGATTTGGTCCATGTGATAATTCGCTGTAGAGGTTTATGTTAACATGTTTTTTGAATGCAATATTTGACCTTGATACTGCTTTTTAGTATTAAAACTAATCTAATAACTTAATTTTGTAATAAAATTATCTATAACTGAAGTTATAATAGATACTTTTTCTGATATAAACCCTATTTTCTTCTTTTGGGGCTTTTATCGTACCTGTCATCAACAAATTACAGTTTCTGTACCAGTGCTTACAAGGAGAGATTTAACAATAAAATGCATCATCTCGAGGTTATAAATCTCAAGGCGCCGACTGGAAATGATTAAAAATAATCGTGTTTCGCTAATCGCGGAAATACACTGGCGGATCGTTTTAGTTTTTTCTGGAACCCGCTGCTTCGTGCCGGAGGTTAATGGGGCTTCATAAGGCCAGAAACTATCTCGACAGGACGATCAGTCAAAACGGCGGAGAGCACTGGTCGTTATGGGATTTTCATTGGTTTAATACAAGAGTAATCTCAGGTGAACTGGAACAGTCACGATAATATCGTATGGGCAATTATCGGAAGGAAGTGATTTGATGGATTTGCCACGCACCGCTCCTGTAAATTTACCGTTCTTCACAAAACATAAAAAGTAGTAGAGAATATTTAAAAAAACGCATATTTTATCTAACATATTTGTTAACAATTAGGGTTATTTGTATATAATATCTCAGTAGATATATTAAAAAAACGGTATAAGAGAACACATCCCACTCCGAATTTATGGCCGCATAAAATAAAAATGTCACGGCCAAATTAATTTCAAATTTGTGAAGTAACAGTTGGATTTGCTAAATAACAATTAGTAGGAAGCGGGGATTTGAGAGATTAACTATCAGTTCCGTTGTAGCTCTGTTTATTTATCGTTATTCAATTCATGAGTTAATGGAAAAGGGCTTATCAATCAGTCATAACTTACTACATATTAAAACGTTTTAAGCTCTTTATTAAGGGAGGAAGACCGCTTTTCGAAGAGACGAGAGAGACGAAAGAGAAGAAAAAAATTAATTCCACTTCTCTCACAACGGCGTTATCCCCTATAATCTTTCGGTCAGCGAGGGCCTGTCTATATGCAATTAAAAGATAAAATAGAAAAGTTCCTCTCGTGGCATTTTAATAGAGATATTAATTAACTGTCGTAAAGTAGATAAATTTGAAAAAATGATATTATCCAATAGTATGGGGTACCAAAATTAAAGATCCAGTTGGTTAAAAGTTTAAAAATTCGAAAAAAATTGGCCTCCTCCCTGGCACAAAGAGAGAAAACTAAACCAAAATTTAAAAAGCAAAAGAGAAAGAAAGAATTTATTGAAACGCGCGCGCGCGCGAGAGAGAGAGAGAGAGAGGGAGGGAGTGAGAGAGAGGGAGAGATTGTTTTAAGAGAGCAAATTGAAATTATGTTTATTTATTAGTGTTTATTATGGCAATGGGTCTATAGGAGTCACAGCCAAGTTGGAGGGCACTTTTAGCTAAAGGAGGACATCAGCATATCTCCAGTTTTGATAGATATCTTGATTTTATGATGAATTATTCAAATGCACTAATAATATATTTCGAAATTACTATATTTAGAAACTTTAACTATTCTATGCAAATGAGAAAAATACGAATTGAAATAGTAAGATTTTCAAAAGGATTCGAACCCACGACCTTTCCGCTCAATACGCCACTGTTCTAAACCACTTGAGTTAAAGAGAAAGTTTATTTTCAGTTAACATGTTGCCAAGGAAAGACGTTCCGGTAACAAAGTATTCAGTGATAAATTTTTTGTTGTGCTATATTCCAATTATGGGGGCTGAAGCCTTGCTAACAACCATCCTTTGACTATGATATTTTCTTTTCAATGAATGCCAGTTTTTATTGTTATATAGAATATACATCGACAGTTTTATTTAGACTGGTACCTAATAGTCAGTTTTCATTTTACATTTTTAAATTATTTTATTGTACTGCATTTTTAAAGGAATTTTCATGACATTATGGTCTTGTATGGTTATTCCAAAGTTATAACATCCGAGATAAAAATTTTCACATTCTTTAGCGGTTTCGGCTGGAAAAGAACCGGATTTTTAATGTTTTTAAAACGAACGAGGAATCGCAAAACCGTAGAACTTCCTGATTATGGTGCAGCCAAAACAGAGTCAAAATGCCAAGGGAAATATATGTTAGATAGGTTTTTTGATTGAATAAAATCCCTATCTGTATCTACTTGATTCACAGCAGTTGAAATGAGTTCAAAGCCGTCTTGCCGGTTAAATAATGTCACAGAGGGAGCTTTTAACATTTTGCAATTCGCACTGGGTCAACGGGTAAAAATCCGACAATAATAAATGACACAGGGATGTCTTCTAATTGGCCACTAACGATTGTTTTTCAAAATTATCGATTCTGTAAATTAAAGACAAAAACCAAAAGGAGGGTATGATTCCACAAAATATAGGATTTTAAAAACTGATTAATAAAACCAAGGGAGACGGTTAACAGAAGGACAGTCAAGCAAATAGGTTAAGAAAAAAAACGTGATATTCCTACCCAAATATCATTTTTCCTTTAAATTTTTTCTAACTAAATAAATAAAATGAATTTATACAATGCTGGAAAATTTTAGATTAAAAAAAATAATTTATACAATGCAAAAAAATTTTAGATTTAAAAAAATTAATTTATATAATGCTAGAAATTTTATATTTAAAAAATGAGATTGTACAATGCTAGAAAATTTGTACTCACTCAAAGTTTTTGTTTTCCGTGTAGTCGGGAATAGAAAGACATTTTTATATGAGGAGCCGGCTTCTTTGAGGTGAAAGGAGTCGACAGAACAAAACAAACCCAAACGTGAACGTTTTAGAAATAGTTTACATCAACAGGGATAAACACAGCATCAATTATACAGAACAGACACATGTAAACTCAGTCGCAGCTACACCAATATCATTCATCAAATACAATGTCGATAACATACATATATCATCATCACACAAAACATATAATACAACATATAGAACAATCATAACATTCCACACATTGAACATTTCAACATAGTTTAATTCTTCAACAATTTGGCTTTCCTTTCCCTAATTATCCCCGTCTCTATAATCCTGAAAAGATAATCAGGCCGAACCATTCCCATTTTTTTTTTCTATTGTCGGCTCCTTTCACCTCAAAGAAGCCGACTCCTCATATAAAAAATGTCGTTCTATTCCCGACTTCCCTCTCCACCACTTCAACATCCAACGTATATAAACATAAAACTTCAATATCTCACTCCCATTCTCAACCCGACAGGCAAGAATGACACATCTACACGGAAAACAAACACTTTGAGTGATTACAAATACATTCATTGAATCTAAAATTTTCTAGCATGGTATAATTTTTTTAAATCTAAAATTTTCTAGCATTGTATAAATTCATTTTTTTAATCTAAAAGTGTTCTAGCATTGATTAAATTCATTTTATTTATTTATTTTATCTAAAATTTCTAGCATTGTATAAATTCTTTTTTTCACATCCTACACGTATACATAAAATTTAAACAATGTTTATAAATCCCAAGCCCTGAAGATGATCTCAATAAAGATCGAATCGTTGGCACTATAAAGAAAATGTTTTTCTAAAACATACGTCACAACAGACCGCATCTCACGATCTCCGAATATTCAATGACTAACGGTCAATAAACACCACATACTAGATAATTACATTTAATACTATTTTTTTATTTGAAAGTATTTAAGCATTGAAAAAAGTCTGCGTATTAATGTAAAAACTATTTCGCAAAGTGAGAAAGATCACGATTTTATGCACTACTACTAAGCTTAAATTTACATTAAATTAAATCTAATTGTAAGATATTAATTGGTCAAGCGGACCTCGAAACTAGTGAATTTAAATTTACAATTTTATTAAATCGTGCCTTTTCTTCAAAATAATCTTGGTTTATGATGTTAATGCTAAATCCTGTGACGCGTTCATTTTTCAAACCGGGGTGAAAGGGATAAGTAATCGAATTCTCATCGTGTTTGTTTATCCTAGCAGTGTTTCTGAGCTAAATCTTTAATTTATAGACTGGCTTAGATTTTTGTTGTGCACGAACTGTTCAGTTTTTTTTTCAATGAAGGTACGAGATAATCGGACTCAGGATCTAAGCACTATCTTGCATTTTAATAACTTGCTTAAAATAAGTCATGTAGAAATTTATTTTTGCCATCAGTGGCCAGACAAATAGGACTAACGTCAATATTTTTATTAAAACAATTTACATATAAATACACTTTAGACTTTCAAAATCACTATTATTTCAAAACTTTCATGTTTGTCTACCGTTATACGCTGGAATAGGGCATGTTACATGAGATTTTTGGTTTTATAAAGCGACACGGTCGACCTTTCGAATGAACTCACGAGATTGAAACCTTCCAAGTAATTTGGGTTGTTTAAAATTTATTTCTCTATAATTAGATGGAGTACCATAAAAATATAATTCCCAATGCTTACTTGCTGAAAAAATTGATTTATCACATTGATCAATAAAAATAATTGTTGAAAAGGTCAATACAAATTGTTTTCGAAGAAATTTATGGTTATGTCTTATCGAAACTCAGTACGGAAAGATAGGAGTTTAGTGTTTCGTGTGCCTGACACCTAATTGTTCAACAGTTCTTTACATTTAAGTGTTCCGATCCTAATCTCACCATTGGAAAAGGGGTCAGTTTTTCGATCAAGCTCCCTAACGATGGCCATAGGAATGTTAATGATGTTTATGGCCGGTCCTTTGGGTTTCGGCGATCCTTGTTAGCCGGTAGCCGGCATGGCATTCCCCTGAACCGCATTTAAAGACGGCGTTTTTCTAAAATAGTTCGTTTTTACGCTCCAGGCCGATTGGAATCTCTGGAATATTATAATTCCCGGCGCAATCCTTCCTACGCAAATTCCGTCACATGTCGCGTGGGTGGAGCATGACCGTTTTATAAATCGCCCTCGCAGAGAAAACTAGATATGCATTATTTACCGATTTAATTGAACCTTGTCGCGAAAATAATGAAAAGGCGTGGCCGGGAAGTTTGCATTTTAAATCGAGCTTGATCCAGTGAAATGCGGATGATCATAGTTATCCTGACTCCCCGCGAATCAAAAATTCAATTTTTTCCTTTATTCAATAATTTGAAACACCTCTTTTTTTTTTTTTTTTAAAAAGAACTCCATAATTGTTCATTTTCCACATTATGAAACATTCTGGTGTGCTATGTAAACTAATAGATCTAGTAATAACCTGGACGGCTTAAATATCCTGGAGATCTATTGTAGTTTGCTTTGTTTGTGAACATGGTTATACTCAACAACAAAGATAGACACAGTGTGTAAATGTGTGGTGTTTAGTGACCGTTAATTAATGATTATTTGGAGATCGTGAGGTGCGGTCTGGTGTGACGTAGGTTTTAGAAAAACATTTTCTTTATCGTGCCAATGTTTCGATCTTTATTGAGATCATCCTCAGGGCCTGGGATTTATAAACATTGTTTAAAATATACAAATAAATGTAGGATGTGAAAAGATGAATTTATACAATGCTAGAAGTTTTAGACTCAATCAAAATATTTGTACTCACACAAAATGTTTGTTTTCTGTGTAGATGCGTCATTATTGTGTGTCATGTTGAGAGTGCCAGTGAGATATAGATGTTTTACGTTTATATACTTGGATTTTGAAGGGGTGGGAAGGGAAGTCGGGAATAGAAAGACATTTTTATATGAGGAGTCGGGTTTTTTAAGGTGAAAGGATCCGACAATGGGAAAAAACGTGGGTAATGGTTTGGCCAGACTATCCTTTTAGGCTTGTAAAACAATCACCTTATATAGACGGGGATAATTAGGGAAAGGAAAGCCAAATTGTAGAAATGTTGGATGTGCGGAATGTAATGATTGTTTATATGTTATATTATATGTTTGGGTGATGTGATGATGATATATGTATGTTATCGATAATGATTTTTTTTACGAGGGTTAGCAACAGCAGAAGTCATATAAACCCTCAGGGTGCCGGTTTTTTTGAAAAAAAGAAACAAAATTTATAAGCGTGTCGGGTTCGAATGCAGGGCCGCTGCATTCGAACCCGGGACCTTTACCTTACAGTGATAAGCGTCTTGTCAACGCTTTAACCGTTGCGGCCACAGACACGCCCCAAAATTACTGGTTGGTGTAGAAAGAAAAATTTTGCAACAATTTCCTCAAAGAATACCTATTTACAGGACGCTTTGTATGTAGCTCATAAAAGTGCTTCAGCCTAGTAAATTTTTGTACAATGTTACCAACAACAGAATTACAACTGCAAAAAATAAAATAAACTACAAAAATCATTTTTTCTTGTAACGTAGGAGACATTTACGATTTGCACGTCGAAATACGTAAAACTTGACTTTGTGTGATGGTTGTTAAGATAAGGTTTAACTACGAACGGTCGCATTGCTTAGAAATTCGTAGACTGTTCCGAACGATGAACATACTGTCCTACATAAATGACAATAGTTTGCTGACGTTTAAAAAAAGTGCCTTCTCCAGAGAGAAATATACCTCTATCCTGATAGAAGAAAGAAATTCCCTTTGTTATAGTCTGCATACATCCAAGAAGAGGGTTTCACAGGAAGATTACACATTGCCATACTTGGGCTCTAGGGTTTCGGATATCGTACGAATCGATTTTAATATCTTCGAATGCAGACTGACATTAAATGGAAAACTGCTTTATAAAACTTTACGGTCCCAGTTTATTTCTATTGTGCGAAATATGACGCCGTCCACAGTTGGACTTACGGCGTGTCAGAATGTGTTTCTTCCAGTATAACAAACGGCCCGTCTTACACACACACTCACACACACACACACTCCCTCTCTTTATCGTTCCCATCCTGAATAAACTTGTAGATATAGTCTTGAAATTCCTTTGCGGTTTTTAAAACTTCCCGCCTTTTTAACGCCGCGAATAAGTTTATTCCACTATTTAAAAAATGTGTGTCTGAAGTACTATATGTTGCGTATAATTTATTTTTGCTAAACTGTTGGACGTCTACGTAGTTTGACATTTATTTATTCTTATTTAGAAACCTCTGTTGTTTATTTTTTATGTTTTGACAACATGAGTGAAACATGATTTGTATGTATAATTAATCTACATAGATTAATGATATTAGCGTAGCTGCGACTGAGTTTTCATGAGTCTCTTCTGTAATTGATGCTGAGTTTATCTCTGTTGATGTAAACCATTTATAAAAATTGATTATTCGGAGATCGTGAGATGGGGTCTGGTGTGACGTAGGTTTTAGAAGGCCACTAAGCACCACCCATTTCTAAAAAGTTACGTTTATGTTTGTTTTGTTCTGTGTGTAATATTTTTGGATTGTTGAAGTCGAAATTGTGTTGGTGTTCAAAAGGGTGGGTAGCCAGTGCTGTAGGATTTTTTTTTGCAATCATAGATATGCTGCTTTACTCTGTTATCTAGATATTGGGATGTAATAGTGATGTAAGTTGCCGGACAATTTAAACAATTGATTTTGTAAATTACATCAGATTTATTTGTTACTGGTGTGGGATCTTCAATTTTGGAAAAAGTGTGTGAATTGGTTAATAGTTTTTGAAAGCTATTTTAAAGGAGAAAAATTTGTTTAATTTATGTGGCCGTGAATGAATGGCAAGAATATATATATTGGCTTGTTTGTATTCGATAGATTTGGTGTAGTATTATTATTAGTAATAGTGGATGGTGTAAGTGTTGAGTTGTAGTTGTTGATTATAATCCAAATACATTGCCCAGGACTGTAACATTGCCTATGACTGCGTGTAATGTTGGGACCGAGTCGGTCTTCAAGGAAATTTGAGATCGCCTGTAAAAACTTAAGCCAATCTTTAGACATAATTAAGGTAGTTTTGCCCTGATGATAACCACAAAATAGGCCGAAAGATTGGCAGTTGCAACTAAATTTGCTTCCTCCTTCAAGTCCATACCGTGAGCCAAAGTGCTCGTAAGTGAAAAAGTGGTCGTTACTTTTAATACTGAAAACAGAAATGTGAGATTAAAACAACATTTGCGACATATGATTCAGGTTAGAATAAATTTGTATAGAAAAATTAAACGCTCAGTACTGCAATATTTGCAGTTAAGGAAACGAGCTCATGTCTGCTGAATTAGTGCAACCCCATGCCAGATATCTTTATTTCGTTTATTCAATTTGAAGAGTTATCAAAGCAAAATGTGAAAGGCGATGAGATTGACAAGGGTCTTTACTATTTTTCTCCTCCGAGATCCCTTTTTATATTCCCTCGCTACGCGTCTCTGCAGATACACATCCGAACGTGACTCGCTTCGGATTGATGGCATCGTAAGGGGGCAAAAATTCAGAGCCCGTTCCGTCGAGAGCAGTTTCCAACTTAATGGGACCACTATTTTTTTTAGACACTCTTGTAAGGGCACGGTTGTTTGGTGTAATAATTTCTTAAAAAGGAAGCGAGCTCCCACACGGAAATACCGAAAATTACAGACTTCTCTTGCTCGTTCAGAACAAAAATACTGGTTTCAAAAGTGTTATAATTTACAACTATGTAACTTTTCTTTCACTGATCAATTATCTCGTTTATTATTTTCTATAGAAACGAAATTTTGAGCAGTGAGGTTTAAATTTGAAATGTCCTTTGTGTGTCCATATATAGAAATATAAACAATTTATATTATAAATATGGAATTACGTCTATATTTTTGCCCACAATTCATTTGTTCAATAATGCTGAAAATTGGTGTCATATGCAAAATGTTTCATTAAGAATATCAAAGAATGTAAGTTTAGACAAATCGAAACAAGGGAGGACACACATGAATAGAACGCAATTGTGAGTGGAAGTATCGATGATAAAGTATATTTAATAAGTAAGTATTTGTAATAAATTAATATTACTTTACTACAACTAACTATACTCCAGCTGCTCCATCTACAATGAAACTAGCGAAAATTTTGGCACTATTACATACATCAACTACATTTCTGAGAAGTTGAAACTCATGCTGCAACGAATGCATTGTTATAACATTAACATTGTTTACAAATTAAAAAACAACGTTCAAAAGAATTTCTACACCAAATAAAAAGTAGTGTTCCTAAAGAAAAAAAAATCTGATATGATTTACTGAGGCACAAATTTTCCATTTGAACAAATCGTATAATTAATTGAGTATATATATGATTTACTATGTTCAGTGAAAGGACTGTCTGGTGGTCACAAATATGACTGTGCTGACCAAAACATGCGAGGTACCGGTCTATCACTATCGTGAGCCAACTATAGAAGATAACAAAATGTCTGAACATCATTGGTGATGATCATTGATGATGTTGAAACTTAAATGAGTGAATTATTATTTAAAAAAGTCCCTGCAGTGTATAGTTTGTATGTCGTAAATGTTAATGAAAAAAATGTTTAAAAACTCGTTTTAATTGGCTTGTTATTGAGCAAGCAGGCACGAAAATTAACACCCAGTTGTTTTTCGTCGACCCTCCAACCGAAGGCACGTAAAGCACCGTTTGAATAACATACGTGTGAAAACGCAAGCGATACGACGTTTTACTAAAATATAGTTAATTCCCTCCATATAATCATTTATAATCTCTGGCCCCTAATCGTCCAAAGACCAAATGGGGAAGTAGAAAAGTTTCGTAATTAAACGTTTTCGGTGATGGTAATCTCAGAGGGCATTTAGGCGTTTCGAGATCTGATTGTACGTGATGACAAAGGATGATTTCCGACGAGTTGGAGGTCGAAATCGATTGATCCTTAATCTCTTTGCCAAGAGGAATAACTTTTGAATTTATCAAACTGTTATATGATGTTGCCAAGCTATGATTGTAATGATTGTAATATAGTAATACATATGTACTCTGTTTCAAATAAAGACAGAGCAGCGCTCATAACGGCGACAAAAATCCGGCCACTATGAGGTCAACTAAAATCATATATATATATGTGTGTGTGTGTATTTATTTATTATACATGTAAGTTATATATATTATATTATAAACAATATGAGTTATAGCGTTACTTGTACAGAGAAATGCACTCGGCTTATCAGATGTCGATTAAGCACAACTGCATTTTTCTCCCCCTTAACCCGAGGTGATGTAATGGAACGAGGGTAATTGTATAAGATTCTGTGTACGCTTCCTCGAATGTATATCGGCGGAGCTACTACATTTTAAATAAACGTTTTTAAAAAGGAAGATCTCGAATAATTATCTATAATTTGTATTTATTATACATGCTATGGCCAGATGCCATTTTTGGTTATAAGCAACAGAATTTAATGATATAATCCTAATAATGTTCATAGTAATTGGATTTATAAATAGTGACTTCAAAAGGCTTATTTTATCACTATTTTAGTATTTGTCATGATGGAAGCTAATTGCGAATATGGTCAAAAATGCTTAGGTTAGAATAACAACTGTTTTCTTATGCAATTGTTGAAATTTTTCTGCAATAAGATGTAATTTTTTTATTGGAAGTACATATATTTTTTTGAGGTTTTGGCCATTAAATCTGAGATATAGTTAGTATATGCCGTAATTCATAGAAGATGAATGAGGTTGACGACTTTCTCGGCAGATATTTCTATATCTGTTACTTTAATGAACTGGTTTGGAAAAACAGCATTGAAAAATATTAAACAAGTGGTTGCTTTTATGCTTTACAAAAAAACTCATAAATTAAAATTTACAGAAAAGAGTTTGTCTTTAAATTGGAGCTTTTTATTGTCTATTAGGTGAAACAGAGTCGTGTTAAATTTTACGATTTTTTTCCTCTTCAAATACGATTGTGGGATTTCCTTTAGCAGTGGGATTCAGCGAGATAATCCAGTTCGGGGCCCATCGTTCCCGTGTTAGGACTAGATTAAATGTGATATATATATTCCATTAGTTGGGCAGGATAATCCGAGAGACTAGAAAGTAATAAAGATTGAACTTTCTCCGACGGCCGAGCATCAGAAGAACCCTGAAATCGACAACTTATACATCAAAGACCAGCAGATTATGCTAAAATATATCTCTTGATCTCGTATAGCAACACGGTAAAAGTAAATTAAGAAAGAAGCAAACCAATATTTATGTTTAATTTACCAGTGACTATGGACGGTTAGTAATATCGATAATTTGCATTTCAAAATCATTTATAAATCATCAATGCTTTTATACGCAAGTTTTAGATACTTCAGCTTGTAGATTGCAAACTTCCATTATTTTTGACAATAAATTCGTTCTAAACATTTAAATTCACACACTAGGTTAATATCTTACAATTAATTAATTGTGGTTGAGATGGGAAGTTAGTGTCCGAGTGGATCGAGGTGACGATAGCTCAAGTGGTAGAGCAGCGGCGTATCTAGCCGAAGTTCGTGGGTTCGAATCCCGCTCGTGACACTGACTTTTTTATCTCAACTAAAAACCTTAATTAATTATAAGATATTAATTGGTCAAGCGGACTACGAAACTAGTGAATACACTAGGTTAATGTTCGATTATAACTTAAAACATAAAATATTCTAATAAAAACTTCAAGATATATTATACGCTGATTTTTTGTGATGACCAAATCGGGCCTGTTTAGTTTCAATATGAAATTTAATTTTTATATGTACTTTTTGATGTTGTTACTTTTTCTTTTATAGATGCAGGGTGTTTTGTTTATCTTATATTTTATGCAACATATTTTATGAAATTTTTTTATTTAAAAAAGGCTTTTGGGGCTTTGTCCTTTTTTGTAACTCAGTACTCAGCATTTAATTTTTTAAAGTACATTTACAGAGTAACAAAAAAGCTATTCTAGATAAAAATCTGCCTTATGAGGGAGGCGGAATCCCGAAATGCATTGCAATCCTTTTCAAATAAAGAATTTTCATTACAAAAGTTGAATAAAATACTAAATTTAATCCATAATAAAGCATAAATTTACATTTATCCTTGAAAATATAGTAGAAACATTGAAAGTTTTTCAATATTTCTAGGAAATTAAAAATGTATTTCGGGCAATCAAACTGTTCAGCTTTGACCGGATACTTATTCCCACTTAGTTTCCTTACTTATTCTTAAAGGCCAATGGTGCATAGATTGTCTAGAAGTAAATTGTCGACTTTCCATTTGAGAAGATTGTTATAATTTTAAGAGTTGTTATAATTTTTTTTTCACAAATAAGACTCAAAATCTATGAACTTGGTCGATCTCTATTTTGAGTATAAGTTTTCTTACCTACACTCGCAATTTGTTCTTAGAGCCAATCTTCCCATTCCAATGGAAATTTTACCTCATCGGATGATTCGAAAACCTAAAAAAACTCATAAGCCATCACCATCCATCATTCTACCGTCCAATTACTCTGTTAAAAAGTAATGGGCAAAATCCTAGTATAACTGCCTAAGCATATTCTACCCATTCTTCATTCCAGCATCCTTACTCCTGATCACTAGTTTGAGTTCAGACTGGTGAATTCCTAGATGTGAAGTAATATCCATATCGGGGTTGGCACTCGGGGCTTCTGTGGAAGCTCATGAGAGTCGCTTTTACCTACTACCTACTCTATCTGATCATAAAATCCTTGTTAACCGACTGATACTTCTAAGTCATTAGCGGATCCGTATTAGCAGGTTATCGAAGTACAGAAGAACCTTAAAGAAATGACTTAGGACCCATCCTCTACACGGTATACACCGCACCTACACTTTCCAAAATTATCCTTTGCTAGAAACCAGCAAACCCATGCCACACCCCTTGAGCAGCGGTACACGGGATACAAAATGTCAAAAATATGAACATAAACTTTTATTCTAAGAAGAATAACCCCTTCTTCCATGTAGTACAATAGTACCCCTCCCAACTGCTACTGTAGTCCTCTTCATTGTCAAAAAATAATTACTGACACCCAAACACGAGATTAAGTGACAAATTGTTAAAAAAACTTTCTAACGGATATAAAAATTTGAGTTTGGAATTTATGGAAATATCTAACTTAAGTTAAACTGTGTTGTTTAATTTTTTTTATAAGCTAGTCTGTATTTGTTAAGAATAAATAGTTTTGTTGATAAAAACAAATACGATTTATTTATTTCCTAATAAAGAATATTATTTTATCTTAAAATCCCAATGAATCACAATAAATATGCTAATAAGTATTTTTGCTTTTTATTGTTCAGATTCAAAATATCACAGTTTAATTAAGTTTCTGAACAGGATTTAGTCAGTTTTAGATATTTGATCTAATTTTACTTTTATTATTTCAGCTCTTAGCCAACTTTTATAGCTCATTTGCCTTCATACTGCCAATCCAGCCGAATTATACGTCGTTACCGGCCAATCTAGACATCCTTAAAGCAAATCTTATTATGACCGGACTTGATGACTGCTAAACACTCTAAATTAAATTTTTGCCGACAGTTCGCGATAAATTTTTTTTACAACACGGGGCCTTTTACTGCTTGAAGTGGATGGTCCATAAAATCAAGACGCCGTTCGTCGAGACCCAGCGGCAAATCAAACGAAAAGGCATCTAATTCTTAATGCATTTAATATTGAAAAAAATATGAAAGACAATTGTCGTCGAGTTTGCAAAATTTAAGTATATAAAAAAATAATAATAATAATGAACGTACTGAGTCATTACCGTCTTATTTCTACCGATTTGCAGAACAGAAATTACTTAATAGGTTCTGGAAGTTGTAAAGTTTAATAATAATTAAGTAACTAACAAAATATCCGATTAAAAAAAAGTTTGTTAAGATATTTTCTAGCATTTTCTTTATTACACTTTATGTTTAAATTTCCTAAAAATTTCCTGGTGTCAAAATGGACCAGGAATATTGAGTGGAAATAGCTGGAGATTGCTGCAGTACATGCAATACTGTTGGATGTGTTCAGTATGGAATTGATTTAATGATATCGTAAAGTGTGAGGTGTAACAGAGTTCTATTTTTCAATCGCCAATCAGTAATTGCATAAATATACATGACAGACATTTTTTAGATTATGTGCTGCCGTCCAGATCTTTTTATTGATGAACAATTATGATTTATGTAGGACAGACCACGGCAACAGGCAGTACTTATCTCTCAAGTGTCGTAAATCGGCGAAATAATATTCATGGACCTTAGCTGAGCTCCTAGAGGGATTTAATTCTGCAAATGTTCGTGTAGTAACCCAGGAGTATATCAAGAAAATATGAATGTGTAATCAAAGCAAAATATAGTAGCATACCGTAATAAAAATTTGCAATGAAATAATTTACAATTAAATTTTTTATTTATTTTTTTCTAAAAGTTCTCTCGACACGACACGCAAAGTGGCACAATTACACAGAACACAAACACTTTGAGCCCTGAAGATGATCTCAATAAAGATTGAAACGTTGGCACGATAAAGAAAATGCTTTTCTGAAACCTACATCACACCAGACCGCATCTCACGATTTCTAAATAAATACCGATTAACGGTCACTAATCACCACACATTTTTCTAAAAGGTTTTTATTATTCTCAGCATCCAATTTCCTTTAGAATTGCTTGTATTATACAAAAAATATTGGAGTTTATCAGTGGTCCTAGCCATCGATGGAATATAAGATCAGTTAAAAATCATAATAGGGAGAATTACATGCCCCTCCGAGATAAGAGCGGCTTAAGGAATGTAATTTCACAATGCCGCTTTGTACAATTTTCGTGATAAGACTGACCTGATAAGTAATAACTAATAATAAATCGAGCTCCCGTATACCTGGATAATGGCGAGACGTGTGATTTTTTCCCCTACAAGACCTATGCCAACCGATTCAGATTGTGATACCCTGTTATTTGGATGAGGCCGCGGCTAATTCACGCTTCCGCCACGCCACAAAGTTTAACATCCTGTTAGCAATAAAAATCCCCTTGTTTATGATCCGAGTATAAATCTATAATAGACGGCTGGCCGGTCGGACACGTCCTCACTTGTTAAAAATCTTCTCCGAAATATCCGTATCATCGGAACAGAATTCCGGCCGTTTATATAGTTTAGCCTGTGGGAAAATTGATATTATTCTTCTCTGGCTCGAGCTATTCGGCAGATTATAAGTTTCGACAAGGGAATCCTTTTATGAGACATATTGGGTCCGGCATTTTAACTTACAACTGTAAATTCTGGGTTCATTTTGATTCGCTTTTCACGAGAGGAAACGCTTTGTACTAATTTTCGCGTAAACAACATAACATAAAATTCATCCAAATATATCGAACTGTTCCATTATTCACGATATCATTCACTTAAAATTTATCTATCTGTAAAAAAGAATCATAATCCTGAATCAATTAAAGGTTTTTCCGTTTGAATACAACTCTGGGCCCGTCAGGTTTCAAGTTAGAATGAATTCACGTGGCTCTTGTTAACACATGTAAGAAAATGTGGAAAATTTAGTAAGCTATTGAGCTTTCCATCAAAGAAAACAATAATAATCGTAAGCTATCATTACTATTCCCACTCCTTCAAAATCAAACATATATATAAAAAAAAAAATTAACATCTCACTAACACTCTCAACAGGGGTACGAATGCGTCTCCAATAGCCTCTAATATCCAACTCCGACCTTCTATCTTCACGAAGCTCACACGTGTACCCTGTTAATTTAACAAAAGGAAAGAGGGGTATAGAGGGACAGGAGGTTGACCTGATACCTCCTAATCCTAAACCCAATACCTTACCCCTCTTTCCACCCTACACCCTATCCTACCCCTACATTCCAGCCCAAATCCAAGGTGGTATGCGATCCGTGCCGATGGATGAATGGTACAGGGGTAACTATGCCAATAATGGAGTCTCAAGGGCACCAGGCGACACCCTTGAGTAAATAGCCTTACTCCGGAGAGAGGGATCCTCCGGTGCAGACCTTTAGATCCCTCTCACTCGTGGGAACTATATGGAAAAACCTACAGTAAACAAAAAAACACCGGGGGAACCTGCAAAGGAAGACCCCAAAAATCAACTCATGGAAATTGAGGAGGGCTCCAAACCCTCCCCATTCCCATAACCCAAGAATTGGAGGACAATCTTCTTGCGTCGCCTTCTGCAGATGTCTTCGGGAAAAAACCAAACCAGAAGACGAAACCACTCCAATGGAGGTGACGGAGAAGTTTGAGGAATTACGTCTAAAAACCCAAAAAATATCTGAGGCACAAAGACGCAAAATGGCTATTCAAAGAGCCAAACAACGGGGGGAGCCTATCCTGAAAAGGATCAGGAAAGGAAAACAAAACCCCAATGTGCACTTCCGGTCTCCGGCACCAGGGCGAACCACTGGAAGTGTTGACTCAAAAAACCGGGGCCAACGCCAACCAAAAGTGGCAAAAGGGACAGGTCACTGGGTAGCACCCCATCATCCGGCTCCTAGGAGATGCCCCAAAAAGAGCAAAATTGAGGGAGGCGGTGTGGAGCGGGTCACTACGTTGGGGGGGGGGAGGGCTCTGAGACATACCAGCAAGCCATCAAAGCGCTTAAAATGGCCGTGGTGTTGGAGGAATACCCGGAAAAAGAACTTACAACTGATCAGGGCAAAGCCGTTCAGCGGGCCATCCTGGCTGAGGTCTGGAAGTGTAAAAACTCCCAGGGACCTCAGTTCAGGAATCGGTTTGTTGAGAAAGGGGCTGTCCTAATAACCTGTGAAAATCAGATTGCCAAGGAATGGCTCATGGCGACGGTGCCTACCATCCACCCAGGGGAAGGGGTAAACCTTAGGGTAGCTCCTATAAAGAAATTATTAAAACCACTAGGGTGGCTCTGTGGTTGCCGGACCCTGACCTTCTGGGCACTACAGACACTACCACCATTCTCGGGCTGATGGAATCCCAAAACCCAGATATGAATACCGGGAAATGGAGAGTCATCAGCCAGAGGATAGAAGATAAAGGGACAAAACTAATCCTGGTAGTTGACATAAATGATGTATCCTTTGGGGCTCTGAGCAAAGCCAACCTAAAACTCTACCTTGGCTTTGCAATGTTAACCCTAAGGGTCATCAAAAAGACAACTAAAACTGATGCTGAGGGTACTTCAAGCAAACCTCCAGCTCAGTAAAGCTGCAACGCTTATACTTTGTCGTATGGTTAAGGAGAAAAACATCGACATAGCCCTTATCCAAGAACCCTGGCTAGTAAAAGGCAGAGTAGCCGGGCTGGGAGATATGGGGGAAAAAGTCATTTATGACCGCACGCAACAAAACGTAAGAACATGCATTTTAATTTAAAATGAATTACAATGCCTAATCATTTATGAGCTCTGTTCCAGGGACCATACAGTAATTAGGCTAAACTAAATGAAGGAAGGAGTTAAGACGGAAATAATGATGGCCTCAACCTACATGCCTTATGACTCACCGGGACCTCCACCACCAAAGGAAACCGAGGATCTGGTACAATACTGCAGGCATAAAAACCTACAGTTGATCATTGGAGCTGATGCTAACTCACACAATGAGGTATGGAACAGCACAAAAACTACCGAAAGAGGTGAGAAGCTTTTAGAATTCTTAATAACTAATGACTTAAGTATTATTAACAAAGGCTCTGAAACGACTTTCGTAACTAACAGACGACAAGAAGTTATTGATGTTACTCGGTTATTAAAAAAAGTTATTTAAAAAACGGGGAATACTGAAGAGTACAGTAAAACCCTAACAGAATACAATAGGGAGATAAAAAAGGCGAAACAGGAATCGTGGAGGAAATATTGCAAGGAAATTGAAAACATCACTGAGGCAAGTAGACTGCACAAAATGCTCGCCAAAGACCCTATAAACCCCATCAGAACACTAAAAAAACCAGGTGGAAAACACATACAAACCGGAAAGGAAACATTAGAAATCCTAATAAGTACACACTTTCCGGAATCCAAAACTATTGCCAACCTGGAGATAAAGGAGAGCGCTGAATCCGCCAAAGGCCACAAAGCCAGAAGGGAAGATTGGCAAATAGCCAAAACTGTAATCACCTATGATAAGATTGAATGGGCTATAGATAACTCTAGCCCATTCGAATTTCCAGGAACCGACGGGATATACCCAGTACTACTATAAAAGGGAAAACTATACTAATCCCCCTACTTGGAAAAATATACTGAAGCTGCCTAGCAATGGGATACATTCCAAGCATATGGAGAACGTAAAAGTAGTTTTCATTACTAAAGTTGCCCGGAACAACTACACAGACGCAAAATCTATAGACCGATTAGTCTAACATCCTTTCTACTCAAAACACTTGAAAGGCTAGTTGAAAAACATATAAGGGGCAGTTCTTTAAAAGAAAAACTCCTTCACAAATATCAACATGCCTATCAGAAAGGAAAATCGTGTGAATTCAGCTTTATATCAACTAACGATACAAATAGAGGATTCACTTAACAACCAAGAAATAGCATTGGGAACCTTCTTGGACATTGAAGGAACATTTGAACTCCTTTCGAAGCAATGGTTACATCACTCAAACAGCGAGGAACAGACGAAACCTGCTGTAGATGGATAGGATCAATGCTAAAAAGCAGGAAAGTGCAGGCCTCCATGTTCCACGAAAAAGTAGAAGCAGTGGTGGCGAGGGGGTGTCCTCAAGGAGGAATACTCTCGCCTCTGCTGTGGAATGTGGTAGTGGACGACCTCATATGCAAACTAAATGAAAGTGGAATTTACACCCAAGGTTATGCAGATGACATTGTCATACTAGTCAGGGGAAAATTCGATTCAATATTAAAAGAGCTCACCCAAAAAGCACTAAACCTGGTGGAACAATGATGTTTAAAACGGGGACTTAAAGTAAACCCCTCAAAAACCACCTTAATTGCTTTCACCAAGAAAAGAAATATAGAAATACAAGGATTACGCGTCTATAACGAAATGCTGCTATTAAAAAATGAGGTCAAATATCTAGGAATAATCTTTGATAAGAAATTAACCTGGAATCCTCACCTGCAACATACATAGCAAAAGGTAAAATATCGCTAATGACCACAAGAAGGACTTCAGGAAAATCTAGGGGATTAAAACCGAAAATGGCCTATTGTTTATACACGGCAGTAATAAGACCCAGAATAACCTATGGATCACTAATCTGGTAGAACAAAGCTCAACAAAAAGTAGCTACCCAAACATTAGGCAGCATACAAAGACTAGCAAACCTATGTATCACAGGGGCGATGAGAACAACCCCTACAAACACATTAGAAACTTTGCTAAACCTACCTCCACTGGAAATATTCATACAAGGAGAGGCTAGGAAAAGCTCACTTAGGCTCCAGAAACAATTAAATTGGAAGGGAACTAAATAATTCGGGCATACAACCATAATCAACAAAATCAGCCACCCATTATTAGAAATGGGGACTGACTACATGATCCCGGAAACAATCTTCACAACTTCCTATAAAGTCTCAACGGACTGTAAAGGAGAGGAAGAACACAGGAGAGCATCAGACACAATGATATGAAACACAGATGGCTCCAAAACAAACGAAGGAACCGGATCAGGCGTTTTCTGTACAAGACCAAAACATGAGCAATCAAACTCATTAGGTAAGTACACTTCGGTCTTTCAAGCGGAAATACATGCCATCAATGCTTGTGTCCTGAAAAATCTTAAAAGAGGTTACACTGACAAAAAAATCCTCATAAGATCAGATAGCCAAGCAGATTTTAAAGCATTAGCATGTAAAAGAAATGGTCTTAATTTTTTTTTAATGGCCTTGGTTTTTAATATTCAATTAGCCATTCAATATAGATAAACGCGATAAAGAATGATTTTTTTGGAGGGGAAAGGACGGGCATGCATAAATTTCTCAAATTAAAGAGGGTAGGAATCGAACCCAATACCGTGGGGGAGGGATCTACGATTTTGGACATTTAAGTTAATTTTTAGAAGCGTATTGTTTTTTGTTAAGTTCAGTTTTGTATCAAAGCGTATTTTTTGTTTAGATTGAATCACTTTCACAATTTTTTTAAATAGATGTTTCAATTTTTATGACCAATTTTTTGGAACCATTTGTAACCGAGTGATGAAATTTTTAGCAACTTATTGTTAATTTTTACTAACTTTTTATTATTTTTATCAAATTATTCTTAATTGGAATAAACGGGGAGTCGAAATGAGAAGTTTGTATCATGGGCGATCCAAGTCACGATAGCTCAAGTGGTAGAGCAGCGGCGTATTTAGGCAAAAGTCGTGGGTTCGAATCCCGCTTGTGACACAAATTTTTCATTTCGAAAAAATTTGCCTATAATTAATTGAGTTAATTTTTACATTGACGATAACTGACCTTTGAGAAATTATGTACACGTGTTTAAAACACTCATTAGTAGGAGCAACTTTCCCGAATGCGTCTTATATGTCAGTAGTTACAGATGCAAGAAAATTGAACCTAAACTTTATACAAAATCGTTGGAAACTCGTAAAAGTTTATCCTCTAATTGATTTTGTATTTTCTATGCTTAAGGTTACAATAAAAGAAACAATTAAATTTCATACGGTTTTTAATGCTTTTTCTATTGATAAAATTAAATTTACAGTAAAATCAATATTTTATGAGAGCTTTATAGAAAACAAGTTGAAATAATACGAAAAGTGAAATATCTCGAATCCAATTGAGAATCAACTTTTTAACAATAGGGACTTTTTAGTACAATTGGATATGAAGGATAATTTCCTCAAGTATTAACTTTTGTTCTCGGGACACCTTATATAATTATAGTATTAATAATAATTATAGGTTACGTTGTGTTTTGTTTTCTTTATTCAAAAGTTCAAAATCGGTTTTTTAAATTTTTACAAAAATGCTTTCTTCCGTTTGTTTTTGCCCACTTCGACGTAAAATTTTGAAACGTTTCAGCAAAGTTGGTACTTTTACATAATCATGAATCTGATCAATCTGATGCGTTAACTTGCATCAAACATGAATTCTTTCAAATTGGCCTTATCCCTGATTTTTTTAATACAAAGTTATAAGGAATGATATCGAAGGCAATAATAGCAGGATAAGCAATGATGGAAACAAGATTTAGCTTTTAATCAATAGGTCTTCGAAACAAAACGGATTCAGTAGTTCAATTATTCGCCTACTAACCATTAACTTGTGATAAATTGTAAGGGTTAATTTGAAATGGGACAATAACCATTAAAGCGATTCGAATCCGTGTGGTTCTTCCAAAACGATTCTTCAGGCAAACCAGTTTTTATTACTGTTCAAAGATCACGTTTACAATGGGGTACAATTAGGGTACAGCCGTTTTCGGTTTCTAACTCCCTTCAAGGGTTCAGATTATGTACATATGTAAATCCGAGATAATTGGGATGTTCCAACAAGTCCGATACAGGTTCAAAACGGTACATAAGAGTATCCACATGGAGCACACACCTAAATCAATTTTTTTCTTCGTCCTTTTTCGATTTTTTTTCTCAAACGTCTAGCCGCTCCGGTATTTATATACTGGTCTTCTATGTATAATGTGATCTTGTCATGCTAGAATGACCCTAACTGTATTCAAGTTGGGCCCTTTATTGATGACCTGAATTATCTTCTAGTTGGAATTTGTGAACCGTTAATACAAATTAATTGTTACGGCCGTCGTGTAACTTACATAAAATAATATCTACTAACAATGCCTGTAAATATTTAAAAGCAAAAGATCTGATAAACCGTTGCAGCTGGAGTTAATAAACTATTTGTTGTTAAATCTTACATTTGAATATTTTATGTCATATCTGGATTCATCTTTTAAATTAGAATACTTTTTAGAATAATTATTCAGAAATCGTGAGATGCGGTCTGGTGTGATGTAGGTTTCAGAAAAACATTTTCTTTATCGTGCCAACGTTTCGATGTTTCTTGAGATCATCTTCAGGGTCTGGGGTTTACAAGCATTGTTTAAATTTAACAAATACATGTAGGGTGTGGAAAAAGTTGAATTTATACGATACAAAAAAATATTTTTTAAATTCAATCACAGTATTTCTACTCACTCAAAGTGTTTGTTTTCTGCGTAATTGTGCCATCATTGCGTGTCGTGTTGAGAGTGCCAGTGAAATAATGCTGTTTTATGTTTATATACGTTGGATTTTGAAGGGGTGGGGAAGGAAGTCGGTACAGAAAGACATTTTGTATAAGGAGTCGGCTTCTTTGAGGTGAAAGGATTATGATGTTGTAATTGTTTAAACTGTCCGGCAACTTACATCATCTTACATCCCAATATCTGGACAAAAGAGTAGCAACATATCTATGATTGCAAAACACCCAAGCAAAATCCTACAGCACTCGCTACCCACGATTTTGAACATACACAATTTCGACTTCAACAAACCAAAAATATCACACACAGAACAAAACAAACATAAACGTATGTTTTGAGAAATGGTTTACATAAACAGAGATAAACACAGCATCAATTACAGAACAGATACATGTAAACTCAGTCGCATCTACGCCAATATCATTAATCAAATTCAATAGAGATAACATATAGATATCATCACATCACATTCCACACATCAAACATTTTCACATAGTCTAATTTTTCAACAATTTAGCTTTCCTTTTCCTATTTATCCCCGTCTATATAATCCTGAAAGGATAATCTGGCCGAACCATTACCAACATTTTTTCCCTTCGTCGGCTCTTGTCACCTCAAAGAAGCCGACGAATCTCAATACAGATGTTTTGTTTGAGTGAGTGTATTTGTTAGAGTGAACGGGGAGGGGCTGATGGTGGAATAGTGTACGTGACTTGGGTCGATGGCGGAATATTTTTAAAAGTACCCCATCGACCTCCAATTAGAATAGTTTGTTATTGTATGCAGGTCGAAGGAGGAATAATGAGTAGTCCATCTACCAAATAGTATAAATGCACTGTATATAAATGTGAATGTATTTATTTGTGTGAAATGTTACAATGTGTATTGCAATATTTCGCATGCGCCCGGGGCTGAAATGACCAGCTGTCAGAGTTTTATGCATTATAATAAAAAATGGTACGTCATGGAAGTTGGTCTGTTTCTGTAAAAAGGGAAAAATATACCAGCTTGTTTGGAAAATGCAATTTTATTTCTTTTCTTTCATTCGCTGATTCAGGTCACATTTATTATATTAACATTTATGCTGATGCAAATTTTTTTACATGGCTGCTAGAGTTTGGGTTAGGTAGGACTATGATTTGGCTTATGGAAGTGCTTGGTTAAGTTAGGTAGGATTAGGGTTAGGTTAAGAAGTGTTAGATTATGGATTGGTTACATATACATGATTCAATGTTTTTCCTGAAAAGAGAAAATGTGCGGGTTTCATTCATTTTTTACCTCGAAATTAGCTTAAAGCGAAAAGTTAAGTAGTTTTATATTCTTCTATATACAGTTTTGATAAAATAATTTTTTTATTTAAAAAAATTATAAATAAATGAATGAAAATATTAAATTGTAACATAAATTTAAATTAACCCGTCCCTTTGTTCACATTATTGTCAACTTTAATAGATACAGAAACACATTGATAATTTTCTTGACAAATCAGATTTCAAATGTAAATGGATGGGAGTTTGGCCATAACGAATTATTGTATTATGATATCAATGATATCAATCTTTCATAATACCCTTTTACAAATAATAATAGTGCTTAAGTTTATTACCTTTTGATCATATCCCATTCAATAAATGCTCTAAATTAGAAAAAAGTTGCTGCCCTCTATTTGGCACATCGAATTGAATGCAAAAGGTCTATCCGGCAAGAAAAATTGATAAACTCTCATTGAAACCATGTTAAGTTATTTGCGAGCACTAGGCAGTTTTAATTAATTATATCCAATACAGAATGCAAATAGAACGTCTTAACACTTATGTAGTCTGTCGAGTTTGCTTCGGCCGGTCTCAATCTAATTGCAAATTTTCTGTTTGTATATATATTTTTAAACGTATACAAATTGTTAGAATAAAGTGAAATATAGGCTACAATATTTTTAGTTAATTATTTAACAGGTCACAACGTTTTCACCAGAGCTGATTGGTATTGGGGCAAATGTTTTCAAATCGGTTGATTCACAACCACTTCCAACTGCCATTTATAAAAATATTGTATACATGTATTGTTTGTGTATAAATCACTGTTCAGTTTTAATAAATCATAATTTATTGACTTTTGGTCTTCATTAATGAGAGTTTATGGATATCTTACATCTTTTAATAGAACCTAAAAAACACGTCAAATTGTTGGGTTCTATCTGCTTCCTCTGCGAAAAAGTTTTCCTCACATTTTTTAAAATTGTAAATCCGCAAGTACAGGGAGTTATGAAACGATTTACAAACCAAACACAAATCGAAGCTCATTAGTATTACCAATTAGTTCTTTCCAAGACCTAATCAAAAGGTTCAAGGAGGCACTCTGAACTCAGAGGAATCTAGAGTACGATAAGCCTAAATGGGCTGGTTCAGGACTTCAAACGGCCGACATCATACTATTATCAAATATATAAATAAGGTAGAGATAATTGAACATTTCTTTGAACTGAAAAGAAAGAAAAATGTACATGCATTAATTAGAAGAAGAGTGGTCTTCACAAAAGATATGTAATCATGGAGAAACTAAATAATATGAATATTTGAATAATCGATAATAAAAAAATAGTTTGGCATTGAATTAAGTAATTCGAATTGTGAATTCACTTAAGTCGACTGATCACAAGCAGGTATATCATAGTATATTTTACAATTTTTATTGAAAAAGAAAAAATGCAAAAAGTTAATAATAGATCTACATTCTTCTCGTGTAGAAATGTGTAGAGATTAGTGACCGTTAATCGATAGTAATTCAGATATCGTGAGATGCGGTCGGGTGTGATGTAGGCTTCAGAAATACATTTTCTTTATCGTGCCAACGTTTCGATCTTTTATTGAGATCATCTTCAGGGCCTGGGATTTACAAACAATGTTTACATTTAACAAATACATTTAGGATGTGGATAAGTGCAAAATATATTTTATATTCAAACAAAGTATTTCTACTCACTCAAAGCGTTTGTCTTCTGTGTAATTGTGCCATCCTTGTGTGTCGTGTTGAGAGTTCTATGTTAATAGATAACGGTTATCCCAGATCATTAATAAATAGATTAGTGGTATGACGAACTATGTCTTATTACTGGGAAATCCAATAAATTAAGACTCAAATTTTGTGCATCTTTCCCCGTCCGAAGAATAGTGTCAAAGAAATTTAATAAAATAAATGATTCGATTACAATTGTATAAAAAAGGACTTTAATTAAAAGATAAAAAAAAGAACAACAACAAAAGAATGGCGGCTCTGCCGTGCTTCAGCACATTATTTTTAAATAAGAAATAAATCACCAAACGCATTCATTAATAAAAAATACAAAAAATTAAAACAAAGGCTCACTGGCGTTGAAAAAAAGATATAATGCGAAGTCGACAAACTGTAGTCTGAGAAGACGATGAATTCAGTCAAGGCTCAATTCCTCAAATTTTCTTCAATTTAAGAATCTTCCGACCTCAGGAAACATCTAAGAGAGACTGCCGCGGTTCTCTCAATTCACGACAGGTTCGGCGCTTCAACCAATCAGATTGATATGACAATTGTTGATGCTCAATGCATTATAATGGAAAACAAGACAAGAGCAACAAGGGTTGAGAATATAACTGTCGAGCGGAAACTTTATCAACCAGTTACATATGTAGCTGGAACATCAAGCAAGTTAAAAAAACTGTTGAAAGGAAAAATAGATAATGTAAAAATTGTTTACAAATTTAGCAATAAAGTAGGTAAGAATTTTTACACAAAACTTAAATGTAAAGAACCTCTACTACAAAAATCTAATGTAGTGTATCGCATTAAATGTGCACAATGTCCCACTGTGTATTACGGCCAAACAAAACAATATTTATCCGAACGGGTGCGGCAACATAAGTATGATTGCAATGATGAAGAAAGGCCGGGAACAGCACTATCCAAACATACACACGCTACGAAACATAATTTTGACTTCGATGGAGTCAAAATTGTGGCTTCTGAACAAAATACAGGTCGTAGACTTTTGAGGGAAATGATATTTATTCATCAGGACAACATGGCCTGTAATTTAAAAACAGATTTGAATAATTTAAGTGTGATGTACAGTGGGATCCTAGAAAAAGATAAGGTCTCTCCCAAAAGATCGTAACAATACTTGCGTACATATTTATCTATTTATATATTTATTTATATATTAGAACAGGCTGTGATAACATAGAATTACCAATGTATTAGAAATTAAGATCTTGTTTTTAAAAATTGTGGTAAATGATTGTTATCATTAGGTGATAGTGTGGGGAACCTCCCACCTGATAACGTGATAAACACAATTTTCTAGTCAAACGCCTTTATTTACAAAAAGAATATTATTTATTAAGTAATTGTTACTGGTTTTAAAAAATGCCTATATATGTAAGAGGCTGTTAAGAAGAGGTTTTTATTTATTTATTTTTTTATTTATTTATTATATATGTATATAGTTTGTTTGTATACATATCGTGGAATGTGCAATGTGTTTACGATTTGACTTTGTATCTGTAAGTAACAAAAAACTGATATTTTATAACTATTTATACAATTTATAACTGTCTAAATGATTATGTCCCTATGTTTCTGTAGATCCCCTGAAGAAGACAATAAAACTTGTCGAAAGCTTGGGCGTTGATATAATAACATTGTATGTTTGAAGACCACAACCCGAATCCCAATCAACATCGTAAAAATAATTGTTTGCTAAATTTAGATGCTACAAACCAACAATGTCCATCCCAGGAAAGATGTGAATCCATAACTGCACCCAAGGTTTTATCGGTTGATGAATATCTAGACTATTTCTTTAATTAGAAGGTTTTAGAATCATAACCTTTCTCTTCTCTTTGTTTACCAATAAATTTAATTTTTTAAACTTAAAATTGCTTTTCTCACTTCATCAGTATTAGCTTTAGTGAAGTTAAAACTCGAATTATTCGTACTTATTGGATTTGACTGTGCTGCATTAATGTTAGTTTTATGGTATTGCGTTAAATTGATAGCTATGTTAGAGAAATAACTATTCAAAACATTTGCATTTACAAACTCACCAGGTATATTATCATTTTTACACTTTCTTTTTTGTTTATTCTTTTCCACTTCTCTTTTTGGGGATCGTCAGTTTCGTTTATTAGTTTATCATTGAAATTAATTTTGCTTCTATTAATCTCTTTTCTAAATTGAACTTTAAGTTTATGTCTTATGTTTACAATATTTTTATCCCTTGTGCTTTTTCCAGATAGTTCATGAAGTTTACTCTTTCTCTGAGTTCTAGCAAATTTCTATCAAACCATTTTTTTTGTTTTTATAATGTTGCTTTGTTTTATAAATTGGAAAACACTAAAAACATTTTGATATGATAATGTTTATGAAGGCACTCAATATCTCTTCAACATTTGTCAAACCATCAAAAACTCTACTCCAATTTATATTGTCCATATAATACTCAAACATTCCAGGACCTGTTTTGTAATTGGTTGGACTAATTTTAAACTTTTCGTTTTGCTTTCCTCAAGAACAATTCTTGCATGTATCCCATTATGATTAGAAAGATTATTATCTAAGACAGCAATGTCAGTTATATTTATACCAGATCCCTTACAAAACCTGGCATAAAAACTTCACCTAATTCAGGGATGTGTCTCAAAATTACCTAATAATAATAACAACCTAATAAATAGCTTAAAACTATCATGCGTTTTTTATACTTGAAAAAATTGGAATCTAAAAGGCTACTAGGTGTGAGATATATATCCGATTTGAACCGAACGGATAATAGGTACTTAGGTCTGGAAAGGCACAGCCGTTTTGGGACTATTAACCTTTGTTATTAGTGCGAGAGAACGCATCGTGAAGTTAAATTTTAAATTAGCTTTGTCCTATCAGCTGCCGAACAATGGTAAAAGTAAACGAACATAAAACTGCCATTTGCGAGCTTTCCAATTATCCAAGACGTATGTTCAACTAGTTCATCCCTGGGGTGGTCTGCTCACATTTGCTCGGCTGTTTAGCTTATTTGGCCGAATTTAATGCCACGAACGCAAATTATTATAAAAAAGATACATAGGATATTTTATGCGGGACTAAAATTCCCCCGAGGCCTACTCTTAATGGTTATGCAAATAAAATCCTTCCCCCCGCGGACGTCTCATTAGGGCAACACCCTTCGTTTATATATTTTATCGATTGAACCATCTCATATTTTTAAATTAAGAAATGTTTCGAGCCCGAATATTTTTTTAAATTAGAGTCTTAAAATAAGTACTTACTATACCCGCGGGTAGGCCTTCTGATTTATTAAGCCGAATGTTACATATGGTGGATACTCCACACCTCACCGTTACACCCTTTCAAATCGGAGCATCCGTCTAATTCCTTTCACGTGACTGACATCGCCCACTATATATTTAATTATTTTTCTAACACAGGCATCGTGAAAATTCACGCCCCTGGCACTGTCATTTCATCTATTTATTATCCTGTAAAGTGCGAATGTATTGTTCCGATCAGTCTTTTGAAAACTTAGCACAATAGCACAATTTGCTTAACGAGGACTAACTAATACATACTTCACACAGCGTGATGGATCTGAGGTTTTAATGGTTAAGATTATATAATCTTTCTCGTTGTGGGAATAATCCAATATAACCAATTATAAGAATTTATGAGTATATGACGATTAATAACGATTTCCCTTTAATAATTTATTATACAATTAACAACATTTATTTTCAGACAACAATTAAGTATCCTTGTAGTCAGGTGTTAGTAAACGTAATAGCATACAAGAAAACTTCTGAATCATTCTGAGCTGTTGTTGAAGAACTAATTGCTTTCATTTTTTTTTTAGTTTTCAAGTAGTAATATAATTTCCTTTCTTTATCAAAATAAAATCAATATAATGATTACGTGCTTCTTTTGGATTTTAAAACAATAGGTTTTTGGATTTACTTAACGGCAATTCTGACCATTTAATTGAATTTATATATATTTGTTAACGATGATCATGAGTTTATTATTCTTTTGAGTTTGATCTTGGGACCTTCAGGAATGAGATGGAGAAGAAAACCAAACAATTAAGTCATAGCCTGATGTTTCAAGTTTATATTGTTCCTTCTTCTGAGACGAAAACGCCTAGAAATCGAACAAACGTATTCTTATAATCACAAAAAAATTGAATTTATATCCAAGGTGTCTGAAGCGTAATGCCACACCTTTTTTTCTCAAAATCAAAGACAAAATTTTAAATGATAACCCTTTAATATTTCACGTAAATATTGAATACAACAATCGAATAAGTATTTCCTTTTTTTGGAGGGGGGTTATCCATCACCAAAATCATACCCTTAATTTCAATTGGCACCCCATTGAGTTTATAAAACTAGATTTAGGTGTAGAGGGAAATAAATAGGCCGATTAGCTCGCCGAGGAAGCAACAGCAGGCAGTCCCATTCCAACCAATTACAGCAAAAACTCTAAAAATGGATGGACAATGAAATGCATCGCCCACAGGCGGAATAACGAAAGAATTCTTTCTTTCTGCCACAAAGGTACTAAAAATGAGGATATCGGAATCAGCTGCAAGCTGAAGCTGATTGTTTCAGGTTACAAAAAAATAGCAGCGTATCTCTTAGCCTGTTCCTGCAACTATTGTCAGTCTCAGTCAGTTTATTACCTTCTTTGGAAATGGAAATGCGCAGTCGGTACTCCTCCAGGCGGAACTACCACGGAGGTTGGTACATTCTTAGCTGAAATATTCGCTGTTTGGTCAGAATTTACTAACCTCCAATGTCATGTTTATCAATTAAGCCAAAATCTATTTCAGTTTGATAATTACGATTTTAGTGAATCGTGGAGCATGTTGATATATTAAATGTTTTTAAAAAGTTCTTATAATGGTCATATTTTATTAGGTTGTGTTAATTTTGTGTGGTTTATTGATTAAATTTAAACCCTGCTTTTATCTCACTACGTTTTCATAATTTCAATATCATATTGTCAATTATGGGCAAAAAACATTAATTTTAAATGGCCTGCTCTGATATTATCTGAATACCGTTGCAGATACTTTGGCGAGAGCAAACCGGATCATTATTGATTGTGTTGGCGATAAAGGCTGGCACTCACTAAATCCTTTTCTGCGATGTGCCCTCATTTGTAAGAATTTATTGCCTCAATAATTTTATAAATAGCAGATTTTTCTGATAATAATTTACCATTGATAGGATGAAATCGATCCTACTTTTTTTCGGAAGAATAAATTTACAATATTCATTTACGCATGATTTCTAATTTTACTATAATATGTTTCTATGGATTTACTCCTCTGGTAAAAATTGCTTTCTCATGTTTCCGCAAGTTTAAAATTTAAACCATGCTATAACTTATTATCATTGTTGTAAATCAAATAAGTTATAAATATTTGTAAGCGAAAGCCTAAAATTTCTCTCCAAATTTGTATGTTTGTACAACCTGAAAAATAAATTAGGTTTTTCAAATTTTTCTTTATCTTTTACTGAATGAGGTAAACTGATTGAATAGCCTTGGATGAAGCCAAATGAACTGAAAAAACAGGTTTTATAGGTATCAATCTTATATTTATCTCGTGACTATATCTGATTCCTCTTTCTCCATTATCAATTTCAGTTGTCATTGGTGACAACGCATATTTTTAATACGATTACCCAATTTTAATCTCTGTTTAACAATTACACCTAAATATTTAATTCTTTTAACCTCCTCAACATGAACAACCATGTTTGCAATCGCAGTCTGTATTATACCTTACTGTTAGATTTATTAGAAAATTTGTAAAAAAGTTTTTTTTTTTCAATTATTTAAAACTACACCATTTTTATCAAACTAATTTTTTACTCTATGTGTATCTTCTTCTAGCGCTTCTTTAACATGTCTTTATCCTTCCCTCCTTTGTACCAGGAACACATCATTTATGAAAGAAATATCTTACGTAAATAAATAAATTTATTAATTTGTTGGATTCGTAAGGAGCATTCAAGACTTAGGTAGTTTCGAAAAACACCTTTTTCATTTTTTTCCCGCGTTTCGACCTTTATTCGCGTCATCTTCAGCGCATAAAATGTGGTGCTATGTGGTGTGATATTTGTGTTGTGTGAAATTGTTGTCCACTAAAAAACACACAAATTAATTTATAATTATAATGAATTTTATGCTAGTATCCTAATACTGACATAAAATCCATGAACTTCACATTATATTACAAAACCTTGTTTACAAGAACAGCAAATCCTGGTATCTCAAAACAACAGGGACAAAAACAATTACATCCTATAAAGAAGTCTCGCTATGCAGTTTTATTTTATACTAAAAAGTAGTTAAACTATTAAAAGTAAATAAAAATCACAAATATTTTAATGAATGGGTGGCGATTAAAGTGAAATAATAGATACAGAAATTTCGGCTTTGGCGAGTTAATGATGGTTTTCCGACCCAATTAGAACAATACTCACAAATGTACAGCAGAAACTATTAATGTTAGTGTATGGAACATTTAACCAACAATAGGTTTAAATGTTTTTTAGATACAGCAGGGATTATCGACAAGGTTCAGGCGAGTTTTTTGAACCTAGATACACTCATACTCTCAATACTTAAATATTTTCTTCCCTATTTACATACCATCCACTTAAACATTATCCTACAACCTTTCACGCATGTAAATGTGCACTAACTAGTTTAATTGAGAATGTATTTACAAGCTTGAATGTATTGATAGAAAAGGATGGATAGCGGGATATTGAGTACCCCATCGATTCTCTTGTACTCCAACAGTTAATGCAAATACTTCTATCACCAAACTTTTTATAAAAACAATATAAACATTAACTACAATAATTATCTACATGTACATGGGCCGGTCGGATCGGCAGAAGCTCTCTCGTAGCAAGAGCTTGCTCTACAGAGGGACACTTCTGGGCCCGACCACGCGTATGTGTCAGGCATGCAGAGAAAAGTTAGTTGTTCGATGTGTCCCATCTAATCGAGGAGTGCAATTCCTTGGCTCTATATAGAGAGCGAGAAGGAAAGCCACTCAATAATTATGCGTGAATTTGTGTCCTCCCTGTTTCGTTTTTTTGAAGGAAACAGGGTTGTTTTATTAAAGGTCAGGGCGTCCCTTAATTCCTGGAAGTGAATACATTTTACAAGAGTATCTATTCGGTATATTCAATATTCCATTTAAGGGCACATTTTTTCGATCAACATCAAAGTTGTTATGTACGACTGCTTTGTTGATAGTGGTCGTCGTGCATTCGAGTTATACTCCTAGAAATTTCCTGATCGCCCTAGAGTAAACCACAAAACGTTTATTCGTGTTGTTCGCAATATGAAGAGATACGGCACGGTTGCTGTTCCATGGCCAAGAAACCAGCAGCGTAATTTCGGAGGATCTGTATATTTTACTGTATGTTCGCAAAAATCCGAAATCCTCTCCCCGAAATGTTGGAAGGGTTTTAGGTTTTTCAAAAAATAAAATTAGAGAAGTATTCCGGACTTACAATTTTAAGCCGTATCGCTTTCATCTTGTCAATGGACTTGTAGACTGATTATGACAGGAGTCTAACGTTCCTTGCACAAATGTTGATTTGGGAGGCTGAAGAAAATGTTCTTCCATACATCCTATGGACTGATGAATCCAAGTTCACTTACAATTGCATTCTAAACCATTGGAATTTTTGAAAGTGGCAAAGAAAAATCCGACAATTTCGTAATCTTGTCATCATCGGGTGGTTCTCAGCATCTATGTTTGGTGGGGACTTCTCGGGGACAGATTAATTGGGTCTTATTTCTACGAAAATAATTTAAATGGTGCTCAGTTAAGGGTTCCTCAATTTTTTGAGGGAAGTTTTACCAACACTATTAGATTATGTTCCTCTGCAACAACCACAAAGAATGATTATCCACCTTGATGGATGCCCCGTACACTATTCTTTGCAGGTGAGACGTTATTTGACTCGCCATTTTCGGGAGAGGTGGATGGGACTTCATGGCCCTATCTATTGGCCTCTTCGGTCTCCCGATTTAACTTCACGCGACTATTTTCTGTGGGGCCGTTGAGAAAACAGTGTCTATCATAAAACAACAACCTCAGTTGAAGAAATGCGGCAAAGGATAGAAAATGCTTGTCAATCCATCTCCCCTGACTCTATCGTTCTGAGCAACGGTGAAGAGTAATTAAAAACAGCAAATGTTTGCATCTTTACGCAGGGCAAGCAGTGCGAATATGAAATGTGAATAGTAAATAGCAAACCAAATCATTGTTTATTTTTTCAAACTTTTTCCTTAACTTTATCGAGTACCCCACTATTCTAACTTGGTCAATGTCATTTAAATAGGAAGAATTTATTTAGGAGTAAGTGAGAGTGTGGATTTAGGAATTGATAACGTAGTCTGAAAAGACATAGCTGTTGATAACTTCAGGACCCCAACCTCGGCGGTTGGGAACCTGTACGGACAAGACTGAGGTCTAATCCTGGACTGCCAACACCTGGAGTGGGTGATTCTCTAGGTTTGCCTGTAATTTATTGTAAATCATAATACCTAGAATTACCGGGACTGCGAGGTGTAAGAAATTCTGTACACGGGTATGTTTATATAATGAGTACCAGAGTAGTAACCAGTAAGTATCAGTAATCAGTAACGAGTAAGGACAATTAATTACAGCAACGTAGGTTATCTTGCTTAGGTTGGTAAAAATAGGAACTTAAACAATGATTTATGCTGTTTATAAAAAAATCTAAAGGGTTTTGTATTATTCGTGTGTGTGCGTGTGCGTGTGCGTGCGTTCGTGTGTGTGTGTGTGTGTGTGTGTGTGTGTGTGTGTGTGTGTGTGTGTGTGTGTGTGTAAGCTTGGGAAGGTGAATGAGCTCCAATATTAAGGAGTCAGTAATGGGCTGGAGGATTAGTAAGTTTCCAGTATAACTGACATAATGCAAAATGCGTTCCGCTACCCAAACCCAGCTTATGCGACTTCCATAGCTCCTAAAGGATCGCAGAGATAAACAGGTGGCATTTAATTTACTGTCAGCGTTAATAGTCAAATGTCTGATTTAGTAATGCTAGAATAACTATGGGTCGGCATGCTTCGTTAACATATTTTCTGCACTCTCTCTTAATAATGTCCGAGAAAGGGGAAAATCAGCGTTGCGGGACCGCTTGAAATGTCTACTAGTAACTAGTTTTAATGCTCTTCGCATTAAGGCTGCGCAATTAGTGGTAACTTGGGTGTTTCAGTACGATTTGCCGAGTTCTATTACCGCTAACAATCTCGAAATTACAATTTATGAGCTTTGCATTTATGGACTTCATTATTTTTTCGCATACTTTTTAGATTTTCTCAAGCGCTAGTTACATAAAACTCAAAGGCTCTTTCGTTGGTTCTTTTATTCAGAAGAGCAATCACTTCATTTTGTTTTAAAGAAGATGATATTTTAAAGTGTACTGTGTAAATGCTAAACCTTTTTGTTTTTATATTTTATCTACAGAATCCATTCATCTTCTTAGCAAGTCTCCTCAAGCCGTTTTTGTCAAATATATTAGAGAATAGATAACCTTTTTGTCTTATTAAATATTATTAAATTAAGATTGACGAAGAGAAGCCGTGTTGTTATTTTCATTGATTTTATAGCAGCTTTTGACTGTGTAGACAGAAATGTGATGATTATAAAACTTTATAACATTGGCATCTTTTTCAAATTAATTGATATAAGAAAAGTACGTTTACGAAGGGTGTCATTTCTTCCTATATTTCTTGATGTATTTTTTAATTTTTTAGAAGAAATAGTTTTTTCGTGAATCAGGGTTGGTCGTTCTTTTATTAAAACTTTCAGGTACGCAACTTTCAAGAACATTGTCTTGATTGTCGCTTCTCTTCCGAGTATACATGTATATTAATGCCTAAATTGTTCTTTGCGGAATCTAAATGTTAATTTAAATAAATCAAAGTTTATTGTTTTCAGAATAGGAAACAGGCTAATTTAAAAATAAGGGCTTTCAGGGTTCTATGGTAAACAAATAATACTATCTTGGCCTTTAGGTCTGCCTTCCTTGTTATGTACTATAAAAATCTCTTGTCTTGATTAAAATATTGTACGCTCCACAACTACGAACAAGTGCTCACACTTAAAACTCTTACAAGCAGTTTCGATATTTTATTTGTACCGTTAAACATTTATTTTTTTACAAACATAAAATATAATTATAAGTTTTTTTGTTAAAAACACACACACACACACACACACACACGCACGCACGCACGCACGCACACACACACAACCAACACACAACACAACACACAACACAACACACAACACAACACACACACACACAAACAAACACTACACCGGAACGCCAAAAGTAGATAGACATTTTATATGAAAACGAAAGTGAAAGAATTACGAAAATTAAGGGGCAACACTATCCTTCTTGTCAAAAAGGATTTTTCTGTCAAAGATGAATATTTAACTGATCACGAAGATATTTTTTCCTAGCTGTTATTTTGATAATAGTAAATAATAGTCAAAACTTAGCGAAAGGCAGAAAGTTTGACGTTAAAAAGTCGTCTTTAGTCAATGCTGAAGTTTAAAACGTGACGACGTTTATTAAGACATAATGGACTGGGCAAACGACTAGAAAAAAAACATTGGATGGTTTTTATTGCCCCGAGATATCTAAACAAACGCTAAAAACAGGTCTCTACATACTCAGAAACGCCAAAACCGTAATTACCTAGACGTCATAACGGAATCATAATTCTGGCCCAACCTCATTGTGTGCTGCATTAGCATAAACGGACGTTCTTTACACCCACCCGCCCAAGGGTGTTTCCGCCAAGGAAGAAGGAACGATACGAAAGAAACAGGCAGGACGTTGACTTGTTTCATGTTTTTTACTGATACAGTTCGACACCCACTCGTCTTTGTAGGTTGATGGCTTCTGGCCTGGAGACACCCACTTCGGGTCTACGAAATAAATTTAAATAAATTTTCTTAACGACGAACTAACACTGTTGATTACAATGCACGTTTTTTTGTCCAGATTATTTCCAACTTTTCACATCGAGTCGATTTACGGAAACTGCCCGGATTATAAACGGCCACCACCTGTTCTCTAAGTCATATATTTTTTAACATAAACGCTCAGGATCGCATTTTATAAATAACTAAGTTTGTAGAATTCGATTGATAGAACCATTTTTCAATTTGTACAGAAAATCGAACCTTTCTAGTATAAATCTATAGAATTCATTTGTTAATTTACTGACTTGACAATGTCCTACACATAGGAAGGACTTGTTGCGACTACAATTGCTTCAGGTTTCGTGGTGTACATCACCACGCCAATTTAATTTAGAAAGACAAAAGTACAGAATCCAGCTCAGCAAATAGAAAACGAACACCAAAGAACGCAAGCAATACGATGTAATGTAAGAGAGGAGTTAAATTGGATGGCATTTTCCTAAATATTCTTTTCACTATGGGTTTCTTTAGCTTCACTTTGAATTGTTATAATACAGAAACATAGATATAAATATTTAAAAAAAAAAATTGGTGCGAGAGTTTCTGATGATTAAACAGACTTTTCTGTTCACTGCAAACAAATCAGTAAATTGTGAATTGACCACACTTTTTGTCCAAACCATGGTAAGTGCACTTTCTTATATTTGAGCTCTTTCCAAGAGTTTGCTAATATCTGTGTGAACTTTTTACAAACTTTTATGGGTGACGCTATGGGGCTAGACATTTCTGATGTTTCTGATCCTTGGCAGAGTGAGCAATCAATTTTTTCTACTTTTTACATATGGTTATTCATAAACTGTTAATAACCTGCATTCTAACTGAAGGGTAAAACATTTTCTAGTCTGTATCTTCCTCCATTTGTCCAGTTCCGCTTTCAGCAGAAGTGTTTAGTCTGCTCAATTTTAGTTCTGGTCCGATGGCTTTACATATTTTTTTTTTGGGGGGGGGAGGGCCAGTTACTTGTCCCAGCATCAAGTAAGTCCTTGACCGCTAGTGCTGAGTGTTGTAAATGTATTAACTATTATTATTATTATCAAAAAAAATTACAAAACCTAACTTTAGGTTAATTACCATTTAGAAGTCAAGAAGAAATCTCTCAAATCCAACTACACAAAACTCCCCTTGAAAAACAATATACCTTCGAACAAGTCGGGCAAGTTTAAAGCTAAAGTTAAGTCGTTTCCAATCATTTTGGTCTGCATATCGACGCTGCTTTCATCGATCAGATATGTTTCAGTTTTTCGCTATTTTTAAGTGGTTGACCTGTGCTTTATATTTTGTGTGCGTCTAGTTGTTTTGTATTTTGCAACAGCAAAGAAGGTCTCACCGCAAGATTGGAAACGACAAAACACTATCAAAACTCAAGAAAAAATCTCACAGGTTTAAAGCAGTCCCATGACATTCAAAGAAGATAAAGTATACACATCAAACCTAGTTATTAACATTGATTACAAGAGAATAAACAAAGTTTTTTGAGCAACAACACTACATCACATCGAAATTAAAAAAAAAAAAAAAACTAACACAACAATCTTAATAAACATCAGCAAAACCCAGACTTCCAGTCAGGGACAAAAAAACAACAACATCATTTCACGTTGATACGCTTTCAGTACACGACTGACAAAATAACGCATTGGCCAACCACTGAGAATGAAAAATGCCGAAACACGTTTGATAGACAAAACCATAGAGAACACAGGATGGTCGGATACGATGCAGGAGGTCGCCTCACAAATCTCGCCATAACGTTTAACAGTATTATTTTATTTTGAATTATGTTTACATATTGGAGGATTGTTTCTCTTCATTTTGGCTATGTTTACTATAAATTACCGTTATAACCGTAATTGGAACAGCCAAAATGGCAGAGAATACAAGGTAAAACGAGTATACTCTGTTAAATGAACTGAGGTTACAAATTTGGACATAGTAAGTAAGAAATACTTACTGTTTATGTACTGGATGGCTAAATAATGATAACAGTGATTTAATTTAGGAATAAACTAAATAAATAATAAATGAACATGATTGTAAAAGGGATGATAAGCTATATTGGCTAAGAGATTTAAGTTGACAGGCGTTAATTGGTCGCAAAGCTGGAACGTCTGAAGCAAGTGGACTAGAAATTTATAGAATTCCAAAAGAAATCAATTTGCATTCAATGGATCCCGTTTTACAATATACTATGTGGGACAGGGAGATGAAGGATTGAAACGTGGACCGAGCCACTTTATTAGGAAACGGAATAAGATGAATCGCACCATCGGCATTTCATCCAGGACACAATTAAAGCTTTTTTCGTGTCCTGTCACCGAGCCTGGAAGGATCGTGTGGAGATAGCGTTCTGTGCCCACCCGGGCCAAACCGATAACGGCATAACGGTCGAGGGTGGAGCCGTCGTTAGGAGGAATATATTTTTTTAAAGAATTTTTAGTTGTTTTGTAAAAACGGATTTTATTAGTAACTAGGCATCTGGTTTGCTTTAAAGTGGGACGTAATGAAAACCCACTGAACTACTTTAAGAAAAAAATTCAAGATTTAGTGTAAAAATATGAAAACTAGAAAATACTTGAAAGATTGATGGAAGCAAATTGATGAACAATTTATTAAAAATGATATTGGTTTTCCAACGAATGGTCCTATTGATTAAAACGTTGTTGCCCATTCTGTATGTCAGTTGTAGTGGAGTTTTTAACTTCTTTAAGTATATTGCAGACCTGCAACGCTTATTTTATCATTTCGATTAATATTTGAAATTGTTACTGTAATTTCACTGTATTTTTTAATTGTTATTAATAAATTCACTAGCTTTCGTGGTCCGCCTTACCAATTAATATCTTACAATTAATTAAGGTTTTTAGTTGAGATAAAAAAGTCAGTGTCAGGAGCGAGATTCGAACCCACGATCTTCGGCTAGATACGCCGCTGCTCTACTACTTGAGCTGTCGTGACCTCGATCCACTCGGGCACTAACTTCCCATCTCAACTCCACCCTCGAATTTTCCCTCCTTTTTGCCATTTTTTGAGATGGGAAGTTAGTGCCCGAGTGGATCGAAGTCACGATAGCTCAAGTGGTAGAGTAGCGGCGTATCAAGCCGAAGGTCGTGGGTTCGAATCCCGCCCGTGACACTGACTTTTTTATCTCAACTTAAAACCTTAATTAATTATTAATAAAACAAATTAGTTATTTGTTTAAATTATTTAGGTGTATTACACATATCATAACTACAACAATTTCATGTCAAGGTAATTTTGAACTGAGATCACGCAAACGGAAATTCCATAAACACTGTTACAATAATTCAAAAGGAATTTTGACAGTCATAAAAAGGCCTAATCATAAACTTGATCTTCATGGTGCGAAATTTTTTAAATCTTAATTTGGTAAAAATAAAGTGCCGTTGTTACTTAAAACGACGGCCATTAAATTAAGGTGGAAGTTTTTCCTTGAGCGTCGTAAGAAAAGGAATGAACTGTTATTATTTTTTGTATTGTTTTAATTTTTATTGCTACCTATATAAAATTGAAAGATTAATAAGGAATATTTCTTTTATCTTTTATTTAATTTTTTATTTCATTCAATGAAGCCTCCGTTTTGCAAGGAAAGTGCTAACTGCTCAAAGCTGCTTTTGTCAAATCTTAGATAATTTGACTTCGGGTTTATCTCATTTAAAAACCAAAAATTCTGGTCGTTTTTGTTCATAATTTTTTTTCCGAATCCTTATTGCAGTTGTTGTCGAAGTTAATATAATATAACTTGTTATTTCTTTTTTACCACAGACAATTCTGCCCACTCAGGCGCGTCTTGTAAAAATCCCGCTGAATATTCGGAAGAAATACTTATAGGCATCTTTTAAGTTTAATAGTTAATAGTAGTTTAAGTTTATACTAGCTAATCGAACTTGTGCAATTTGAAATTTTTTTTTCAAGTTTTATAGTAATGGTTATAACGGTTGTTTTCTCAATGGCTGTAATCTCATATAAAATTGAATGAATGGCCCCAAAGACATTAATTAAAAAAATATGTCCTGATGGGTTAATGATCCATCGGTTACAAAAGTTAAGTCATGGTGTGGGAAGTCGTCTACCATCGTTAACTTGCTATCGGAAGCCGAGAGCTCGCGATCATCTCCGCGAGTTCTAGATAAGGCAGTTGGCTGGTTTTACTATACCAAACACTCGTAAATCTCCCCTTTACGAGCCTGGAAAATAATGAGCTACTTCGCCTGAGAACGGTAAGCTTCGAATTTGGCAATTATTATAAATCATGGCTAATAAATAGTGTTTTAAGTTGTGGTGAGATCTTTGGAGGAGTGAACCTGAATGTAGCTGGTCATCACTGATCATTAGTGCTAGTACTACTTTCTTGACAGCATTACGAAACGTATAACAACAAAAACGCCGATAATAAAGTTGACAACTCTTATTTAACATTCTCAGAAACTAATGAAGTAACATCAAACATATTGAAACCAAAGGTTGTTCTATAGTTTTAGAATAACAATTAAAATTAAATACTAACTGACATGTCAACATCTACAGCACAAAAAATGAACATTTTGGTCAAGTCTGCGAGGTGAAGAACGTGCCGGTGGATCATCGCTGTTATCTGACATCCCTAAACCAACAAGACAGACACACATTTGCACTAATATTCAATACAGCTGAAGAATGAAAAATACAAAATAAAATTAAAAATAACATAAAACAATAGACAGTAATGTATACAACCTTAACTTTGGTAAGGTCTGGTAGTTGAAAAAACGCGAATTGCCGCTGGCAACGGGCACTCGCAGCACGACAGACAAGAAAGACACATCTACACGGAAAACAAACACATTGAGCACTGAAGATGATCTCAATAAAGATCGAAACGTTGACCCGATAAAGAAAATGTTTTTCTAAAATCTTCGTCACACCAGACCGCATCTCTCGATCTCCAAATAACAAACAACAATAACATAAAAATTAAAATAAGCAATGATTAAATCAGGGAACAGAAGTAAAATTTCAGACCTATGTTATCTATCTCCTTTTATCACCGACTTCTATAGGTTGCTTGAACGTTTATTTACGATAGGGGGACGATCAAACTACAAGTTCAGAATAAATGCCGAATTTTAAATTTAGTCCAGGCAGATCAAAATGATCGGCAACGACCAAAATTCAAGTTCGTCACCTGCAGTCAAAGTGGAGAAATTGCACAATTTACTTGCAGAATTGACAACATATTTACACATAACCTTTTTTCTGCTGTGATTACATACACACACACAAACACACAAAAAATCATAATGGATACATTATGTGCCAATATTGGTAGTTTTTTTACTATCAATAATTGAACAGTCACATAAAAAATCCAAGGGGAACAGGATCCTTTTAAAATATTTTCGGTGAGGTTGTACAGGTGAGAGGATAAGTTACACCAACGCACGTAAGTTGAAATAATGAATGAAGGATCAGAGCTATGATTATACAAATATTTATACTTAGTATAATCGAAATCACGTTAAAAGCAGATGAAAGTTGTTTGCATTTAATTGCTCTCTATAGGGCGAAGTGATCCGAGTCAAATTAGTTAACACCTTCCCCTCATAAATAAATGAGAAAATAATGTTTAGCCTTGAAAGTCGTTGATTTTTGGCAAATTTCTGTGAAACTATTTAAAAAAAAATCCTGTTTTAATTGACAAAACTAAATGAGATAGATGACCCAATATTATATTTAGAAAATTAAGTTAACGTTAAACGTTAAAAAGTTAACGTTAAATAATGATAGCGATATATCGAACGATAAAGTCCAACGGTTATAATCGAGGAAAAAACACAGATCGTTATAAAATCGAAGAATTAATTGCGAACTTTGCCGAAGAAGGTCAATAAATGTCAAATGTCGGCTTCGTTAAGAACTTTCGTCACGTTACGGCACGATACTTTTTATCCATAGGCTGAACAATGGACTATTTCATAAGTTATCATCTCGGTAAATTTACCGAGTCACATGTATATGGTGAAACCTTTTTAATTGAAATGCGGTACGCAAATAATATTTTAATGATAAATAACTTCTTTCTGGCATTTCTCAACATTTGTCTTTGTGATAAAATTTCACAATCATTGTACTTACATTGTACCAACGACTTGACAAATAACTCCATCAAAAGTTATTAAAATCTAATATTATTTGTTTCAGCTTTACCATATTTCGAGTATTAGTAATTCTAATATATAAAAGCCGTTGAACTGACTTAGAACAAGCATATAGTAATTCCGAAGCATGCTGCGACAACCGGATTTGGTCAAAAGTGATATTATTTTGCAAAAACACGACCTGCTTCAAGAAATCTATTAAAAATGGAAAACATTTAAGCAAAAGTTTTGAACCTTACGTTATAAATTCGCGTGAAAGTACAGGAAAAGAAGGAAAACACGCAAAGGGACAACGATGACCTCAGTTATTAGTCGGCCCATAAACCTTCCACATTACATTTATGTTATATTTGATACAAAATCTTGCTTACAGTATAAACCATTTCTTGTGAGAAGAATGGGCAACTTCATCAATATCTAAATGCAGCTGTACCATGTCTTGGTTGGCAACATGGCAACTTAATCAATGACTTATTTTGATTTCCAAAAGCCTTCAGGGTTTTGTGTAGTACATGTACGTGCGCGCGCACGTGTGTGTGTGGTTGGTTTGGTATTCAAAAAATTTTCAACCTTGGTGTTACACGTGTACTTTTTACGTGTCACATTATATAATTTATTTAAAAAAAAAATGTTTCTTCTTGGCATGAAACAAACGGAATATTTACAATGTACGAGAAGTTCTTTTTGTAGCACAACAGTAATCTTTTACCAGGCAATGTTCAGAGATCAAAATGTAAACAAAAATCAGAATTAACCGAAATGAATCGAACATATATGAGTACCTTAAATCTTTCACTATGGCACAAAATAGTAAAATTGAAGACGTCTTTCTATAAGCGCACTCCTTTTCGTATTCAGGGGTTATCTCCTCTTTTTTTCAATGTGTTTGCGATGATCGTCCCCTTTCTTCCACAGTGCAGATTCCTTTCTCCAGAACGATCATCACAATCATATTAAAAAATTACAGCGATTTGTGAAAATGTCGTGTTTGATTTTTCATGTGCTACGTTTTAACTAAGCACTAAGCATAGCAAGCAACACCTATAAAAATCTACGGCTTTTGTAAATGTATTAATTTTATGTTTTAAGCTATAACGCAGCGATGCTATGTCATGGTTGGTAAAAATTACAACTTAAAACCATAAAGGTTTTTAATATAACTTCACCGTTGTTGTATATACTTGAGTGTGATTGTGAATTTCTGTCTATGTACCTTTTGAATATTTTTATTTTACGCAGCAATATCCTGTTTTGATTTGGGTTAAAATGGAATGTGGAGAATGCGTCCCTATCACGGGGTGTGCCATTACTTATAGATTTCTTATTTTAAATTTGAAAAAAAGTTTTGAAATAGGTGATCCCAAATCCGTAGCTTCACCCTTATGAGTAATAAATATTAACGTAGTGATTTCCTGATTTGGTGGCTGGCTTTTAGAGATGAGTAGACAGTTTTAGACTTTTATTACAGACTTTTAGACAGTTTCGAACAAAACACCTTTCGATAAAAATGAAAAATTGACTAGGTAACCAAAGAGAATTGTCGATACGAAGGATAGTGCTTGTCTAAGTTTAATTGCTCTGCTAAATAACTTTTCTCTGGAATTAAATAGGTATCCTGATTCTATCTCATCATACGATTTCTCGATTTTTTCTCCATAAATTTATAGGATAATCATTTTTGCTTTGGGTTGTGTTTAAAAAATGTAAAGGGAGTATTATCAAGTGGGAAGCCTCGACCTGAAGACTACAAAACAGTTAAAAAAGTTAAGTTAAAGTTAAGAAAACAATTTTATTTTAATAATCTTGATTTCTTGGTAATCGATTTCGTTTATTGCTGATCTTAACGTTTGGAAAATGTATTTAAATGATAAAACTTCTAATAATTATAAATAAAAGGATATATATTTATTTACAAACATTAAAAAAGTCTTTAAGAATGAGCATTGGTATTTTGTGATGCTAATTTTAATACTTTTGACAAGAGAGCTGAAAGAAATATAATATATGAGCTTGCGGTTGGTTTAATATTACCGCCTTAATTACCGACCTAGTTGCTAATTTAATTTAAAAAATATTATATTTACACTTTCATAACATTTATAAAATAAATAACTTTTAACAACAAATAATGTTCATTTTAAAATAATAAATCATTAGACACTGATTGTAACAATTTTCAATTCTTTATAAATTTAAAGCGTGAGTTTAATAAATTAACAACAAGAAAACTCGCGTCGTAACAATTTATGTATATATACAAGCGTTTGTCGTATCACAAAACTTCCTATTCGAACTTAATATTAAAAATAATTATAAAATATTTGTAATTATTCAATAAACTAAGCTATCACCTGAAAGATCACTTTTTGATTGTTTCTGATATACTTAAGTACGATACAATAATTAAATTTAAAAGTAAAAAAAACACATTAAAATAAAATGGCACAATTATCATGTATTTACACCCAGTTGTGGAGAGTTGGGTTCGGATGGCAACGGAGGGTAAGGTTGCGGTGGGTTCGAGGCAACTCCGTTGTTGACGTTGATCTGAACATCGACGACACCGGTAGACGTGCATTTTTTGTAATGGGTCCTCATATTACTACTCTGACTGAATTTGAGGCCGCACTTTTCGCAGGAATAGGGTTTGACTCCGGTGTGGTAGTTCATATGTGTCTTGAGGTGGTGCTTTTTCGTGAAAGACTTGGAGCAGACCGTGCAAGAGTACGGTTTGATACCGGAGTGTAGTCGCATGTGGAGGGTCATGTTGGACCTGTCGGCGAACGCCTTCTGACAGACCACGCAGGAAAAAGGTTTCTCGCCCGTGTGGATCCGCAGGTGCTGCTTCAACAGCATCTTCCGCGAAAAGGATTTGCCGCAGTGTGGACACTCATGCGGCTTCTCGCCCGTGTGAATCCTCACGTGCATGTTGTAGGCGACCCTCTGGTTGAAACTTTTCCCGCAGTACTCGCAGCCGTATTCTTTCCTATTCCTGTGAATTTTCATGTGTGAGCTGAGGTATCCTCGGTCGTTGAAGTATTTCCCGCATTCCGGGCAGGTCGCGGCGAACTCACGGGTCCCTTCGTGGACCGATCGGTGGTACTTGTAATTCCTGAGTTGAGAAAACTGTTTACCGCACTCGAGACACTGGAATGGCTTCTCTCCCGTATGTGTTCTCATATGGACCTGAAAATTACCAAATTTAACCATGTTTAGAGAGGTAGATGGGGTTTGAGAAAGCCATTAAATAAATTAAAAAAGGGTTTTAAGGGTAATTTGATATGGGTAATAATCATACAGACTGAGCTGCATTTATTTGCAAATAAAAAATCTTAAAAATTAATAAATTAAATTTCTAGTTGCTTACAATAAATCAAGAATCTGATGAATATAATGTCATTATTCTATTATATTGATTGAATTAATGTTACTATTAATTGAAATAATTAATATGGACAATTATGCTTTGTAGATTTATCGACCAACTGATGCAGATCGTGTTCTCTTGGTTGTTATCGGGGATGTGGTCAAATAAACCGTCCCTGAGAAAAACCTCACACTAGATATTATTGTTTTTATTTGTGTTTGTATTTTTACTGACTATGGTATTATATAAAACTAGTCTAGCCATTTTATAGTTGAACAGGTGAAGAAAAAAGTGAAAAGGTTTTCAGTGTTTACACGAAAATAAAAGAATTTAAGTTTATATACTTCTGTTTAAAATCAGAAAGTATAAAAATGTGTGTCATGTTCTTATATATATTTGATGTTAAATTGGCCAAAATTAAAATGTATAATATATTTTTTTGGAAGAGGCATGAAGAAGGTACAATAAGTTCTGAAAGCTAGGCGGAGATTTAAAATTAAAAATATTTTATTTGACCACATCCCAGGTAACAACCAAGAAAACATTATGGTCAATTATGACCACTAAACATAAATGGATTAATTTTATTATTTATTGACCTGCTTCGGTTGTACTCTGGTTTCTAACTAAACAGTATTGGCTTAATACCACTTAACCAATAATCCCAAACCAGAGTAAACATTACATTGAAAGCTTGACATCTACCCTGTTTAGATAATAGCAAATAATGGGATTTAAATATTATTTTATGTTACAAGAAGAAAACTCTTGAAGAAATTATAATCGAGAAGGGTTTGAAAAAAATTCCTAGTTACCTTTAGGGAAGCTCTTGTAACGAAGACTTTACTGCAATGTGTGCATGAGTGTTCTGGCTTGGGCGACTCATGTAATTTGACGTGGGCACTCCAGTGGCCCCTGTGGGAGAACTGCTTGCTGCAAATGCTGCACGAAAAAGGTTTCCCCTCGGGTAGGCCACCTTCGTTATTATTCCGGTCGTTGACGAGATCCACGGGGTTCGCCCGTTCTTCCAAGAGTCCTACCAGCGATTGAAGCGGGCTCGGGTCTTCTTGCTTTACCTCCTTCTGGTGGTTGCTGAAGCTATTGCTGCCTAGGCTCAAATCGCTCGGCTCCTCCTCGCTCTTGGCGATGGCCTGTTCCCTGTAGAACTCCTGCAGCCGCCTTTCTTTCAATTTGCAGAGTTTGACTCCGTTATTTTTACCTACTGATGGTTCCTCGATTTTGACTTGCGGCTTCGTTTCCTCCACACAAGGTAACTGTTTAATTTGTACTGGTGGACTCATCCTTTTCGTCTCCTGAAACAACCAAAAAAACAAACAAAAAAAACAATTACATCAAGTTTAATTTATTAATATGTAATATTATATGTAAACTAAATGAGCAAAGACCACAATTCAAAGAAACTAAAATGTGGGAGGAAGAACGGTTTCTATTAAATCTTTGAATGTATAAATAACCTTATTCAGGAAAGTTAAGATTAAATCTTATATTTTGAAGATTTATAAGGTTTTTTAGTTACGAGTTGGATACCCAAAGGCCAAAATCATCATAGTATCCTCTATCGCTAAAGATTCGCGTATACCATTAAGCGAAGGATCATTTTAGAGCTGTGATTGATGGTGCCGACAAGCAGGGTTGTATTTAACGAATTAACCGATAATACGTTAATAAAATAATCTTGTGGGAAAAAGAGCCCGGGGAACGCTGATTGCCGCACCGGTGCTAGAATGTACCTAAAGGTCATGTTACCTTTTTTCGCTTCCTTTAATGGGTGAAGTCCGGGTACCATGAGCAATTTGAAATCCTTAAAGAGCACATCGGATACCCAATCCGATTCAGAAAATTAAAGAGCTTCTCGGTAGAAATGCACGAGTTATGAAATTGAAAATGTTCCTTTCAAAGAAGGGCATTTAAAAAGAACTTAGAACATCCCATTTTAGAAGATTGCTTGGTGATAAGGTAGGCAAAATGCACTTTCACAAAACCAAGTGTTTAACTTGTTAAGATTAAATAGGTCAATCCTAACCTAGTAATACAAAAATTAGCAGACAGGAAAAGTTAGAAACAAAAGTAATTTAACTATCATCATCAAAATCAGACCCTTTATTTCAGCAACTGGTAATGACCATTTGGAAAAAAATACTCATACTGTACCACGCTTCTCTTCAGTTTGAAAATATGTAAACAATTTCCTTTTCCAGGTTGAATTCTTAAAATAAATTTATCTACACTTGGTTATGAATAAAATTTCCTCTCAAAGCGGTTGTTTACGACCGTCCCTTTTAGTAAGATCCGGCTGATTGAATGGGTACGGCTATTACCAAGTGTGAATATTTATTCATCAGAGAAGAATGATTCTATTGAATAACAAATGAATTATTTTATACCCAAATATTTACTTTCTATAAATATTACCTACTACTGCAAAATAATTTAATGACCCCCATATTTTTTCGCGCCTGTCAAACCCTCTGGGATTCGATCAGATCAAAAGTTGTAATACCGCTATATTTTATTACACTTTTAGGTACAATATAAATTTTTATCTATAGGATTTATTGTTTCGCGGGTATTCTGGATTCTTGTGCACACTGATCTAATATTCAAAAAGAAAATAGGGAATAGATGCTTTAAAAATTATTTGAAAAATTGATAACAGTCTCAGAATTCTTGGACGATCTTGCAAAATCCTGACTCATATTTTTACTACGCTTTACTTTTACAAATAGTTCAAACAAGCAACAACAGAAGCGGGGGCGTCGGTGGCTACAACGGTTTAGGCGTTGACACGGTGCTCATCATTGTAAGGTAAAGATCCCAGCGGCACTGCATTTGAACTCGACATACTCAAATGGGCTTTTTTTCAAAAACGCCGGCACCCCGAGGGTTGATAAAGCCTCTGCTGTTGCTACGTGAAAGTAGCTTGTTTTGTGGATTTAATGTGTTTCCTCCAAACATTCCTGGTACATATAAACTATCTCTATTGTTGTATTACCTTGTTCTATTTTATTCTTGTTAATGTTACGCATGACATGGAAAAATATTATTGAAATGTACCAAGAAACTGGAAAAACGGCGGAATTAATTAAAATCTTTCCATATTAACGTGTTAATATCATATGTACAGTCTTGTCCATTCTCACGCAAGGATTTTTTAATTTCTTTATCTTAATTTCTTTAAAGTCTTCGTACAACTTTTTTCTCCTCGGTTGTAACGGCAGGGCTTATCTAGAGAAAGAGTGCTTGGTGCAGTTTTAGAGTGTGTAGTGTGCAGTAGGCGTATCTCGTTGCTATCTCTCTTCGACGGTTGATTAACATAATGACCAATTTGCCATACCGAAGGCGATGAACGCCTGAGGCTTGGGCTGAATCATCAGCAATAACGCTTCTGAATAGTAATGATTGTTTGAAAACTTGTTTATTTATTAGTATCAGTATCAATCAGAAATTTTTTTTACATATCACCCTATCTGAATATTCACGATTGAATTCTTGCAAAACGTCATATTAATTATTATTACGTAATCCATAAAAAATTACGTTAAAACTAGCTTACTCCAAAATCATTCAGTAGAGCTTGTCTTTCCTAGTTTGTCCTTAAGCACTCGTCTATGTATGATTTTTTCTAATAGTTTTCCTGAAAGATTTTAATTTCTGCAATAAACTACAGAATTCTACTCAGTGTTATGGTATGGAGGTCATCATTACCCAGGAATGGCTTTCCTCAGCGTCAGCGTTTTCTTAAATATAGCAGGACAGTTGCTTAGGATTTTCTCCGTAGTCTTTGTCTACTCTAGAAATAGTACACATTGGTCTCATATGTTAATAGTCATTTTTCTTAAAATGGTATAATTATGATATTACAAGATATTGCCCTTACATTTCAGAGTTTTTAGTTCCTTTCTGTTGAGTATGATTTTCTCTTTGTCCATTGGATCTTACGTTGACTTATGTCTCATAACTGGCGTACGTCAGATTTGTTGTGTCTCTTAACTGTTCAGGTTCCAAAAAATGCATTAGCCGTGTGTGTTGTTTACCTACCTTTTTTAGGTAGTAGGTCTGCTGCCTTGTCTGAAATTCCTCATGACCTGGACCAAATTTATATCGTTAAGCTATTTGTAGATCTTAGTTTTGTCCAGACTAGTTTTGAGTTAATTCTGTAGGCTTTCAGAGCTGCCTGGCTATCTCTTAGTATTTTTATGTTTACTCCATGTTTTCTATTTTTTTCATGTACACATGTTTCTGTGTTTAAAGGCTCGAAAGATAGTTGTAATGGATCTCAGTGCCATTAGTGCTCGTAGACCCCTATATGCTCATTCCCGTCCCTAGTGCCATGTTTTAGACGCATGCATACCAATGAAGCGCTAGAAGTTTTTCTTTTGTTGATGCTTGTTAAAATACACTACGTTACCATATAAAATTAGACATTTCTAAAACAGATCCTTGTAAAACTTAAGTACAACTTTTCTGTTAAGCTTGAGAAAAAGTGTGTAAATGGGACTGCGGTAACGAGTAGTTAGATCGTCAGAATATCTTCTACTAGACCCGGACATGGTTTCGATTCCCACTGTCGCCTCTGAAATTTTTGACCTCTCCCCAAACTACTATTTATCTACATATGTGGTAGACTCCACGACACTTAAGACAATGCGTTTATAAAAGGTTTAACAATTTCTTGTTTGAGTTTTAGTTTTTATCATTGATTAATTGCTATTTGGCCAAGACAAAATCCAGTCCTAAAGTTTTCAGTTTGTTGATATAAATAAACTATTTGATTCATATTGAAATAGAAATGCTAAAAAAGGTCACAATTTGAAAATTTAGTTGGAGATTTGACGCTGTCCGAAACGTCCAATGTTATCAACGCGCGTACAAATCATCACGCCTCATTATTAAATAATCACCAATTCTGATAAAAAAGCAATTGAATCCATGTGTATGCGGTAGGTGTTGTCGGCTCTGCAGGGAGTATTAATAATCCCTGTAAATTATCCGGGTGGCCCTTCTCGATTTATGTGAAAGAAAGATATGAAGACTAACTTATTGATATTTACGCCCCTGGTCGATATTTACGATCCGACTTTCTGGCCCAATTACAGGCCTTTGCTGGCCGTGTCTCACGAAAAGGGCTTCGGTTATAAAAAATTATTAACGGACTTTTAAATGATTTTTCCCCCGGAGCTGTTCGTCTAATTGGTTGTTGTGGCGTCAGTGATCCGATCCAATTGCGAATTTCGTCTCGTAAAATAAAGGAAGCCGGTCGTAAATGCAAAATTTAGAAAAAAGCCGGCTTGTAATTTTATACGACGAAATAATCGTCTACTGCTTCAGAATATTGTACTGACGTAATTTGAGAAAGTGTAATTTTATCTTCCAAATTTGAAAGGTATTTTTTCAATTTATCTGCATTTACACTCAAACCTTAATTGAAATAATTAAACGCTACAAAAACTAATAATCGAGCAAATGTTCATTTGAATGTTAAAGAGGATTGGAAAGGTAATTGGACTTAGCAGCAAGAAAGAAAACGCTATAGAAAAACTCTTTCACTCACTCACCCAGCCATGCTCATTCTTTCTATTTTTAAACCACGTATCTACAAATTAATTCATGATTTTATTTATTGGCAGAAAACAATTTTTTTTACTCGACTAGAGGTAATTAAAAGTGGGAAACCTGTCGTGGAGAGAAATGACACCGACCGTTAGTCACTCCCACTTAACTATGGATTCATTATAAAGACGGTATGAATGGATGGAAACCACTTCCGTAAAAGTTGAATTTGGATCGAATCAGTTAATCAAACCGGGTGGAAAAAACGAGAGAGAGAAAGATAGATAGATAGATAGATAGATAGATAGAGAGAGAGAGAGAGAGAGAGAGAGAGAGAGAGNGGAGAGAGAGAGAGAGAGAGAGAGAGAGAGAGAGAGAGAGAGAGAGAGAGAGAGAGAGAGAGAGAGAGAGACAGACAGAGAGACAGAGACAGAGATAGAATAGATAGAAAGAAATGTTAACAATCTTATGTAAATAACGATTTCCGTTTTACTCTGAACGTTTGAAATCCCTCATGTTCGTAATGATCAAATGAAATATCTCAAGAAGAAATGGAGAATTAAATGTTGGAATAAGGTTTTAAAACAGGCTGTAACCTTACTTCAAAACATGTTAATTTTTAAAATTTACGAAGCTTGCTGCGATTTGTTATAAAAATTTAGATTTCTGGTGTTACTGCGATTAATTGTTATTATTTGGGACACAAGTTTGACATTTATTGACCGATGACTATAGCCATTCACAAAACCAAAAATTTATGAAATATTTCCAGACCATAATCATGATGAATTCTCGAGAAGAAAGCCATGATGTACCAGTAAGACATTGTTTAGAGATGGATCGACCTTGTGTAGATTTGTATGTGTGATCATCAGGTATTAGGTCACACAAACATAGAAACTCCCAACTTCATGCCAAGGTTTCGTTTAATTGGTAAACATCTTCAGGGCTGAGTTAGTTTACAATTTCTTTATTAGGTACTCATGTAGATGTTTATAAATCCTTGGTAATAAATAAATCACATATAAAAACAACAATTAAAATAAAATAGCGACAACCTTAGGAAATGATTTCCTTAAAATTATTTCATAGGAAATCATTTCCTAAGGTTGCCCGCTATTTTATTTTATTTATTAAATTAACCATATTGGTGAAAAATAATTGATAAAATAATTGATCTATCATTGGTTTTAGTATTTTTGATATTTTTATTGTTGTTTTATATGTTATTTATTTATTACCAAGGGTTTATAAACATTTACATATGTACATAATAAAGAAATTGTAAACCAACTCAGCCCTGAAGATGTTTACAAATTAAACGAAAGCTTGGTATGAAGTTGGGAGTTTCTATGTTCTTCGACGTAATACCTGATTATCACACATACAAAACCAAAAATAATACGATTCTAATTGGTCACTAGGATGGAGTTTGTTTGTGGTTTTGAGAAAAGTCCGTTAAATCTTTGAGAAACAAGTCATTCAAGATAAACAAGAATGTTCAATGAAAGAATATATAAAAATCGCCAATTCATTATTGCGGTTTTTGATGAAAAAAAGAAAAAAAAAAGATTGTAAAATGAAAATTCTATCCAGCAAGTTTTTATAGAAAAAGACCGCTTTGATTTACATGTCACCAGAAACGTTGTATTGCATCTTTTTAGATAAAGTAATATGATTATCTTAAATTTTGACTGTAATTTGTATTTTTAGATCTCTGTAACCGTGTTTCTTTTCAAACCATAATCCATTTAGAAAGCTTGAATTATATAAATTGTCATAATTTTACGAAATTAAAACGTACCAAATTAAAATAAAGGATTAATTCAATCATTTAACCATCGGAGGTTAGCCCATGAGACGAAAGGACTTCGTTAGATAATCTAGATAATATGATACAATAATGAACCCAATTTTTCATGGTTAACCCTCAGCTGAGTGAATGAGAGAATTAAACCTTTTAGTTCAAATTAGTTAGTATTTGACTGACATTTTGTTGAATTTTACCAAGCCCTAATCAGCTAAGATAGGGAAACTAGGATGATCGAAATCGACCAAATTACACCCCATACAGATATAAAAACACAATCGCATCACATTTTTAGTGTTTTTCAGAATCAAACACATATAACATACAATATGCGCGAACTTGCGCTCGAATCTATCTCCTGCGTCGTCAATTATGTATACAATTGGAAGATATGTCAAAAATATATTTGATAATGAAGCGGAGTTACACATATAACATGAAGTTTTCTTCTTGAAAATTTTCAAATTTTCACATTCTAGACCATGATATTGGAGAATTGATCCGCCCTACAAAATTCCTATTCGATGTGGTGTGCATTGAAATAAAATCAGCGTGGGATATGTTATTATGACGGGGCAAAAAATGACCTGCGCCAATTGGCAGAAATGAGGACGTAATGTTATGTTAGCATTTGGCGAGGACCTTCTCATCTCCTGCAGCAACATCAATCACCCATGCCATAATGGCCCTTCATAAAGAATCGTGATTAAACACGACGTCCCTGGTATCATCTGGGTTCAACTCGGGCATAATACTCATCTCAACGGAGATGCCGGTTTCCCTTCATTAATAACACTGACAGTCCGACTCTCTCTGCTAAAGCGAATCGGCTCAATGCAAGACGACGCGATAATTATAAGGGATCGAACGGATGAAAGCCACAATCGGAAAGAAGATTAATTATTAGGGCACCGGGGTACTTTTTTTTTTGAAAAACTCATTCCCTATAAGAGACCTCGTCCAGTTTGATTAGAAACCAACCTTTAAGATTAGAACAGGAATAACAAAGATGGTTGATTATCCATAACTTTTATGAACTATGGTTAAAGTATAGTCGGATGGGTTTACAAGACTAATCTTGATTATTCTTATGCTATTAAAGATGCATTTTGATGTATCACTATATATATACCNTAGAGGTGTAGTGTTTGTTATCACTTCCAAAGCTAGGGTTGGTGTAATGGGAAAAGCTCCCGTCATCATCGTACAACCTAGTCTTTGGAATGACCTTAGCTTGTTACGATGATGTTATGATGTATCACTAAAACCTTCAAGTTTTTTTTTTAACCTTTGGCTAGTAGTAAAAAGCCGACATACAAATTATTATAAAGTACACTACGGACGTTATAATTAACTGACAATTATCACTTGAATTCTTGTTGTAAGTTGTACTTTCTCCCACAACGATTGCAAAGAAAGAAAAAACAATGTACAGTTATTTATAAAATTTCTTATTTAAATAATATTTTATAAATTTCTAAAATTTCTTAGACATGCTTCTTTATAGAAAAATTGTCAGATAATTCTAGTTGTGAATGTTGCTCCACGACAAGGGCGTTTGTACATATTCCTTCCTCTCTGTTGTCCCCTGTTGAAAATGGAATGGAAGGAATGGTTACATGGACCAAATACCTTACAGTTAAATGTTTACATTATTTATTATTCAAGCGTAATTAGCTTAAAAACGTTTAATATTGACTTAATTTTAGTTTGATTGTTATTTATTGGAAGGAACCGATTTTGATTTCTTAACGATATTTCTGAGTCAAACAATTTTATAAAACGAATTTTGGTGTCATTAAATTCAAATATCAATATATTGGTGCTCATTTAATTATACTTTTTATTAAATAATATATTTTTTAGTGAATACATGGGATACATTCTGGTTATTTATTTTTTAAAATCAACGTTTTGATTAAACACGTCCCAAAACGTAGAAATAATTGATGTCCAGGGTTTTTATTTATAATTCTTACCGAAGAGTATTGCTTGAGTGCGTTCCTGGATGTGGTCCAAGCTTTTGATAGGGCCGGCACTCAGGCAACCTCTATAAACCTCAACCCTTTCTAGCTACTCCTTATAACCTTAATCAGGAATCCTATTTAACTGACCACTTGTTTCAGAGTGAGATGCGGCAACAAGAAGTCAGATATTAGACGGATACTAGCCGGCATCCCACAATGGAGCATACCTGGTCACATCCTGTAAACCATACTCCTAACTATACCGAATGTATGCATAAGCATTATTTGAAAGATAATTTTGTATTACATACTAAATCTTATAACTTACTGTGAGCAACTTACAACATTCAAGAACACCATGAGCTTAGCCAAGACTGGTGCAAAAAGGAAAGACAAGAACGAATTAGAAAAAAGTACTCGGCGTATATTTACATTGAGAAAAGAGTCTTGCCCTTCACTGTTCATCACCGACAAAGAAGTATCACCTTCATGTCAGACACTTAGGACTATACCTAGAAGCAGACTGATTTGGAATCCTCGAGACTTATGACAAAACTTGACAGAAGACTTGTACAACTACGAAGACAACAGAAGACCGGCACAATGAAGTTCCAAACCTAACAACTCATCATAATCTTCATTGCCGCCTTAAACGACAAAGTCCTCTATACCATGTTGCTTCTGAATCCCTCATATTAACAACATTAATAACCTGTTTTTTACCTACATAGAGTGTTACTAATCCTTTTAAACTCTTTAGAAGTAGAAAAATAAAGACAATTTCAAAACAAGTTCAACTTTATCCTTTCCAAAGCCAGCTTGCCGAGTAAGTCAGTTGGTTTTTAAACCACTCTTGTTGAAGAACTGGATTGGATTCCGTTTCACAAGACGAAATCCAATCTCTTGTTTATTCGATGCTTGGGACTTAAAGTGCTCCCTCCGCAAGGCCCTGACGATGTAATGATATAATAAGAGCAAAAGTAGTAAGATAATTGTTAATTTTGTTTAAGATATCATTAAATATGTTCCAGATTTTGGTGAATTTATTTCAAACTATCATAATAATTTTTATTAAAACTCATAAATTGTAATTTACATAATAATAAAAATACTTATATGAAGTTTAAAAAACCCAAAATTCTAGTGCCAGTGTTTTTGTTTTTGAGAGAATTATTGGTACGAACATACTACTTTTTTATCAATATTTTTATCGATAGCAAAGATATCATTAGTTCTAATCCGATAATGTTTATTATTTTACCACAATAGATATTACAAAACCAATATTTTGTTTTTTGATAGTTAATTATCATTATTTTAGTTTAAATCTCAATATTTTTGAGATATTAAACGATGATATTTATATAAATTCCTTGATATTGATATTAAATAGAAAAAATAAATATTACTAATTAATAACTAAGTTATTTAATTATATGGCAAAATAATAAGCTCGTAATTGCTGGAATGTTAATTGATTTCTTCCTGACTGAAGTGTAGATCCAGGGGTATAATCAGATGAGTTTTCTTTGTAGCAAACCTTATTTCTAGGCAATTAGTCATGTTAATTTGACAACACCTAAATCTAACATACCATGTAATGGAATTAATTTCAAACGATAAAAAAAATTCAACCGGTTTCCATTTTTTTTTCAACATTACCGTTTCAGAATCCGTCCCTGGTATTATAAGGAAATATAACGCGTTAACTCGTCCAAACGAGAAACACGGCTGCCGGATCGAGAATATTTCCAAATAATTACAGACATTGACTAATTAAGGGCTAAATTATTTACATAGTCGTTCGACCGAGTATGAAAGGGATGTGTTTCCCCGGGCCAAAATGAATTCAGGCGGTTTCCTATTAATTAGTGGATATCATTTTAAAATCGTAAAACAGGACTTGATACCGCACTTATTCAAATTCTAGATGATAAAGCCAATTCAGAGCTACTGGGAATTAAAAACCGGCCTTGTTAAGTATTTTATACAGCCCTGTCTGTGTTGTGATCTTAATTATTCCTTCTCTAAGCTATTTTATTATTTGCAAGACTTTTTTATTATCTTTCATTTAAATTTACAAAACTTTATGCATCACTAAACTGGATTCAGATCGGTAAAACGAGAAACAACTTTAAAAACACAATAATTTAAAGTTTAAACTATAGAATTAAAAAGAGTAGATCCACTTATTCTGTATTATCTTTTTCCATGAAAATTTATTTTTCTGAAATTTCAGTTCATCTCTAATGTATTTATTATGAATTAAAAGTTGTATTATTATTTAATTAATAAGTTGAAGGAAATTTTAATTGATGTACAATTGTTTTATTATACCGCACGTAGTATAAGTTTAAGAGGATAATAAAGAACATGGCATAACATAAAGTAAACTACTGACGATTAGACAATGGAATTAGTGATGATTTCAATTGTCACACGTATTCTGCATCCCTAACTACTTCTGTCCACCAATTCTCGCTAGTTTTCTTCATTTCATTATGACGGTTTCTTCTCCTGGTTGAAGGCTAGCCTTGCTGGGTAATATGCAGTGAAAACAATTAGATATTCGAGATACGCGCGCGCGCGCACACACACACACACACACACACACACACACACACACACACATTACTACTAATTTACTTCATATCTAAAATGAAGTGCTGCACATCGATGGTCCTTTACAGTCAAATTTGGTTCCATACCCACACACACACACACACACACACACACACACACACACACACACACACACACACACACACACACACACACACACACACACACACACACACACACACACACACACACACACACACACACACACACACACACACACACACACACACACACACACACACACACACACACACACACACACACACACACACACACACACACACACACACACACACACACACACACACACACACACACACACACACACACACACACACACACACACACACACACACACACACACACACACACACACACACACACACACACACACACACACACACACACACACACACACACACACACACACACACACACACACACACACACACACACACACACACACACACACACACACACACACACACACACACACACACNTATATATATATATATTGCCAAGCACAAGGTAATGGTAATCAAACCACCATTTTACAAATTGAAAAGAAAAAATTGATCTTGCAACTGAAAATAGATTGATTTTCCTACTGTCCACGTGAAAAAAGTCTATACTCTTTACTATCTAAATATGGCCAGTATTGCTCATTTTTAGAAATGTTTAATGAATCTATTGATTAGCAATCCATCTGCTTATTGTTATATTATTATGTAAATAAAAAGAGGTTGTAAGTGCATCTGAGTGTCTGATGGTGCTTTATCTCCCCATATAAATATTATTAGACATGTCTAGGTTTTATCGGTTTCACAATTCTTCATGACCATATCTTAACTAAATGTTTCTGCTGATTATTGTTCAATCTGATGATAGATATTGTAATATACAATTAAAAAGAGGTAGTAAATGAGTCTGAGTGTCTGCCTGCTTGTGAATGTTAATGAACTAATGAATGTTAATTCTCTCTCTCAGTCGTTGATTGTAAAAAAGTCGGTAAGACCTAAATTTGTGAGTTTCATAAATAAAGTGTTTTAATTTCCTTCAGTTCAATTCTCTCNTGACATGTGTGTGTGTGTGTGTGTGTGTGTGTGTTTGTCCATCTCTCTATCCCTCACCCTGATATTTTCTTATCTCCTCGTTATATATAAACAGTATTGGTCATATCTAGATGTCTTCGCATTCACACTTCTTCATGGTCATATCATAAATAAACGCATTTGCTGATTATGGTCCAACGTGCTGATTGTTATAACATTAAAAAAAGGAGTAAGCGTGTCTTAGAATCTATCTCTCTGTGAATCATTTTATTTGTCTGTCTTTCATAATCTTTCCCCTGTAATCTATTTCCATATCTCTTAGTAATAATGAAAATATGTACACATCAAAATAAAGTATAAAAAGTGACCAGACTACACCACTATTCGTCATATTGAATTGATCTATCGTTCAATCTACGAAAATACTACTGATACTTTTATCAGATTTTTTACGTTTATCATAACTTACTGTATTAGATAATTAAACAATTTTTTTGGAAGAGTTTTAAACGGCCAACAATTGAGGCCAATTTGATAACAATATTGGAAAATGCAAAGCTGATCAATGTTGATAAAACTTTCATCTGTCGTTCTGTTTAATTTTTTAGTAATATAAAAATTATTTCTTTAACAGTTACGGCTTACTTCAGCAGCTTCTAGCTAAATATATTGATAAAATAAATACATTTGAATCCACAAAAAACGTATTTTACACAATTTAGGATTAAAAGGATAAAAATATAAATTCTAAATTGATTATGAAAGTTACACAATAAAATTAACTATTAAGTGGTAGTAGATGAAGGGGTTTGGTCTGCGAGTTGGCGAACTCATGTTGAACCGGCACACGGGCACTATTGGGTCTGTCTTCACCCGCGAGTGAAGACAGACACAGTAGTGCCCGTGTGCCGGTTCAATATTAAGTAGTAGTTTGTAAGTAATTTCTAAGCACTAAATATTTTTGGAAAATCCATTACTAATTTGATGTCATACAGTAAATCATTCGATGTTTCAGGAATAAAATGTCGGTTTTAAAATGACGTTTGTGCTTGTTGAAAATTCATTTTTAGAGTATTAAGCCAATAATTTGATTTGAAATTATGAACTTGTAATGAAAAATATCCCAAGCGGAATCTACAAAAGGGAAAAAGTGTATTTAAAGAAAGCCAGAACGTCGGGGTGAGTTAAAGGTTTTTTAAATGTTGTTTGATTGTTATTTATATGCAAACGGCATCTATTAGCTGTCGATAAATAAGGGTCCCTGAAAAGAGAGAGATACAGGGAAAGAGTAAGAAGAGAGGTAGAGCAATTTCGTGAGAAATGAGGCATTTCTTTATGATTCACGAGACATGATGATGCTGCAGTTGAACTAGTAACGGGTAAAACGGGTTCCTTTTTCAGGCGAAATTGTTTCACCACCCGGTCGTGAATCGATCCCTAATTTTTTTGTTTATCGACCATGCGTGATAGGAGGCCGTTGTACTTTTCAAAGGAATTCATGGCAAAGAGAAGAAAATCCTTATTCATAATGTTTCTGGCGGCGGCTTAAGAAAGACTTTGCAATTCCTTGAATTTGACTCGAAGAGCTTAAAGTCTTAAACTTGGTAAATAATTTTTTTAAACTAAGTTTTATTTGGTTAAAGGTTATATTTTTAAAAACTAAAATATCTTTTTTTTTTGCACACTTCAAATAAATGGACAGTTAAAACATCCAAGCTGATACTGAAAAACAAAGGTTATGCAAAGGTACCTCCTAACTACAAGCTGATCTTAATAACTTAGAGCGTAATAACTTATCGTAATGACAAGAAATGTTAGAAAAATTGACAAATAAAGTATGTGTGTTTTTGCTCGATCGGATTCGAACCCAGGACCGCTAGCGTCATAAACATAAGCTCCTCGGCCTCCGCGGTCATCCAATCGTTCATAATTCCATAATTTTTGATGTTACCTCCCAAGGAAGGGCGATGAGGAAAAAGATAACACTGTAATAGTAAAGTAAATTTAAAATTAAAATTGGATTGGTATTTAAATGTTTAATGGTCAGAAACTTCTGAGGTTATTAGTAGTGAAGTAGCAAAACTAAGAGCATTTTTAGATAATATATAAAAAATAATGGTATACATAAAGCTTTTTATGAATTCATTTTATATAATAGATATTTTATATAAGATGTTTTATAAACCTCGGTAATTTTGAATATACGTATATATTTACCCATTTTGTGCCAGGTAGCATATCCAATTATGCACAATCTTATTTTTCAGGGAAAGATTAAAAGCATATTAAACGCGAAGTAGATTTAAGAATATAATATAATAAATTAATTTGCCGTTCACATTGATTTGAAGCATATATTTGCTTATATTTAAAGCAAGAGAATGTCAAATTCTATAAACTTATTTACAGAGTACTCCTTTCAAATAACTAAATATCTTAAAAACATGAAGTCCAGTAATGAATATCCACACAGGAATATTTTAAAATTAAATTAAAGTTGCAGTTATATTTTAATAACACATATCTTTACTAATTTAAAAAATATAAAAATTTACCTTTTTTTAAAATTTGAATAGTTATTTCAAACCTTATTTAATGTAGAAGATCCATTATTATTTTTTACAAGTTGAAAAATGACCAGGTATATTGTTTCATATTTAATTATGTTTCCAATTTGTGGTGTTTAGTGATAGTGATATTTGGAGATCGTGTATTTCCAATATATCTATTTCAGCAACCGCTAATATTTATGCTATTTTTTTTCAAACTGAATCAGAGGAACGGTTTTTCCATGTTTTATCATTGCTTTTCGACGAAATCGTATTTATCCCGAAGAATGTCAGTCGTGGCTAATTAAAGCGTCGTTCTGTCTGGAAAAAGTGGAATCCCGGACCACACCTGGACTGGAACAGCCTCTCCATGGCAGAGTCCTCTGAATAATAATTAAAGGCAATAAATTTATGCGTTCAAGAAAATTTGGATCGGGACCCCGCGCGGTGGCGTTGTCCGCAATTAAGTACGTACACACGAGCGAGTTTAATTTATTTTCTGATAGAAATCACGAGTTTTCATAACACACCCGACAAGAGAGATTTATCACATTTCCATTAGTATAATTGGAAACTATTGGTATATTTAGATGATCCGACTGATAAGAAAACTATAAATTGCTTAAAATTAAGTAGCTATAGAATGTATCATATAACAACAAGGAATTAATTATTAGAAATACGATATTTATAAAATCAATTTAATTTTTAGAATGGATTTTTACATTACTTATTCGGCTGAAAGTTTTTAGCACTGAAGCTATATATATATTTAGTTAGTTTATTATTTGTATAACTTGGTATGCAGTTGTAATGGTATTGAAAAAGTGATGGTAGGTGTGTAGTATAAATGTAAACGTAAAGTCACACCACATCACGCAGCATCGCTTACCTAACCTGACCTCATAGTTCAATCCGTACATTCAGATTGGTTGTAGTAATGGTGTATAGATGAGGCGTTTGTTTTGTAGTGAAAGTTACGATCTATTAATTATAAATTATGCACTATTAAATAGTTGTTTTAGTAGTGTATAACGTCTGCTCAGTTATAATTTTATAATCGAGTTTCAAGTGTAATAATCAACTCTATGTCGATGTAAAGTCCGGACGAGATTTGCTGCTGGGAGTGGAAGACTTGTAGTTGATAGGAGGATCTTGAATCGTTCTTCCATACGGGAGACATAGTCCTGGAGGTTTCTAAAGTCCAGTAATGGGTTTCGAGTTGTTAGAAGCATGGCATAATTTCGGTTGGTCAGTACTAAAAAACATTTTTCAATAAAATAATAAATAATAAATGTATTGTTTAAAAAATACCTTTATTACACAAAGAGGTACGAAGGGGAAATATGCGTCTCTAATAGCGTCTAATACCCAACTGCGACTTTCCAATTTCCATCTTCACGAAGCTTACGCGGGTGTACGCTGTTAATCTAAAATCGGAAAGAGAGGTACGGAGCAACAGGAGCTGGACCTGCCACCTCCAAATCCCAATATCCCACACCTTACTCCTCTTCCTACCCTAAACCCAATCTTAACCTCACACTCCAGCCCCAAATCCACGATGTTATGTGATCCATGCCAATGGATGAATTGTACAGGGGTAATAATGGAGCCTCAAGGGCACCAGGTAACACCCTTGAGAAATTAACCTTACACCGGAGAGAGGCTCCTCCGGTGCGGACCTTTAGATCCCTTTCAGTCGTGGGAACCATATGGAAAAACCAAGAGCGAAACGAAAAAACATCGGGATACCTGCAAAGGAAGACCCCAAACACCAACTCATGGAAGTTGAGGAAACCACTCCAATGGAGGTGACGGGGATTGACAAATTACAGCCAAAACAGGGACACACAATTGAAACTGCCAAACAAAGGGGGGGAGCCAATCCTGAAAAGAATCACGAAACGAAAACAAAATCCCAATGAACACTTCGGACTGTTGCACCAGAGCCGAACACTGGAAGCGTTGTCCAAAAAATCGGGGCCAACGCCAACCAAAAGTGGCAAAACGGAGAGGTATCACCCCATCATCGAGTGGAAGTGCTACTAGGACATGTCGCAAAAAGAGCAAAATTGAAGGAAGTGTTGTGGTGTAACTTAGTTCAGCAAGCCCTCACAGCGCTAAAAGTGGCAGCGGTGTTAGAAGAATACCCGGACAAGGAACTAATAGCTGATCACGGCAGAGCCGTTCAACGGCCCATCCTGGCTGAGATTTGGAAGGGCAAATTCCTCAAAGGACCTCAATTCAGGGACAGGTACGGTGATAAGGGGGATGTCCTCCTTATGAAAACCAAAGTGCCAAGGAATGGCTCTTGACGACGGTACCAACCACCAGAATTGCAAAACCGATGATAGAAATTATCATAAAAACAAAATTGAAACTACTTTCTTATTTTCTTTTGTATGAACGATGTGGCATATGGCATACCAATACATTTTTTTACAACAAGCTAACAATAATCACGCTTATATTAAATAAATAAAGAAAGAAAAATCACAAGCTGAACGGTTTGTAATTGAATTTTCTAGAAATCTTGGACACGGTAATGTTGAATATGTTGTTCAGTTTTCCTAGAAATGAAGATGTACAATTGTCAAACGATATCTATTAAAATTTATATTGAACGTTTTTAACCATTAATTGAACAAAACCTACCCATAAATTCAAACTGGATGCTGTAAGTTCTTAACAAAATTACATGTAAATGTCCTGTGACAAGTTTTTTCACCTAAAAAGGTATGTTTTCTTTTTCAAAAATAAGAACGAACCAATAAGGAAAAAGGTATAGTTCTTTTTGTTAGAATTATATTAAATTATTGTAGTTTCTGTGAGTTGCCTTAAGAACTTAAAAAATATTAAAATTTAACATTCAATTACATTTTCTAATATGTAACATTATTAACATTATATTTTATAAGACAAATTATCGAATTAAACAAATTTTCTTATTTTTTTAAGCCAAGGAGTCGAATGCTTGATGTGCGTTCTTTTCTCAAAATGGCAATCCGACATATTAGGCATAGTGCAATTTGAAACACTCAGGGTTGATGCTGGAGAAAATCAAGGGCTTACGGTCTTTCATGTCTTACGAGGCTACTTCGGCCTAATGAGCTTTATTGAATCCAGACGTTCTAATAGCTTCCATTTGATATAGTCGAAACAGGCTCAACAAGAAGAACGGGAAAAATTATTGACTATGAATAACCCTGTGGTCCATCAAAAGCGAGAAACCAGTCCTACTGTGACTTATATAGTGATTATTTTATTACAGGGTAAATTTGATATGATAAATATTTTTAAAAAATCCTGCCTTTAATGAGAAAAATGATTTTACAGATTGACAGGGTGATATATTGAGTTTTAATGTTTTGCAAACAGGACGTTTCTCGGTTTAAAGAAAGTCATGTATTTCCGTTAAATCTAGTGAAGCATATAAAATTTTAAAACATTTTCAATTACCTATGAAAGGCATTATTATTGAGTTTCTAGGCATTGATAATCCTTTTATTAATAATTCCCTAATATTAATAATTGATTATTAATAATTCCCGCATTACCTTTTAGTTCGAAAACACTTAATCAAAGTGGAAGGGATAAGGTGATTATGGGGTTTCCTGACAAGTTAAACTGCATGCTTGATAAATGCTCAATATATATATATATANCGCGCACACACACACACACAAACACACAAACACGCAAGCGCGCGCGCGCGCGCACACACACACACACACACACACACACACACACACACTAAATGGGCTAAATGGGCAACAAACGTGATTAATTTAATCAAGATTCATTCTTGTTATATGCAAGATTGAACACAATTCGGCAGGAAGACTTTGACTTTTTGTAATGAATTAACAACTATTAACAAGTAATTATTAGATTTTGCTATTTACTCCGAAAATTTAACACAAACATGTAATACGCACTCGTGTAAACCCTGCAGATTATTGAAAACTACCATAAATAAAACATACGCACACTCGTGCGCATAACCCGGGCTCGCCCTACCGATCAGTCCTGCCGTATACCCTCAAGCTCCGATCAATGAACTTTGACATTACCTCTTCGCCCGTTTCAGAAACGCCGCAACTACTGAGCAGTTAACTGTAAATCGATAAAGTATGTCTAATAACAAAGTGCAGCAGTCAGTACAAAGATCTAAGTCGATGCTGTAATTATAGGTCATTACAGACAACAATAATAAAGTCATTATCTACCATCAGAAGTCTACTTCTCGTTGTTGATGCGATTTTTAAAATAATATATGAATAGCCTGTAGATATACGTTTCATTGTATAGATCAATAATGTTACCGCTGTTCAAGCAGGATAAAAATAGTATAATTTGGTTTTTCCATTATCTCATAATTTTAATTTTTAATGAAGGTGGTAGCAGAAAAAGCTCAAGTTTTCATAATAAAAACTTTTTTCTTAAAAAAATCATCCTTTATTTTATTATTATTCATTACTTGTAAACTATCACCTCTTGTAACCTTAAAAAATAAAAATAAAAATAAAATCTAAGTCGAACATATGAGATTTAAGAAACACGACCATGTTTAATATCAACATCAAATTTATAAATTAATCATTCTTGAAAGTTGATATATTATTTGACTGAACGCAATTGGTGTTCAAATGCGTACAATTATATACCAACCTCGGAGCCAACCCCACAATGCTTTTTAAAACTGGAAATTCGTGTTGTTTCTCTCCCTCCTATCAAATACCATCTACTCTTTAAAAGGTAAAATGCAAAGGAGAATTGGTATCCGTTTACTTCCAACAATGCTGTTCGACTACCTCGTCGAAGGAAAACGTGTGACACGCGAGACGGTACCGGACCCTACTCGCCACTTGTTTCCATTAATCAAGCAAGATCTATACGATGATTCGAACTGAATTGAGCTCATTAAAAGTTTCTTTACTGCATTTGTCGACGGTGTACGCGTTATCTCTGAGCCCTTATGGATACCATAACAACCCCATGCATTAAAACTCTGAAAACTGTAAGTCAATAAAAATGCTGTAAAAATTTACCCATCTATTGTATTATGTCTAAAAAATGGTATTTGTAAATTATCTGACAATTGAGAGCCACGCAACAAATACAACCAACACGCATGAGCTAATTTACTCTGCATACAAATAGCAAAATGTATTGTACTTATAATATTTGTAAGTAGCACAATTTTGCAGATTGTATTGTATGACCCCTTCTTTCACAGATCCGCTCGGGACTCCGAACAGTAAAGACACTTTAAAATGGAATCCTTGTGCAAAGTTGTAGTTTATATTCAATAAACGTTATTTTAAAAAAATTAGTTTCTTACATCGAAAACATAACTTATATATATATATATATATATATATAAAACAAAAACGTTTTCGCAGCTTATAGCGTCTGTCACTGTCATTTCCTTTGTTTTTTATGTCCGTGTAAAAGTGAGAGAAGTCGAAGAAGAAATTGATGGGGAGTGAAAGGGAGAGAAATGAATGAATGAATCTAATTTGCATCAAACTATATTTATCCTGTAAGATCAAAAAATGCGTAAATCTGAGCTAAGTAGAGGTAATCTTTAACTTAGTAAATCTATATTTTTAAAAATGTTATATTATTTGTATTAACGTAAGTAACGCATTTTTTCCGAACCTTAGAAAGTTTACTGCTCCGGCAAAATGTTAATAGCATTTCGATTTGAAGATTATAAGTGCCACAAACGTTTAATTAAACTGTAAGAAATTATTCGTTGGTAAAATCGTGATATTCGAACTGTGTACTCGCCAGGAACGAAAATGAATTTTTTTTATTTGAACAGGCACTTATCACTTACGACTGGAGCCGTATAGGCTCACGAACATCCTCCGCTGTTAAAAAAGTTAACACGACGCATCAAAGATGTAAATTGCCGTGTGTATGACGTACGTCAACCTATCCGGCCAGATGACCTTTCTCTGGGTAGAAGTGTACTATCCGGCGGACGCCCGGCACTTTATTCAAGCTTCGCTTCCCTTCCATAATCTACAATCGAGACGAGATTACGAGGAAGAGTCGGGATGCTTTGGAGAATGTAACCTTTTAGAGTGACAGGGGCATGCCTCCCGTGGGAATCTGTCACCGCCGACACCGGCCTGCATCCGTCATTGATCACTTGAACTGGCTTTCTCGGTGAAATCGTACTGATTTCGTGACTAGCACGGCCAACCGCAATCCGCGAAACGGGATTATTTCAACGAAAAGAAACTTATATAGAGCGTATCTAGAATTTCAAAAGTTAAAAGAAAAACAAAAACAAACAATGAACAAGTCCAATCTAAAAAACAACGCGCAATCGTTTTAAAATTATTTACAACTAACTTAAGCAATAATAAAGACTCTACTGCACTGTGGTTACAAGGTACCACAAAATATTACAAACAACAATTTAATAAATGGTATTAATGAAAAAACATTTTCTATGTTAAAAATTTCAGAAAATTTGGATGCAACAGAAAACAAACATTAGACAATAAAACAATCTACAGCATTTTTCTTCACAATTTATCTATCAGAATTTTGTTAAATTCAAAATAAATTTAGCACCACTGAATTTTTTCATTCAATCTTCAAATCATTTTCGAAATTTTATTATATTCTGAATTTCACTAAAAAGCTGTAATGTCATTTTGGCTAGCAAGAAAATCCGTTTATACTGCAGTTCATAGTTCGCAAAAACAGAATAACTGGTAGAAAAAAAAAATAACCCGAATGACAAGTAATCAGTTTGTGGTCCGCTCATATTGTCGGCCATTAACTGTGTTTTAGCAAACAACAAATTATATTTTGATAAGCGAATAAAATAAGGTTTATTTGATCTGGCAAATGTACAATATACAATAACAGGCTGTTCCCAAGAAAGTTTCTTGCCAATGGTTGAGCAATATAATCGTATAAAATGGAATAAAACTTAATTTTAAAAACCTCATCTTTATTTAATTATATATAAATATTATAACATATATAACCTTATTGTAAGAAACTTTACTAATAAATGTTATAACGAAAATAAATAAAAAATAAAATATTTATTATTATCCTTAGAGAAAAATGCAAAGAAAATTGAAGAACAAGAACTTATAAAGTAATTGGAGTCTTTCATAGAGAGGCTACGGAGGTGGGATCATAGGTTTTATTGAAACGTTTTTGGTGGAAAAATATTAGAAACGTGTTCGAGAGTTCTGGAGCCCAAAGAATCAAACAATTTAAAAATAGTAATTTACATTGTTTAGTTAATTAGGTTGTTTGACTTTGTAGTGCATATACTTTATATATCATTCGATTTGTTTTTATATAGGATAAGAAAATAATACGCAGGAATATTAAAGTTAGATCCACGAAAAGGTACAAACCGAAAAGACGCTTTCATTAATCTAGGACAAAAATGATTTTTTTTTTTGGGGGGGGGGGAAATCGGATTCAGTTTAAGCATCCGCTAAATCCCTAATCTACGAAATTTTTTAGCAAACAAAAATATAAATTTTTGTGCTTTATTAGGGACGATTTTTATTTCCCAGATGTTTGGGTTAAATATTCGTAATCATTCTGGAATTTATCCAAATTCAACGTTATGACAACCGTTAGAAAGCTGGATTGTTCAACTTTCAGCCAATATCAAAAATGTTTACATTTCATGTCCTTATAAGTGAGAAAAATAAGTATAATATAACAAAATAAAAATAAAAACAACTCAAACGTTTTATTTTTTGTTAGGTTTTAATTTATTTACGGAGAGGATATATTTGTGCCTTTACGTGTAGTTTATAGATTTTAAATTCTTGTAAAGTTTCTAAAGTTTTTCATGGACACAATTTTTTTGATTTTCCAAACTAATTGTAGAGATTTAGAAAGCAAAAATTTTTAGGAAAATGTTTTTCTTTTTACTTTCCAAAGGATTTACATTGAGAGTTTTTTATGGAGGCGAAATACGAATACAAACTTCGTGTTTTTATATAAAATTGTTTAATCTATTTTGCCAAGTTGAACGGTAACTACTTAAAAATTATATTTGGTAGCGACGACAGCATGGGTATCGAAGACATTGAAAGATTCATAATTTGTGGTCGAGCGAGAAACAAAGTAGATTCATTTTTTGCCAGCATTCAAATAAACAATGAGGAAAAAGAAAAAATAATTGAAAACTCTAAATCTCTTAGAACAACATGAAGGGTAAAAAAAATTTAGATAAAATGTATGCCTGGCCTGATTATTGTGTCGATTAATTTTATTTTGTCGATAATTATTATAGTAAATGTTATGAACTAATAATTTACAAATTTCCATTTTAGTGTAATTTGTATGTATTGTATATGTTTGGTTAAAACGATTTTTTATTTTATTTAAGGTAAAAGCTTGGTATCATGTAAAATGTAAATAATTACGATATTTTACTGTTTAACATTCCCTGCTTATAGTGTTTGATGACAAGAAATTATAAGCTGAATTGAGAATGAATGATAAACAATCCCCCAATATATTTTGTACTGCTGATGACATCTTTATTTACATTTTTTCTCAAATACCGTTTAAAATTACATTCCTGAAAATTAATTACGGGTCTTGACAAAAAACGGCGACAAGCCGTCATATTCTAGCTAGGGAGAAATCACCGGGGGGCTTAAAGAGAAATTGTGAGGATTTACTCTTTCTCAAGTCTTTAACGTCATACATTCTTTATCTGCTGGATCGGATGCGAAATAAAACAAAAAATATAATGTTAAAGGATAACGTTTCACCGTTTTTACCGTACTTAATGAGATTTGTCAAGTATTAAATTGATTTCCGTTAAAGTTTCTGAAGGATTGTGCAGCTCGTTAGATACAGCGGAGCAAATGTCCGTTTTTGTTTTTAAATCCACTCGTCCACCTTTTACCTTATATCGATTTCTCAAACGGTCGGGGGTTGATGCAGGTCGGTCGAGAGCTCGTGATTCAGGCTGTTGAAATGGAATCCGGAGCAGAGTATTGATACAGAATCGCAACCATTATCCTTACGTGACTTACAAGGGAGATCCTACACATTTTCCTTTCTTTATCAAAGTGACAACCAGGGGTGTAATTTTATCGCCGGTTTGAAAAGTGGCCATTGAGGTGTTTCACAACCGCAGAACCACATCTGAAGACTTCTTTGTGTATGCATTTCTTGCTAGGCGTAACATTGATTTCAGTTTCAACTGTCTTGAAGAAGAGGCCTAAGACGAAAGTGGGAAAATCTTGCACAACCTATTTTTATTAGCTCAAAATTGTTGAGGTAGTCTTGTTTTTTATTTACCTTTCCACTGAATTAAGTGAATTAATGAATTAAATGATGTAGATAGCAAATAAAAAGAAAGAAGGACTATTATATAGGAATAACCATTTACTTTAAGAAAAATTAATTTGAATAAAAGTATATATTAAACAATTTCTCGGGAATGAAGAAGCAGACAGGGCGGCCAAAGAAGCAGCCAGAGGGCCCACGACGCTTCGCAACCTATACGCCCAGCGGATCTCAAGTTATTAATTTCAAATACGATAAAAGAAGAATGGAAAAACCGCTGGGCTCGGAAAAATAGAAATAACCCTGCCAAACCGTGGCAGGTTAAGAAAGACGTCGGTCCCTGGTTCACGGAAAATGGGTCAAAAAGGGAAAAGGTCATACTGTCAAGACTACGCATAGGTCATACAAGAATTACGCACGGGCACCTTCTAGCAGGAAAGCGACCGCATAGGTGCCCATTATGCAAGGATAGAGTGACAGTCGAGCACCTTTTCAATTGTAGAAGGCTCGACGTTTATAGGCAATATTTTGGAATATCATCGGACTTGTGCGTAGTCTTGGGGCACGACAGCGGGCACAAATCGCTGTACCGGTACCTCAGGAGTATAAGGATTTTCAAATGTTTATAATTTATGTGTTTTTGTGCTGTGCTTGTGTTGTGTGTGGTGTTTATGTTAATATATTAGGATGAATGTAATTTATTAGCGTGTAAGGAAGGGGTTATTTACCTCGTCCCGAGGAATATCGAGTACTCTGGGGTGAGTGTGTGATGTCCGGAGAGTACAAGTAAGTTATTAGCGCGAATGGAATGGGTTCGGCTCCGCCCCGAGGAATATCGAGTACTCTGGGGGAGTGATTGTGGCCAGACTTCTATGTTTGTGGCGATATATATGTTATGTATTGTATGTTGTGCATCTATTCTTAAATTGACAACCTGAGGTACTAACAAGAGGCTAGCATTTTAAAATAACGACGTAATATACAAGTAAAAGCAGAGAGTCAGTAACCAAATCGAGATGCTCAAATGGCTGCAGTGACATACAAAATACGCGAGAAAGACAGGAAAGAGAAGGAATACATGCGGAGGGCCGGCGATGACCTCAGCTGTTTGTCGGCCCATGAACCTCCCACTTTATATAAACAATTTCTCAAGTCTCACAGCATTTCACACAACACCAATATGACACCACAAGAATATCACCACACTTTACGCCTTGGATAATGATCGAAACGTCGGCAAGAAAATCAAAAAGGTATTTTTCTAAACTACTTCATTCTTGATGGATCCTCACGAATCCAACAAATTAAGTATTTCAATTTTTGATAGATAAACTCTTGGACAGTTAATAGTTTCATGAATCTGAAACTATTAACACTGAGAATTCACGGCCATTTATAATATTTATTTAATAAATATTTGTAGCTTTTGTTGGTATTGTACGGCCTCATACTTTATTACGATAACTTAGCGGTCTGAAGATGGTTTTACACAGAAGTAGCGTTCACTTGGGCTTTACTTTTAACATGTTAAAATAGGAAAAAACATGGCAACAAGGCAGTATATTAATTATTTTCTATTTGATATGGTTATTGAAAGTTAATCGACGGTTTAAACCCACGCTCTATTATGCAACTGCTTCTTCTTTTTGGTTGTAAGGTAATACATTTTTTTAAAACTTAATACTTAGTAATTTGTAGTAATACTTGAAATTAATTAATATTATCATTTAAATTTTGATGCCCTTCGTTAAAATAATAGTAATGAAAATAATAATGGTAGTTAGTTGCAATGTAAAATTGTATAATTTGCATAGAAATTTAGATTAAAAACACTATCTGCTTAATTTTAGCTATTTGTAAATTCCAATAAATGTTAAATAAAACTATTAACCCAAAACGTCCTTTTTGCATGGGTTGTAAATTATTAACTGAATTTCTATCCCATCTATCGAAAAGCATGTCAATAAAACCCTATCAAGGAGCCTAATTTTTTTGAAGGATGTGCAAATTAATTTGACATATTTACCGAAAATGCCAGTTTTCTTTTCTTGTTATTTTCTTTTTCTGTGCTACAACTTTATATTTATCTTATGTCAAGTTATTTACATAATCTGAGGCAATGTTGAATTGTTTATTAAGGTCATTAGGGATGTCAGTCCGTCATGAGGTAGTAAATACTGCAGCTACATGAACCGAGTTAAATAAAGAAATTTTACACCGGCCAATAAAGTTAAATTCTGCAGTTTATAAATCACAGTGTTTTTTCTTTTTTCTGAAATTACTTATTTCAGAAACTTTTAAAATATTTAACGTGTACCGTCTGGTACTATTACTTAAACAAGTTTCAGATTTAACCGACGATTGCCTTTTCTTGTAAAGGGAAAAAGCTTATTTACCAGTTTGGGAAACGAGTCGGTATTTTTTTGTTTAAACGATCTTGATGGCAATCTTTAAATCCACAGATTAGTATAAATGTCGGTCGGAATAAAATTGGAAAATTGCTTGACTCGCCCCTTAATAAGCCATAGGAGTCGTCCCCGTTCTATAATCGAGCGATGGTAATTTCCGACTCGTTTTTAATCCTAACGCTTCTTTTTTGTTTTAAATAAATTAGTCTCCCGGCCTGGGATTTAAAAATGAGGCATCCGTATCCATATAAACGAATTGAAGTCATGGTGGGTGTCCGCATCAGGCGCTTGGTTAAAGATAGGTTTTTTTTTTTATGAAAACTGCTTCAAATCTTAATCCGGATTTTATAAAATTAAAAAAGTTAATAAATCTTGTAACAAAAAGCTATTAATTTAAATTATCAAATATCCAAATAGGTGAAACCATACATAAGACCATTAAAACATAACTGAAGTCCATTAATTTCTCATGAGGAATGACATTACTTATTACAATAAACAAAAAAAAATTGTAAAATTCTTTTAAACAGATAAGTGATTATATACTTACACTAAAAGAGAAATCATCCAACTGTATATAAATAAATTTCCATGTTTTTTTTGGTGGTTGTTTATTTCACAAATTTTTATTTATCCTTACTTGAATTTCACAGAGCTAGCTACATTTTTGATTTACCGCTTGAGAAGGCTATTTCGAGCTTCTCTGGGCTCCTCTACAGCAAATTGGGCAATTTTTAAAAGCTTTTCGAAGTCAATGAACGAAAATAATCAGGTACCTATAAATTTACGTTCAATGCAATTTCGTACTATCAACCTATTAGGCAGTAGTGATAATTTTTAGGACGACTGCTGGTTTTTTCTATTCTTTAATTTAACTCTACTTCTAGTCGATGGATTTAATTTTTGATAAGCATTTGTTTTTTCAGAAGTCTGTAGAATTCTTTTTACGGATCAACCTTTAAAATACCAATAATTTGCAATTTTCAAGGTCATTTCTTTGTTAAAAAGTGGCCGAAAAGTTGCTATTGTTCGGTACGATTTTCTCAGGGTTTATCTTTGTAGCCTATTACAATTTTTTTTCTCTTAAAATGATACGAATTTGGTCAGCAATCTAATGTTCTGACAAAATTTTACAAAACAAAGTATTTCTTCGCTTCTGGGTATTTTTTAAAAGAAATACGTTACTATAATTGTCTGCCTATTATTGCTCCACGAAATTAAAAACAGGATAGTTTCAATGTGATAAACCATTTAAGTATGAATTGTACCAAAGGTGAAAAAATAAAACTTTTCAGTAAAAACGATTACAAAATAAAAAATAGAATTCCAAATTTTCTTGTTGACGCCAAATTTACGTCATAAAAAGCAAACTCTGTCTTGCAGTTGGGAGTTGAAATACGATGTTTTAGAAGAGCATAGTTGGAGAGTAGTTGTTAGAATATACATAAAAGACGAGAATCTTCCGATAGGCAGGAAGGCACGGTACACCAGAACACTTGATTCGCAATTTTTGAAAGAAAATATGAAGCATTTCTAACGCTCGGAATCTAAAACCAATTTCATTCTTTGCAAAATTGGTGGTAATTAATTTAACACAATTTTTTTTTGGGCTAAAAAATGGTTGCTACCACCTTAATAGGTTTTGTGATACAGGAATTATCTATAGGAGTTGTCGTTCATTAAAACCGCAGACAGCATATTCATATTTTTTATAACAAGTTATAGTCATACTAATTAACAAATTACTTCTTATATACTTAAATCCACAACACACGTGTAGATTTGTCATAAAATTCTACAAAGCTCGAACAAAAGACAAAAATAGATCCGATAATTTACAGATAAGAAAAAGTGAAAACGTTCCTTGCTGTCCAGTTCTTTTCAGTGTTTGGTAAATTGTTAATTGTTTGAAGCCGTCTTAAAATTTTCATTCTTTTATTCTGGGAAGTAAATGCATTTTTTGAACTTGAGACAGCCCGGTCGTGTGAGAATTCTTTCCTATTTCGAAACATTGCCAATTCTTTCTTTACTTGAGCCTTCTTCAGTGAACACATTATATCAAGTGAATATCCTAACATTTGCTTAAACTTTTCTTTAATTCTAGCTAAATACAGGGGTAAATATATTACAGTATATTACTGGTATTTAAAAAATAATTATTATGTGTAATTTAAAAGCTTACTAATAATGTCCCAGTACGGAATAATGTTTTTTTGATGGTGTCCATTCTGATTTTGTGGAATTCCCTAATAAAATGATGGGTAGGAAATAAACTGAATTGAATTGAAAGAAAATTTTTTTGACAGATTACCATAGTCCTCCAGACATCCACTTCGAACTTATAAGAATGTGAAAAATCGTCAAACCACTTTATATAAAAAACGTCACTGAAGATGACCTATATTAGACCGAAACGCGTTTGACTGAATAAATGCCTATTGTGGAAAAGACAATTTATCCCCTTCCCACCATCTTATGTAATTATGTGTTATGGAAATTTTAATGAAAAGGAATTTTTCCTTAAAAAATATTTTTGTTGGGAGTTTCTAGCATGCTAGAACCTGCACAAGGGGAGGAGGCTTAATTGTCCATTTTTATAATAAATTTATTTTCGTTATTTTACTTATATCGAATATTGTTTATTAAGACATATCGTATACGCTTTTTGCTACAATTTGTTTGGCAAGATATGATTTTTTAAATGTTAAGATTTAGCAATGTCAATCTACATCTATATTTTTGTAAATTTGTCCGAGTTATTATGAACAAATAAAATTTTTCTATGTTGGTATAATGCATGTTTTTAAAAATAAGTACACTTTCGAAACAGAACTACACAGATTTAAAAATTTATATATATAAATACGAAAACATCTCCAAAAAATTGTCTTGTGGAAAGAACTCGTTTATCAAATTAGGGCTCGGGCTGTGTTTTAATAGTCGCCCCCTCTTAATCCGACTTAATAATAATTCTTTCCTTAGCACATGTCGCGTAAGATTGATAAGGTCCCCTGAGCAGGTTGATACTTTTATAATTACAGACTTTGTCCGTCATCACATGATATCGTCTGAATTGTAAAGTGGTCCTTCCCGTTACATCGGCCCCTGCCACCCATTCATCAAGATCGCCCCGTGTTCAAGCCACCGTGGGAACAATGCGACCAACTTTTGTCGGCCCTGAGGCTCCTTTTGTGGGCGATTTGTGTCTTTAACGGGCCGGACATTTTTTGTTGATCCCTTGTTCTGCACGGCCTCTGTTTTTCAACCCGTCCATTCGGTTTTTGTATAAAAACAATGGATAACATTGTTTAGCATATGTCATTTATATACAGTTAGCCTTACAAATTATCGAAGATATAAGATATTATGGGATATGTAGCCAAATATAGTTATCAGATGTTGGCTGATCTTTCTGACTTAGTATTTCTTAAATAAGTAATCGTCTAAATGTGTAAATAATTACCGATTAAAGGACTAAAAAAGGCAATATATATTTCATTGCAATTAATAGTGCGTATTGAGAGAGAGAGGGGGGAGAGAGAGAGAGAGAGAGAGAGAGAGAGAGAGAGAGAGANGGGAGAGAAAGGGGAAGGGAGGGGGGAGAGAGGGAGAGAAAGGGGAAGGGAGGGAGGGAGATAGTGATAGAGAGAAAGAGGGAGATAAATTCATTTGAAATATCATTTTTTTTGCAGATTATCAGCATGATAAGATTTCAAATTACCGGTTAAAGTAGCAGAATTAAAATAACTAAAACATTAACCAATTCTTTTGTCATTAAATGTGACAAAACCTTTCTACTTTTTACAAAATTATTTTTTGCTATGAGTCAATAGACTATACTTGTAAGTGAGCACAATGAGACTTTTGATATTTAGAATCCTCTTGTGGGGGTCAAAAAATAATCAATACGTGCTTACAATTCCTCAGTCTTCAATGAATATTCAAATGATCTTTTGACTTGAAAGTCATTGTGCAAACTTGAACCTTCAAACCATGTCCAGGAAGGTTCACTATCCATTGATCTAATACTACATTTATATTTATAATATGTAAAAAGAGACCTCTTGCTGTGAAAAAGACCATTTGACAATATTGCGTGATAATAATTACTGGATTTACTTCATTAAGAAAATCGCTGATAACGTACCTTATATGTTTTCGTCAAATCGGGTGATAGATCCTAAGCCAACGGAAGCCTTCCCGTAATAAATTTGATTTGGTCTTTGAAAAATTTGAAATAGGATTCCATATGACAAGCATACCCCGGGCAATTAAGTAAGGAAATTCCCGATGCGTAAAAATTACGAAATGGGACTTAAATGACCGTCATTATGAGCGTATTTTGAAAGAAGCGCGCGGAGCTTAAATTATTGCTGGTTAATCTCTTATAAAATTAAACAAACATTCGACTGTATCATGCAAAACATTGACTTTAAGCTAATAGTTGTAAAGAATAAATTTATGATCATTTTTTAAAATTCTTATCTTCTTTTAGTTGTTTCTTGGCAAGAAAACATCTTCATAGGTCTATAGATCAGCAAATACTTAATAAAATCTCGATATTCATAAATTTAAAAAAAATACTGCTTTTACAATGTACAAATAACAACAAATCGCTACCATCAAGTTATCTTGTCGTATAAGCAAACACTATTCTTTATCTTGAACTTACCGGTCATCTAAGCCAAAACATAATTTATTATTGCGATTTAAAATATTAATTTGCCTTGTCTAACTGCAGGGGTGTTTAAAAAAATTAATCTAACCAACAAGCGTCGAGAGGAACAAGTTGGATATTATATTAAGACCATTTTCATATTGGGTCGATAGCTGTTTTAACAGCTTTCACGCTTTTGATTAATGATAGTTGAACTTGCTGACAGCAATGTTCTTGCCCCAATGGTTTCTCCAAAATAAAACTAGTGAAAAACTAAGCACTGTTTGATGAAACACATTTTCTCATGGGTCTTTGGTTTAAAAAAAATACACAAGTAAATAACACGAATAATCACTTTTTGGCGATATATTACGTATGTGTATTTCTTGTAAAAAATAAAGAGTACTTCGTGAAGATAAGCTTGCGTTCACCCAACGGCACTGGCCTGGGGATTTTGCCCAAGTAGCGAGAATGGGGAACGTTGGAATCCTAGGGGTGGTAAAAACTGTTGGTGTACATATGTCAGTGTGAGTGTTTTGAGTGGTATGTATTAACAGGGGTGCGCCAAGGCTGAGGGAAGCTCCTCGACACAAGACTACGAAACAACACTAGACCAACCTCCAGGACATAGTTTAATCTCAAATATAGGGGTCTTTAGGAGGGATGTGCTCGTGTGCACTGCCAACCACACCCCTCAGACTTCCCTAGACCACCCTAGGCCCCGGTCAGAGACTGCCACCCTCAACACATGCGTGATAAATTCTCCTCTTGGCGGTAGCCCTAGGGTGTGTATAATATCAGTGTATGTGTGTTATGTTTTAATTTATGAAAAATTACTTGAGTTTATTTTAAACGTTGTAAACTTTTTCTTGCAGTGCTTCGTTTTAGATAAATATTGTGTAGATATTTCTAACTAATAAAAGACAACTTTCATCCCTGCGCCAATTTTGTTTAAGGCATTTTTAAAAGCCATTGAAGATGTTACGAAAATTTTGATCAGCGTTTCTATCTGTCTCTAACCTCTCTCTAAGGTCTCTGTGTGTCGTTAAGTTTTATAGGGATGGTTAGGGATGGATCATATTGACCATATTAATTATTTCAATTAATTATTCTTTTTATTTAAGATCATGGTTGAAATGAGAAAGTTATTGTCACGAGCGGGATTCCAACTCACGACTTTCCGCCAATACGCCACTGCTCTAATAAGCAAGGACGTTCCCGTCACAAAGTATTTAATGATAATTTTTTTGTTGTATATTCCAATTATAGAGGCTGACCGTCTTGTTAACAACCTTTGATTATATTTTCTTTTAAATGAATACAAGTTTTTATTATTATATAGCATTACATCAAGCAGTTTTATTTACTCGGACACAACTCCTCATCTCAACTTACAACAGTTTGAATTTTTTCTCTTTTAGCAATTTTTTCATCTCAACCAAGACCTTAGATAAAAAGAATAATTAATTGAAATAGTTAAGATTTAGATTGAAAATGTTAATAATGTTAATATTTTAATTCTAAAATTAATAATTTTAATAAATTTCGGCTAATAATATTTTTGTTTTACGTTGAAGAAGTAACTGTTTATATAATTATTATGTTCTAATTGTTCATAGTAAACCAATGATAAGAAACATTGCAGTATCTATTTCATCTATGTCAGCAGGTTTTGGAATTGGATAATTTCGATGGACGTTGCGAAGGGCTAGATATCTCTTTTAATGTGAATTTTTTCTATTTTAGGACAGTCATTTAAGCAAGAAAAGACAATTTTTTGTTTTAATATTCGGCAAGGCAATAGAAAAGGTCCGCGACACCTAGCATATCTCTTCCGTTAAACATTTGGCCATGTTCGTTACTTTTTCGTTGTTGCTGATTCGTGGCAACGTGACTGGAATTTCATTCATAGATTTGTCGTAAGTGTCCAATTGACGGTGGGAAACGTCGTAAATATATTCGGAAATAGAATCCCCGGGGCAATTATGATTATGACGAGGAGCGATTCGTGACCAGTGAACTTTAAACGGGCCGGGCAGGAGGAAAAATAATTCGGCCGTTTACCTATGATCGTGTTATTCAATATGATATAATTGAGCCGTTTCAAGCAGCATTATTTCTATTTATCTCCTTGATAAAACCGACGGTGATAATTAACCGTGAAATCTTAACGAGTTACAAAGAGTACACTACAAATTATTTCCGCTCGGTGTAACAAGTTAGCAGAGGAAGTCAACAGTTAGTGAATTATTCAAGAACAAACTCACCACTTGTAAATTAACTTAGCAACTTTGTCAAAATGAATTGGTGCTAAAATTGATATATTTTATATTGATTACTTTAGTTGTAATTTTGACATTGTTAACACACAAAAATCTAATTAGTTAATTTTTATTTCTATGATAACCTTGATGCGTCTCAGGGCATTTTCTCCTCCAAAATTCCAAACAATTATATTTTTACAATTTTTATATACAAATAAAAAAATGACCGTTAGGACAAAATAATTAAAAATTTAGCAACCTTATGACTAATTTTAGAAAAAATGTTCCGGTACAGTTTTTTTTTGGTTTTCTAAGTTCAAATGTTACAACGAAAAAACAATATCTTTGTTACACCTAGTCTCATTCCTTAGAATAGTTAAATAGATTTATTTTATTTCAGTTTAAAATTAGACAAGTACAATTAGCGAGATGTTGACGTACCTTTTCGATGTGAATGAAAAGGCTCTTTTCTTTTTAAAAAAACTGTTTCCCCTCTCGGTTTTTACATTGATACACAGTCTGTCAGGCCGTAAGGCTTAATGCACATCTTTTATTTGACTTATGATAAAATGACTCATCTAGTTTTATCCGGCGAGTTATGGGGTTAGTATTTAATTTATTTCTGTAGATCTTTAGTAAGGCTAAAATTCGGTATCCATATAAGCAGTATTATATGAAGTAAGATGGCAGAGAGATCAGAAATAGATCTGGCTATAGAAGACGAAAATAAACACAAACTAATTGATATTTATAACGTATATTATTAAAAAACGCATCAATTTATTTTTTGATAAATGTAATAAATGTTTGAAATATATTTCTTTGGACATGTAGTAACTGGAACGTTTTAATTCAGTCTGATTCGTTGAATTCACTCCGGGCCGGTTTTGAAACTAGGACTATGTATCGATTTACAGTTTTTGTCCGTGTGATTATTTTTATATTAATAACTAGCCAAATAATTTAGCGAGCTGAGATACAAACGAAAGCTAGTATTAAGAAACGGCACAGTTCCTCTGGAAATTTATTGGTCGAGGAAATGTTTATTTGTTGAACACCTTGTAATGTATTCATAAGTTTTGTAGAAAGCATAACTCCCCAGTAGGTTTCGAACGCTTTCCTCACACTAAATCCTCATCCGATGGCTGTTCACGCGGCGTTAATCCGCACGCTATCCTTTTGGTACTGAACTTCGCCGGTGGTAAAACACGGCCGATAAAAAGCCTGTAAATACCATTTTATAGAATTGCCCACAAGGCGTCTCATATGTGTACTTCTTTCCATTCCGAAATTAAATTCCGGCTCTAGGAGAATTTATCGCCCAGCGGTGTTTCTTAATTTAAATCTGGAGAGTTTCATAACCGCGGAATGTAAGCGGAAAAAAAGGAATTCTTTAATAAGAGACCACGTTTGCCTTGTCAAAAACCGACGTGTGTACCTCTAGAAGATGAAGTCGAACCATTATAATTTATGAGGAGGGACTTTGACGTATGACTTACAATTCATCAAAGCTCTTTTTTTAACACGCTTTAACACTTACATCTCCACTAACTAATTAATACGTTGGAAATAAAAATGTCCATTTCATCGAAAAAGTTTATAAATGCCTTCAAAATATCTCTAACGTAAAAGTAGATATTTTAATTAACACAATTCAATTGTACTGACGTTAAGCTTTTAGGGCGAGCGCATCAAAAATGTTATATCGCAGATCTTTGTGAATGAGAAATAAATAGCAATCTGTTGGAATAATTAATTGTCATAAGATCCGGCTTCTTTGATCTAGTCCTATTATTCCGGTAGAAAAATCCTATTTATATGTAAATCCTGTTTAACCCTTCACGTTCGTCGGCAACTGAATTTATAATGTACAAATTAAATTTAAAGATCAATGTCGTTTTTTAAATTATTTAATGCTTTATACGTTTATTAGCCTGAGGTACAATTCTCAATTAAAACAAATGATGAACCGAATTAAAAAATATACGAAAGCATAGACTGTAACATTTCAAAAATCAATTGATGGCATGTTAGAACATTGTAAACACGCAGAGGGCCGGCGATGACCTTAACTGTTTGTCGGCACCTAAATTGTCCACATTATCAGAACGTTGTCATTTAGGCAGTAATAATAAATAAATATTAATTAACTATGTATCAAATAGTTTATTCGTCTAATATCGTATTAATATTTTTATATTATCAATTAATAATATTTATTGCAATGATTAGCTTAATTAAAGGAATATGCTTTTAAAGCAAAAGGACGACTATTTTTATTTAAAGTTAACGATCCAACGTACATTGACAAGTTCTTTTTTGCTTGTTAATAACACTGATTACTTTTTGAGAAAAAATTAATTTTTCAAACAAGTACTTTTGTTAACTTATATTTAATTACTTTTTTCTTTGAATATTATGGTGACTACCCTGTCAGTAATTTGAGCAAGAGGGGTCGCCATTGGGTAAGATACAATATTTCATTTGTGATAGGTTTGTACATATTTATTTTATTTAAATAAATCAAGGAGTAATAATATTAATAGTCATAATTTTCAGTTGAAGGTTTTATTTAATTCTATTAATAATAGAATTTAAATCATAGTTTTATAATGCAGCTGATAATTATTAGTGCAGTTCAGATAAAATCTCCCTGTACTTCAGAAATTTTATGATAAAATAATTGTAAAGTCCGTCATATTTATGTCTTTAAAGTAATAATAATATTTTTTTAAATACTGGACCTTCTGTGGTATTAGATTATTATTACAATTAGACTTAAGAAAATAATTGGTAGACAACTATCTAAATTCAATATGCATTAGTTAACGGCGTTACAATCCTTAATATCCCAGTTGAGCGATATTACTGACAATGAACGTTTAAGCCGCAGGAACCACGTGCTTAGTTCGTGGTTTTGGAAAAATAGAATAGCGGATGTGGGTTGTACATTTTAAGTGCGGCGAGACGAGCTTTGGGTGGGCTGAAGTTCAAGACGATCATCTCTAAAGGACAAAAACACGGAGATCTTAGCATATCACAAGGAACATGGGAATGAAACGTACACGTTGCCTAAAAAAAGTAATCTGGCCGCTCCTCGATGTCGACATCTTTTTTAAATTTGTTGATCTCCAGGGGAAAATGGGTCATTAATGATACACTGAAATCACAGATAGACATAATGTGTCAATCAGAATAATTAAGGATAAATTAACACCTTCGATTTAAATAATTTGAAACCATTTGTAATTGATCAGGTGTAAGGTAAAAATGAACGTTCGTCGAAAAATCACAATTAAAAGGAAAGATAATCGTCAGTGATTTCTTTGTTAGATCATTATCATAATAATAACCATTTTGTAAGTATTTATTAATTTTAAATGTTGTATTTAATGAAATATTAAGACCTATAAAATTAATTGTACGATTTCTTGGTGTTGTCTGCAGGGGAATTAGGCGCACACACACTGAAGATTGTAAAATGACACGAAACACGACTGACAGACCAACCCAGTAACAGTTTTGTAAAGACCAATTTTTATACGCGTTATTGTACAAAAACGATTTCTGGTCAACCCTTTTCATATAAGAACACAATATATTGAAGAAATTTATCTCGATTTAACTAAAATATATCTAAATTTGGTTTGACAGTGTACTGTATGTCAACTAAAGTTTTTCGTCGGGCTTTCATTGGCAGTTAATATATTCTTTAGGACGTCGAATAAAAACAATTAAAAATTTAACATAATTAAAAACGTAGGATGCAAGTGAATGCAGGAATCAGATAGTTTCCCTTAAAAATCTTTGTAATATAAAAATGTTTAGTAAAATAGGTTGAGAAATTATTGTGGTGTTCGTATCGGTGGTGATGGGATTATAGATCCCATAACGGTTGTTGGAAAGAAAACGCTTAGAATCTTTGCCGACGTTTCGATTTAATTCAAATCTTTAATAAAATTTACCTGCAGAGGCGAGTGTACAGGTCTTCTGGGCACGCAGACTGGCGGCCTTGCTGACTGCGTCCACGGGCTGGGGGTGATGATGCCCAATTGGGGGCGAATAGGCACCAGACAAGGGACAGGCCGTTTCTCCTCGACCATCCTCCAATGCGAATGCAGGCTTTTATCCTTCAGTACGGTCACCTGGAGAGTTTCTGCCGCTTTTATGAACGAGTCCAGCCTTTCCTCCGGCACAGCAGTTCCACCAGTGTAGATAAAGTCGAGCAACAGCCTCATGTCCTCGTACTCGATGTCGTCGAGAATGATCGTCGTGTGATCGTTCACCGGGTGTGCCAGAAGGAGTTGCTAAGAAGAAAAAATAACATTACTACTGACGTTGAACTCACCAGGATGGGTGATTTTAACGATGGTATGTAAAAGTATTCGATTACAATATAACCAACAGTATGATAATCCGATATGTTAGACCAAAATTCTAGGTACATACAATAAAATATATGTTAATTTTACGACAACTACTATTTAACTAGGTAATTACTGTTTTGGTTCATCAGTTAAATGAAATTAATCATATCATAAAGGGTTGGTCTTCTTTAAAAATTAAGTGAATAATACGACTCATGAAGAACAATTTTAAACCATTTTTTAATGCAATTCTGTAACACAACATGTAGAAATGATGAATGATGGAGTGAGTGCGGTTCCGAAAAACAAACACTTTGAGGGAGTAGAAATACTTTGATTGAATATAAAAATATTTTTTTGCATTGTATAAATTCAACTTTTTGCACACCCTACATGTATTTGTTAAATTTAAACAATGTTTGTAAACCCCAGGCCCTGAAGATGATCTCAATAAAGATCGAAATGTTGGCACGATAAAGAAAATGCTTTTCTGAAACCTACATCACTCCCGACCGCATCTCACGATTTCAGAATAATCATCACTAATCACACACATTTGTTCTATATATTTAATATCACAATCATTACAATTAAGTTGGTAAACCCCGCTTTTTCCCAAGTTATCTACTTTGTCTTTAGGTTTTGTGAGGCTGCTTTTTGTGAACCCGTACTTCTAAAAGATATTCTAAAACCTTGTTTCAAAATTTTACTAACTTTTTCAGATAATTCACCAATGTATGGCAAACAACGGAAACCAAATGATTCATTTATGGTGGGGTGGCTGAGCCCTATTGTTGATTCTTTTAAGGTTAATTTTTTTATTATTTTATTTTATTCCTAAATCGAACAAATTGTCGGAATTGAAGGACCATCTAAAAGAAACAAAACATAATTTCAATTCAAATTTAAATACAACAGTGTTACATAGTTTCAACAAAGGGAGAGAACTAGATTAGTTTGAAAAATTTGAAATTAAAAAATGTAAAATTGATTGTTTCTTTAACAGATTATATCATTTGTTCTGCTTTAACTATTGCGTCATTACGCAAAATTTGGTTTGTTAAATTGCTTTTGGAGAGAATTGGAGGCGGACACGTTTTAAATGTTATTATTTAATGTTATTAATTAAGACTTTTAGTCAGAACCTAACTAACTGTTTTTCACAAGACGGGTATTCATAATTATGCATATGATCGACGAATGAAGTTGGATCGTGACTGGAACGGTGTATGTTAAGCTCAACCAGATGAGTTGTTGAGAAAAGGTATAAAATAGAACAAAACAGCACCTTATGAATGAAAACGGCCAATAAATCAGAATCAATGATTTTTTCCGTTAAAGTGCATAAATCACACCTGGGCGAAATCATCGTATAACGAATCGAATTATGGTTTATAATGAAAAGCACCAAATACGTTTCTCGGGGGCTCCATTCATCATCGTTTCCGTCGGTTAGTTTAAGTTATTCGCAGCCGTCGAGCTCGCCAAAATGCGGAAGGGTTTGTCGAAACATTTACACTTTTCAAGACACCGCGGGTCAAATAAAACAACAACTGTTTGTTATTGAATATGCTAATGAAGAAGCGGCCTCAGGAGTTGAGAATAAAGGAGCCCGGAGCGAATCCCGATTAATCTTGGGGGCCGTACTGAAAAACAGGGCCCGTTAATGCTGAAGTTATAATTATGAGATGGCCGTGATAAATACGTGCACTTAGGCACAATGGTCCTGAATAACAGTTGAAAAACTTGATTTCGCGTAATTACATTCGAGTGCCGAGTAAATGTAGGATGCACCGGTTTAATTTTAACACGTTGTGACGAGGTACAATGAACTCAGATCGTGATTTTATCTGTCTTGTAAAATTAATTATAAATATTATGCATAATAATTAATTCTACCGACGTATTAATTTTTTGTTTTATGATAATTTCTAAAAGTAAAGCTGTATTATTATCCCGTCATTTTGAAAAGGAGGAAAAATTCATAACAGACAAAAACGTACACAATTTGACTAAAACGTACATGATTTTTTTTAAACACTATAGATCATGTGATGTTATTCTTAGAAAAGCCAAATGATGATATGAAAACTCGGAAAATCAAGTTGGCAATGTTGATATTTCAACTTAAAAATTAACAAAAGAAATGAAAAATGAACTGGTTTTGTTTACGCTAGGTTAAATTATGAATTTATATAAATGTTTTCTAGAATTTTTTAGCACACCAACAATATCTACTGTACTTTTAACAGTATGTTTTTTAAACATATAAAAGGCCTTCCTTTGAATGGTATATATACTAAGCCCAATGTTAAAAATTTTAAATTTTATCTATTTTATTTATTTTTTTATTTTATTTTTTTTAAATGTATTTTCCTAAAGTTCCCAGACTTTACAAAAACGTTCCATTTGACCACTGACGCTAGCAACATTGCCCTTGGCGCTGTATTGAGCCAAGACTTCGACGGGTCAGACTTACCTATAGCATATGCTAGCAGAACACTTTCAGACATCGAAATGAATTTATCCACAATAGAACGAGAACTACTCACTATCGTATGGACAGTAAAATACTTCAGACCCTACCTATACGGGAAAAAATTTCTTATTCTATCCGACCATAAACTTTTGCAGTGGCTTTTCTCATTAAAAGACCCTACATCAAAATTACTGAGATGGAGACTAAAACGGGAAGAATATAACTTTGAGATTAAATACAAAAAAGGACAATTAAATTCTAACGCAGACGCTCTATCTAGAGTAGAAAGACACATAAACGAATGAAACTCTTTCAAACCCGAGATTTCAGGTTCACGAACTCTAGACATAGACAAAATCTTAACAGAAGTACTAGAAGACAGAAACGCAAACTTGCCAAACGAACAAATAAACGGAATTTTGCGGAACTGACCAACACAAATCCGGACATTGATATGACATCAATAGTAGCAAACCCACCGGACGATAGTGACATAGAAATGATTGAAGAAGAAACCGACGAACAGACGGTACATTCGAACTATCAAAACAACATAGAAATTGAGGTACCAATCGTTGAACGTCCAATAAATTATTGTAAAACCAAATCATAATGTCACTTGTAAACTTCCAACCCAAAAAGGTCAAAATAATAAAATTATTCGAGACCAAAACAAGGTTAGTAGTTGAAATTTCAAAAAACAATTTCGCCGCGGAATTTATTGTACAAAAGTAAAATACGGAATTTATTTCGAAACGAATTTTTACGAAGACTTTCGCCGTATTATGAAACAATACTTGAAGGAATCTGAGTTAATACTATTCTGTTACTGTACACAACTACTGGACGTAATCGAATAAAACGAGATACTGGAAATAATTAAAAGTTAGCATATCGGAAAGACAAATCACAGAGAAATAGACGAGACGTATAACAAAATAAAAAAATAAATATTATTGACCAAACATAAAAACCCATATTCGAAATTATATCAATAGATCCGAGTTGTGTCTAAAGACAAAATACGACAGAACGCACCTCAATCTTGAACTGAATGTCACCCCCTCATCCACACGCCCTAACGAAATAATCCACATTGACACTTTTTCAGTGGACGAAAACAAATTTCTCACGACCATAGACAGTTTTTCACGTCTTGCTCAAGCTTATAAACTTAAAACCTCACAGGCCGTCGAAATAACACACAAATTAATCAAGCATTTCACACGTTACGGCATACCGAAGAATATCGTTACCGACAATGCCGTGGAATTCAATAACTCCCTTATCAAAGAATTACTTAATGTCTACAAAATCGACACACATTTCACCAGCACATAACATCCACTATCAAATGGGATGATAGAACGACTACACTCCACAATCGTAGAGCACATACGATTACTCAAAATAGAGATTAATTCAATGATCAGAATATGGAAGACAAAATTAATTATGCTATATTCGCTTACAACAACACGACACATTCTGCCATAAAGCACACACCACTTGAAATCCACAGTGGCAATATAAATAAGACTAGATATAAATATAGACGAGCAATTAACTAACGACTACATAGCAAACCACAGAGAACGAACTAAATTATTATATGAGAGAATTAGAGAATTAAGCCATATCAACAAGGAGAAATCTATTAACAAACGGAACGAAAACAGGGAACCATCCCTGAAATTCCCGAAGACGTTTACGTGCGAAACGCACAAATAAAGAGCAAAACCAAAGACCATTACAAACCAGAACAGATAATCCTGTTAACAAAGAATTAAAAACCACAAAAATAAAGACCCAACACCACAACACAAAAGAGAAAATTCATTTAAAAAACATAAAACGACCAAGGAAGACGGGTAACTCACAAACAAATCTGTTCCAGGACACTGCTCTTGGCAGTCACATCGGGAGCAATAACAACGGACATCACGACAGGCTCAGGACTCATCCCTATAGACTTAGGCACTGCAAAAGTCAGATGTCCCACACGAATTAATCCATTTTTTTAAACTAAACCACTATAGAAATCAACTTCACGTCCTTGACGAAAACTACCGCTCGACCCTATTACACAGAAAGCTGTGTAACTATATTTCCAAATGTTAAACCACAATCTGGTCTTGAGAAAACTCAAATAATTACACTAAAGACTACTTGTACACAAAAAACTGCATACGTACACTTTTGCTCTCCTGATTTAATAACTTACACAAACGCTCAATGTGAATTGAATCTGCTAGAGTATGGCAGTACAGAAATTTGCAGCTCCACAACACTGGACATCTCTGCCAACCACTTGGAGTGGATACCACAAATCAACCAGTATCTGTCAACTTTCCCCACATGAGAACGTTTAAAAATCATCGGCCAGGTCATCGCCGAGATTAAACTACTACAAGGTGTCTTCCTCATCAATCCAAACAACAGTCAACTAATATATCGAGGAAAACACCTGAAACACGAGTCTAGATCCTCTGGGTAATTAAATATCTTTGCAAACGTTGATTTTAATTTCCACGACACCCAGATATCAATGTTCAAAGTACATCTTCAGGAATTAAATCTACAAAACACACCATCCATGGTCATCGTGATTCGTAAAAACAACGTGTTCTTAACTGCAATGAGTTCCAGCAATCATCATAATGTTGATCATCGCAGTGACTTTGATCACCACCATGGCTTGTACACGATTCACGAAGATGACAACAGACTTCACCGGGCCACCCGAGGATGAAGTCCGCCAAATCCAAGAATTTCCAGGGAAATTCCCGAACTAGGGGTAGAGGAGTTACATACGAAACGGCTGCTTCTGTCATCATAATAGATCCTGCAGACTCAGAAACTCTACAGAGGCTATATAAGATCCTCTCCCACCATTTTCAAAATAGACTCATACTCAGACTCCGACTCGGAGTTGAATCGCATTTTAATCTCGACCTCGTCGTAATATTTTTGTTTTAGATATTAATGGCTTGCCCTTTTGTTTTGCCGATGATACTGTATTTATTTTTACTGACAATTGTTTTATTAATTTATTAAATATTGTTTCGAATAGTTTTACAATATTTAAAGGATGGATGAATACTAACTTATTACCAATCAATATAAATAAAACGTCTTTTCGAAATCTCACTCTTCACAAAAATCTATGTAAATCAGGTGATGGAATATGTGAGTGTCTACCACTTCTTCTACTACTACATGTAAATAATTAGGAATCTGGTTCGATGGCAATATTAAATTTAAAATGCATTTAGAAACTCACCCAACGTATTGGTAAATTATTTTATAAATCCTCACCCTCTAAAAACTGTATATTTTGCATTACTTCAATATGGTGTGATAGTTTGGGGCAATCCCACTAAAAAACTATTACGTAAGGTTTGTGTTGCTCAAAAGATTGTAATTAAAATTATACTAAATATGCACCCAAGAATTAGTTCTGAAGAATTGTTTAAAAAATTTAATGTCTTTAATGTAAAAAAAATAATTTGTATTTAGTGCATGCATTCATACATTTAAAGTTAAAACACATAGCTACAATTTACATGTTTATCCTACTCGTGTATCCAAAAAATCAAAATTTGCCTAGCCTAAAATTAATTCTGAATTTTTGCCAAGCATGCCTTCATTGTTAGTTTAAAAACTGCACATCAATTTAAATTCAATTTTTATGATTTTAGTAATGTTAATAAATTTAAAAATTATTTATTAAAGCATGTCATTTAAATATTTAAAGTTCTTCTCATTGTGTTAAAATATGTAAAAATTTTTGTTGTTCCAATCATCAGTTTGTAGAAGCGTGGAATATAAATTATTATCTGCTCATATCATGACCTCACGTTAAAATACTGTTTTGCTTAATATAATGTAATTCTAACCAACTCCAACCCTCTGTATTCTTAGAATGTTCTTATTGAGGATTGGCATAAGAAATACATATTTTTGTTAACTTGTTTTTTTCTTTATCTTTTTTTATTCTCTGTATGACGAACTATGTCGTATTACTGGGAAAACCAATAAATTAAGACCTAAATTTTGTGGATCTTTCCCCGTCCGAAGAATAATGGCAAAGGAATTTAAAAAAATGATTTGATTACAATTGTATATAAAAAAGGACTTTAATAAAATGCAAAAAAAAAAAAAAAAACAACAAAAGAATAGCGGCTCTGCCGTGCTTCAGCACATTATTTTTAAATAAGAAATAAATCACCAAACGCATTCATTGAGGGTTCTCTCAATTCCCGACGTGTTCGACGCTTCAACCAATCGGATTGATATGACAATTGTTGATGCTCAATGCATTATATCTGTTAACGGCACTTAATAACTTAATCTCTTATGCAAATAAATAAATAAATAAATTTTAAAACTAATTTAATTGAACATAATTTTAATACGATACATAAAGTAATATAACACAATTAAAAGAACAGTTGAATGTACTTGATGTTTACCCAAAACAAGTGGGAGGAATGTTTCTAGATTAATGTCCGATTGAAAATATTTAAAATGTTTTAATGCTTTTAATTTTATTAATAACAAGGAGGTGTACGACTGATAAAGAAGAATGATGAACTCCGAAACTAGTTGCGCCAACACTTTTTTTGTGTGTTTGGTTTGCTATAATTAATTAATTTTTATAATTTTTACTGTATTGTCTTTGATTGCTAATAACAATCTATTATATTGCGTGGTCCGATTGACCGAATAACTTCTTTCAATTAATTAATCTTTATATACGGTTTGGTTGAAATGAAAAAGTTGGTGTCATGAGCGGGATTCGAACCCACGACCTTCGGCTAAATACGCCGCTGCTCTACCAATTGTGCTATCGTGACTTCGATCCACTCAAGTGGTAGAGCAGCGGCTATTTAGCCGAAGGTCTTGGTTCGAATCCCGCTCGTGACACTTTTTCATTTCAACCACTACCTTATATAAATATTAATAACAATGTTCAAAAATATTGGAAAGTGAAGAGACTTATCAAACCCTAAAAAAACAATTATAAAACAAAATACATCATCCGACAATATAACAATAAGTAAATAAGTCCCAATTTCAAACTAATGCAAAATAATTGTTATATTGTAAATGAATGCTCATTTTAAAGGATTTTGTACCACCAAATTATTTTATGTTGATATTTCTCACTGAAGACGCGTGATGTCGAAACGCGTTTGAGTGAAATCTAAAGAGTTTTCACGAGAGACCCAAACGAGTGATCACGTGTCGATTAGTTAACTTCTTAATTTTAACACAATTACAATTTAAAAAAAAAGTGTATTATATTAAAAAAATATTACTCTTTCACAAACATATTAATTTCCTTTCTATTTTAAAACAAATAAAAAAATTCTTACTTCAAAATTGTTGGATGAGTCAATAAAATTTTATCATATATCATATTATCTGTTGAAATTTATCTTTTATCAAGTACACTCAACTAATTTTATTGGTGCATTACTATAAGTTGAGTCAATTTTTCTAGCCAATTTGGTTTTGTTTCATGATGCTATGGTTAATGAACTTACAAATTCCATGAATGTATGGCATTTCCTTGTTTCATTTTCCAACGAATGTAGGATTATTGATTATTATTGACTGTGCGAACTACGCTAAAAAACGATAATTGGCGTTAGTGTTTAGTTAATTGATTTTTGTTTAATTAACATGATTTGATTAAAATTATAATAAGTTGTTACATACAAGTTGATAACACACACATTACAAACACTACTAAGAAAAAGGTATCAATCATAATGAAATTTAATACTGTTTTTTAATATTTATTTTAAAAACGTTTAAGCGTTGTTGAAAAAATAGTTAAGTTAATAGCTTTGTTTCATACTGCCTAGGAGTCAGATTTATGTCTATAGTACAAATACTTGAAACCCAGTTCCTTTCTGTAATCTGAGAGGGGCATAAAAAAGGTAATTTTAAATGTTGCCTTCTAATGGTCTCCTGCGCTTAACATTTTTCTCCTCCATCTCGAAAAAGTCAGCCTGGATAACGGAATCTTTTAAAGCGTATTCGACTCTTCCTAATTGTACTTCAATCACGCGGGTCGAAGTTACGGCGAGGCTTCATGCTAGCCGGAGGCAACAGAAGTGGTACTTGGGAGTGCCTAGGAACCGACGCGACGGTTTAACGGCAGCCAAATGGAGGATTATCCCTTTAAGCAGAGGCCACAAACCCTCGATGACACGACCCTCAGAAACACGAGAAATATTTTACAACGAGCTGTAAAAATAAGTGTGCGGATTTTAAGCCCGGAGCCCGATCCTGCCCTATCGTCCGTACGGATCTGATGAGGTTTCAAATCGCGAAGAAATACCTGTGAAAATCCCCTATGCAAATTCGATTTTCAATCAAATCGTCTCCACTCCTACGACTTTTAGAATCACAGAAACAGACATTGTAATTTTTTTCTGGTTCTGTGAAATGCAAACATGTTTAGAAAAAGATTATCCAGATTATCATGTATGCTTGTGTTATACGGTTTTTTGAAAAAGACAACCATCTTTTAAAACGTCAGTCAGCACTGTTCCGCTCAAACTATATAAAAATGATTATTGCGGATGAAAATTATAAAAAAAAATGTAACTTCAATATTTGGTGTGAATGAAAAATAGAATGTGCGCTTCTGATTTTTATCTCGATTTTAGAAGCCAGTTTAATGTATAAATCCAGTCTGAGGCGCTGATCGCTGTACGCTATACAAAAAGCTGGAAAATTTCCATAAAATAATAAATCTAGAGTTAATTCAAATTCAACTCTAGGCACAAAACACCTTCATCAAGCAATATAAAAGTTTAAATATTTACTAAAGTGTATTACTCGTTGAATGTAAGAGTGGTCCATGATGACCAAATCTTGCGACTATAAATAAAATCTTATTCACTCATACTCGCTCTCTCTCTTTCTTGCTCTTTACTTCTTCCTCCCTCTTTCACTCTATCTTTCTCTATCTATCAATCTATTTATTTATTCATTTCTTTTCTTTACTTCCCTTGCTTTTTTATTTATTTATACCTAATCAATTTTTTCTCTCGCTCTCTCTTTCACACTATATCTCTCTATATTTTTCCATCTGTCTCAATCTCTGTATCTACTATCTATCAATCTATTTTTTTATTCATTTCTTTTTTTTTTTACTTCCGTTGCTTTGTTTATTTATTTATATATATTCTTTCTCTTCCTCTCTCGCCCTCTCTCTCTCTCTCTCTCTATCTCTCTCTCTCTCTCTCTCTCTCTCTCTCTCTCTCTCTCTCGCTCTTTATTTCTCCCTCCCCTTTTCTCTTCTATCTATCTCGTTTTGTTTTTAATGTGTTGTTAAAATGCTAGGCCATAGCTAACGATTGTTAAATTGAAAACCGTTGAAACAATTTCTCGAAATGGCCATTGTTTTTTCCAATTGGCCTAGTGAAAAGTGAGACATGAAACGGGGTGACCCAGAGGAACAATGTCATGACTCATGACATATCGGACGTGGGATGAAATTATTAATTTTTGAGGCTCTTAACGTGTTTGGGCACTTTCCAGTCTAATTTTCAAGTTTCACACATTGAAATAAAAATAATATAATTAGTTGTTTTATATCTTTCTCGCTTTCTTTCTATATACCTCTCTCAACGTTTCAATCTTCACTTAAATTATTTTTTCTACATAAAAAATATTGCATTAAAAACCTATATTCATTTGAAATTTTTCAAACTTATTCATCAATGTCGTCAATACTTATTGACATTTAGGTGTAATAAGTATCTACTGCTAATTAGAACGACAGATAAATGAGACAAAAAGGGAAAGCTTTTAGACAGTTTAAAAGCCGATATTAATAATCATTAACACGGAGCTATGACAGTGAATAATAATAAATATGTGACACCTTTGCGATAATAAATAAGATTGATTATACATACAAATTATGTTTCACTCATGCTGTCAAAAAATAAACAATAATAAAAAATAAACAACAGAGGTTTCTAAATAAGAATAAATAAATGTCAAACTACGTAGACGTCCAACAGTTTAGGAAAAATAAATTATACGCAACATGTAGTACTTCAGACACACATTTTTTAAATAGTGTAATAAACTTCATTCGCAGCGTTAAAAAGGCGGGATATTTTAAAAACCGCAAAGGAATTTCAAGACTATATCTACAAGTTTATTCAGAATGGGAACGATAAAGAGAGGGTGTGTGTGTGTGTGTGTGTGTAAGAATGGCCGTTTGTCATACTGGAAGAAACACATTCTGACACGCCATAAGTCCAACTGTGGACAAAGCGGCATCATATTTAGCATAATAGAAATAAACTGGGACCGTAACGTTTTATAAAGCAATTTTCCATTTAAGGTCAATCTGCATTCGAAGATATTAAAATCGATTAGTACGATATCCGGAACACTAGAGCCAAGTATGGCAATGTGTAATCTTCCTGTGAGATCCTCTTCTTGGATGTATGCAGGCTGTCACAAAGGGAATTTCTTTCTTCTATCACGACAGAGTATATTTCTCTCTGGAGAAGGCAATTTTTTTAAACGTCAGCAAACTATGTTCATTTATTTAGGACAGTACGTTCATCGTTCGGAAAAAAGCCTACGAATTTCTAAGCAATGCGACCGATCGTAGTTAAACCTTATTTTTAAAACCATCACACAAAGTCAAGTTTTACGTATTTCGACGTGCAAATCATAAAAGTGTCTCGTTCGTTACAAGAAAAATGGTTTTTGTAGTTTATTTTATTTTATTTTTTATTTTTTAATTTTTTATATTACTTTTTGTAGTTGTTGTAATTCTGTTGTTGGTAACATTGGACCAAAATTTACCAGGCTGAAGCACTTTTGTGAGCTACGTGCAAAGCGTGCTGTAAATAGATATTATTTGAGGAAATTGTTGCAAAAATTTTTTTCTATACCAACAAGTGGGTGTCCGTGGCTGCAACGGTTAAAGCGTTGATACGGCGCCCTTTACGGTAATGTGCAGGTCCCGGATTCAAACCAGCGGCCCTGCATTCGAATTCGACACAATAACAAGTGGGCTTTTTTTCCGAAACACCGGCGCTCCGAGGGCTGATATGACCTCTGCTGTTGAGAACCCCGTAAATAAACCCAAGTAATTTACTATCAATTAAAATGATAAAATATAATTTGGTGATGGGTTGAAAAAAATGGAGAAGATTTGGTTAATCCGAAAAACAGAATTCGGTAAAGGTTTTTCGCAATTAAGTTTCTAAATTAAAAACCGTTTGCACCTCTGAATTCAGCGTCTAAAGGCTTAAAATAAAATTGTCCGTTAATGAGTATTAAATTCACTAATTTCGTGGTCCGCTTGACCAATTAATACATTACAATTAATTAAGGTTTTTAGTTGAGATGAAAAAAAGTCAATGGCACGAGCGGGATTCGAACCCACGATCTTCGGCTAGATGCGCCGCTGCTCTACCGTGAGCTATCGTGACCTCGACATTATCGGGTAAGATAAAAATTGAAGACACCTTGTACCTGATAGACCAACACAGCGAGGAGAGGGGACCAGGATGGTTCGGTAACGTTTCACCCCTCCCAAGAAATACAGGAAAAATTCACAATATACCAATCAACAAAGTGATTTGATTTAAAAAAATGCAACTATTTAGATATAATGTACAAATTTTTAAGATGTAAAAAAAATCATTTGGTACGACAAATATCTCCAATGATTACAATTTAACCGCGCTAGTAAGCACTTTGAAATATATAAAGATTAGGTAAATAATAATAAATTGTTATTATATTATTACTACATCTTTTTATGTCAAATAGTTTTGTTTAAATATTCATTTCGGATGTCGGGGCCGCAAAGGTTTAGGTTGACACGGCGCACATCACTGTAAGATCACCAAGAATGCCCCGGGTTCTAATCCAGCGGCCCTCCTTTCGAACCTGACATACTTACAAATGGGTTTTTTCAAAAACATCGGCACCCCGATGGTTCAAATAACCTCGCAGTTGAAATACCCTCGTAAAAAAAATTTTTATACCCTATTTGATATCACCAGGATCTCACTAATTATTTTTCTCTTTTAACCTTTGGCTTACAGTTGTATTGAACTCTCTCAATCACTCCCCCTCTCTTTATCTTTCTATCTATCTATCTGCCTTTCTATCTCTCGCTCAAATCTGTATGCTTGTCAGAAACATGTATTCCAAATACACAAACTACGAGTCAAGGCATGTTACTATTATTTTCTCACTTCTAATCGTACAATTAACGCTAAAACAGAAACCACGAAATACCTCAGTGACAAATTAAAAATAGGTATAAAATGAATAGCTGCAATGGCTTCATTTTATATATAATTCATTAAGATCAATGAATTTTACATTGCACTTTATTCATTTTAGCAATTTGAAACGGCTACTATTGCATTTTCATCTTAAGAATATGGTGGAAAATCAACAACACGTTTTAAAAATTAGTCACTCACGTTTTCTATTAACAATTAAAGATTTCAGAAGTTTATGTTTTAGTTAATAAAAGTAAGTATTACCAATTATTCTTTATGAGCATAATTTTCTTTTGTAATTTCAATGATTGGTTGTTTTTCCATGTTTTCCATTATGGGTTATCAATGCCTACACGACATATTTTGTATTACTTAATTGCAGTAAAACATTGTTGTACTTTGAACTTTGAGATTGTGTAGATAATGAAAATTCAGATTGTTATAACGAGTTAAGCAATTTTTGTGAATCAAAATGAGATTTCTTATTATACAAATTTTTTTATTACTCTTAATTCATGTTGTTAGTTATTAAATGAAGGTGGAGGATGGTTCAAAATTGAGTACGGCTGCGATTGATTATAGGGGTCAACATAAGCTAAGGGGTTAATTTAACGCGAAAATTGAAAATAGCCACTTGGCACAATGTGATAGAGATCGTGCTGGAAAGTGCGATGGAATTTTCAGTACCGAAGAGCTCATCTGATAAATGGAAGAGGCGGTAGCCCAGAAGGGCTTTCGAGAGACATTTATCAGGCTCGCCCCCTTTATATGATCTCGTGGTTTTTTGATTTACAATCTCCCTGCCACGATTGGAGCCGCCGGCAAAATCTGGCCATTGTTCCTCCGGAGGCTCCCTTTATTAGACGCCATTAACTGATTAAGACCTTTTGGAGATAAGCTAAAGTGTGCCCAGTTCGTGACAAGGGTTAATACTTTTAAATAGTACGGTAAGTTTCGTCGAACGGGTTGGACGCTGGATATTCGACATACTTAGTTATATTAAAAAACATAAGCCACATGCAAATCATCTTTAACTTATTGAGCAGGGAACACAATACCCCTTTGTCAACAAGAGGGACGACAGCATAAACTTGCCCCGATCGGTTCTTCAGAGAATGACAACAAATAGCTGTCTGAAGACAATTGACAACCTTTAAGAAAAACCACCGTTGCTTTTAAAGTCAGACATTTCTTTATGTCAAGGTTTCTTTAACTTTATCATTAAGTTATCCATATTTGTAATGTAAATGGACGTTATAGTTAACATATTTTTTGGGAATTTCATCATAAACCTTTCATTTCAAATATAAAATTTATGCGTTTAGTTTTGTTGTATTTGTTTTATTTTAATTTAAAAAATGAATTCTATAACTAAATTGGACACTTTTCTAATAAGGTAAGTTGATAGTTCACTCAATAATTAATAGTTACTTTATTTGAAGAAAACATTTTTGTATATTGTATGCTATATATGAAGTTTTCTGCGCCCCAAAGAATGAATAATATCAAATGAATAAGTAAATAGCTTGATACTTGTGTAAAAGGTAAAAGGTATTTTCAATCGGTAGACGTTAATTAGTACAATATCAACGACGCATAATTAATTTAATAAAGTAATTAAGTAATAGTTGTAAGTATTATTCGTTAAAAATAAGTAAACTCCATATTCATACCCCACTGACTCCAAGAAGAAATCCCATAATATAAACTTTAAGTAAAAGAAGTAAAAATATTCTATTTTGACAGAAATTTTTTAATAAGTATTCCTCCGTTTATAAATGATACTTTGTTTACTGTAACTATATTGTAACTAGAACGAATATAATAATGTAATGTGGACTCTGCTTGACAACCTGCAGAACACAAAGCTTCTCGATAGAATTCTCGACGAATTTTAAAACTTTCCAAATTTTTTGATTTCTTTTGATTTATGATTGCGAAATTTGACTATGAAAAAGTTCAAAAAGTGCATATTGTACATTCTATTAGCTGCAATGTCACCCTGAGCCGCATTTTATCACGCTCGTTCAAGAATATTGAATCAATTCCACTGACTGGCAATTCCTCGCCGAGGAAAACTGTTTAACATGGCAATACAGGGAAACCCACTAAAATTTATAAAGCGCCAATATTACGCTTTAATGGAAATAGCGGCGTTTCGGCGGAAATGCCACCCGGTTTCCATTTTTCGAACCGACCCAGGGCCATGACTCGGCACTCGTCGAAGACGTTCCTGCAGCCCCGATTCTGTTGACAGTCCTGTTAATCCTTTCGAAGTCCTGTCTTGCCCGTCCGAGTCCGATTTTCGGTTTATCGCGATGGAAAAAACCTCACAATGGGAACGAAAAAAGAAAAGAGACCAGTTTCGGTGAAAACGGATTTTTTCCTTCTCGGTTGGAAGTCTAGAAAGCCGTTTTGTCCTTTTTAAACAGTGATCTGATCTGACAAAGCTACTTTTAATAATCTTCATGTTGCAGTCATTATTTCAACAGACACAATCTTCACGACCATTCTGCTCCTTTTGAGCCACTCATGGTAGACATTTTTTCAAAACTATAATGTAATCCATAACAACGATGGTACATAATTACAACGATTAGACTAAAGTTATAAAGCATTTTAGGTTTTTTAACTTCGAAAAATTAAATTTAAAACCGTTCTTTACACTTTATTGTTGATACATTCAAATCAAACTAAAAAAAGTAATACATTATTTCTAAGCAGGGAAATTTTTTTTTATGTTAGCCGATTTGCTTTTTCTTACTAAATCAATTGCGTCGATGAAAAACAATAGCTATTCCCAAGAACGAAATTGCAACATTTTATTTCATTTACATAAATAGGTTTTAAATGAAATCGAAAGACTATTGAGGACTTCATTTTAAAGAGGACAATATTTATAAATCAACTATCAATTTCTATTTTAAATCTAGAAATCCATTACAATTCTATTTTCTTTTTTAATCACCAGAAAATCTCTTAAGTAGTTAAAAATAGTATATTTTATAAAACATAAAAAAATCTGTTGATCAAAGTTGATATTTTATTATAAACTAGGAACTGGAGTACAGTTCAGTTACATTTCTATCAGCCTCATACTAAACCATTTACTACATTTACAGTAACCAACAATTTGTAAATTTATAATGAAAATTCGTTTAAATGAAAAAACAGAGTAATTAAAATGTGATTATTTTGATTTAGTTAAAAATTGCAATCAGATAAAGTCAAATAACAATTTAAACTCCCCGTCAAATTATCGGAAACCTTGATACTTTTCATTTTTGAGCTTCACCCACGTATTGTTTATATTTATAACAATATTATTTCTTTCATGACAAACACTGGCGATTAATCAAATCATTATTAATTATTTTTACTTAAAATGAAGGATCAAAGTTTTTCTTGGTCCATCTCAAGTCAGAATCATCACTCTACATGAAGAAAGAATAATCATTGCACTACATCTCTAATCGCTTTGGCATAGATTATTTGCCAGCTTCAAGAGCCTATTAAAGGCACAGGGAGACTGGCTACCATTTGTACCAACTTAATTCAGGACGGTGTAGAATCGCCAATACGGCTGAGCGACCAGCCAAGACGACAGTTTTATTAAAATTGAAGCAATCAAGAAGCGTTTCTGGCATTTAAACCGTAATAGCTGGTATTCGAAGTATATCCATCTCAAAGTCAACTGCTGGAGAGGACAAAGGCAAATGTTAGCTCGCGGAACACCAATCGTGACGATAGTGGAATGAAAATACAGTCATATTCATCGAAACAAGATCTTTTAACAATCTAGCCGTGAAAGACTCTCGAGAAGAACTGAACAACGACCCAGACAGTGCTTGCTGCACTTGAAAACATTGACATTAGAGGAGGGTCTATCACATTCTGATGTGGCATTACTTGGGAGAACGTATCAAGTTGGTACCAATCCAGCCTTATTGCTTTCAGATAAGTGATCCTACGACGTGGTACCTTTTGTCCTTTTAAATCATTGCTGATAATGAAAATGCCAGGTCACGTAAGACAACGCTTTAAGGGTATACAGTGGTGTTCAGGTTTTGCCTTAAAGTCCAGACCTTAATTGAACAACTTTGGCAGAATTTCTAGATTTTTTTCAATGAATCAAGCCCCCTACAACCCTTAAAATGTGGCTGAATTGGAGGAATCGGCCCCCACGATTTTCTACAAAAAGATTTTGTTAGCAAGCCAACAAACATGGAAGTAGTCATAAAACCCAGCGGCGGCTTGTTATTAACTGAGATTTGGAATATTACTAAATAGATTGAAAAATAATTGTGCAAAAACAATTTGAAAAGTGATTTTTTTGGTAGAGAATTTGTTACTTTAATCAAACGTTTGTTTAGTTTTAATAAATAAAATTGATTATTTTGTACTTCTAAGTCTTTTAGGTTTATGTAAAACCGGTTGTTCTAGTAAAATACAAAAATCTAAGTGCGATGTTTTTACGAGGAGAGAATTATTAGGCGGTTTGGCCGTTTCTAATAATTTTGAGAAAATCCTCGTTTTTTGGTCAGATATGGCTTACCAACAAATATTCGGAAAACTTGACTCCTTTTAACGAAGATTTATTATAACTGAACTAAATTTAAATTGATAGCATTCATGTCATTTCAAATATGACAATATTTATGAACAATGCATTGAATGACCTAGGTATAATTTTTGTCAATTCATAGAGGCAAACTTTCATACCGCGGCCTACCGGATTTGATCATGTCAATAAGTTGTCATCAAAAAGCAATTCGGGATTTACTAGGCGCATTTCTAATTACGTCTCGCCAATCGCCGAGTGCTCTCATCGTCCCCTGATTTATATCCCCATCCTTAATTTTCTCCTATATTATCGTCTACAAATTCTAATACATAAATTGTCATTAGGACCAAAAGTGGGACGGATAGCCAGAGGCTTGTTAATAGCGGGAGCGGGCCCAAAGTGGTACCGCCGATCCCCCCGGAGGTAAACAGCTTTAAATTTCGTTTTATGGTCTCAAATAAAAGCTGCTGTAACTGTAAACTCAATTCACCTACATGGATATGAACCAAATAAACGAAAGACTTACACAGCAAAAACAAATTTAACAAATATTTACAAGCTACTGTTACCAGAATAGTCTATAAATTTAGTAGACAAGTAACTTATGCAAATCGTAGATAAGTAAAATAGAATCCAATTTATTTTAAAATACAGGTAAAACACAATTTGCTTATATTTTCAATCAAACAGGAGAGAGGAGAGAGGGGGAGGGAGACAGAGACAGAGGGAGAGATAGATTGTTTAATCGTTTTATTTAACCAGGCAAAGTTAAGTCTCGTGGACATTATACATTATATATAATTTTAAAACTAAATGACAGAATTGAGATATTGGGCAGAGAATTGAGACACACACATAGATAGATAGAGTTAGATAAATAGATGGATAGATAGATAGATAGAGAAAGAAAGAGAGTGGAGAGAGAGAGAGAAAGAGAGAGAGAGAGAGAGAGAGAGAGAGAGTGAGAGAGAGAACAGAAAAATTGTCAACTCACTTCAAACAGAAACAAATAAGCGAGAAACAAAGAGGTTGAGCAGGGTACATAGAATTTTTGGCTCTAGTCAATTTACTTTATAAATAATCCATACATGCACTTAGAAGTCATAATTGAGCATATTAATTAAATTGTGCTAGTTAGGAAAAAAATTAACCTCTACAAAATTGTTTGTTTACGGGAAAAGATTAATTCCCGGCTGTCTGCAACGACTAGAAAACTCATGCAACTCATACTTTTTGAAGAATATATGTATAGATCTAATCCGACAAATCCGTCGGTTTTTATCCGTAATTTCTCACTTTTTTAAAGGCCAATTTTGTCCGGTTAAAAATCTTAAACAGCTTTGTCCACTCCGGGCCAAAAATTCGTTCGCGCCGAGGAAAAGACCGTTATATTTTAATTATCGGTTTTAATGTGACCGCCAGTCGGGTATTAACGAGCAGATCGAGGGCCCAAAATCGCCCATTCATCAGCGCCCAACGCTGTTCATCATAGTCAATGGATACGATTGCTCCCGTCTATCGCCTACGGAATTACGGTAATGACATAAATTACCGAAAAATTTATTGCTGGGAGCATGGAAATATTCGTTCCGCCCTCTTTACACCGTGTTCGAAAGATTTTATAATCGATCAAACGGCTTAATACTTCAGAAATTAGCATAGCGTGTTAACCATTAAGCATTGTTAACTCTATAACATATTGGTGCCAAATTAAAAGGAACAGCTCTTTGATACAAAGTTCGACCATATTTTTTAATTATATATACATTACGTTATGTGTTGATTACAATATAAACTCAAAGTTAAAAAAATTGGCCACCTATATTTATTAATTTACATGATAACTAGGGATAAAGTTTAATAGCTGACTTAAAATGTAAACACACATTAATAACTTGTTGTTTACCTTTCATAGTGTTACGAATCATTTTGCAATCTTTACGTTCAAAATAAACCAATAAAGTAATTTTCTTCTTAAATGCTTGGTTTTAAGTCGAGAAGATCTCGCCCGGGCAGAGCTTTGGCCAACGACGGAAATATCGTCCGTTACACAGCCCAAGTCCCAGGTTGTGCCGCGCTCTACCATTCAGGATGAACTATGCGGTTAAGGGCCACCGCAAGTCTCAATCGAAGAGAAGGTAGTGGTCGACCGCGATGTACGACGGCTTCGGACGATCGTTTTATTGCTCCTACTCTACTAGGGAACCGCCATTTAACGGCTTCCTTGATAAGTAGTCAACTCCAAACGGTAATGTATGGGTGAGCTATAAAACAATCATCAGAAGCTTCGTGAGAATACACTAGTCTCCAGAAGTACCGCATCGTCGTCTACTACTGGAGAGGCACCGAGTTGAAAGGCGACTATTCGCAAATGACTCGCTTGGATGTTATAACGTATAGGGGGTTGAATCAACGTCCATACCCGAAACAAACTAATTATCATACAGAATGGATCTTTGACTGCATTAAGGTACATTGAAACGTACGTTTTCTCTTGTTGAAGAATGGGATTCTGTTTCACATGACGAAATCAAGTCGCTTATGTGCTCGATGCCTAGGAGACTGCCCTCCGCTAGGCCAGAGGTGGTAATACGCGTTCTTACTCCAAATCTCACTAAAACTTACAAATGCAATCAACATCGAAATGAATTCATAATCTTCACCACATAGAAAATTTTGTTTTTGATTATTATTTTCAGAAATAGTAATTTACGGGTCATCGATTAATGCGTTGACATCACTCTATAAGGTAAAGGTCCCGGGTTCGAATCCAGTGGCCCTACATTTGAACCCGACATACTTACAAATGGGCTTTTTATTAAAAATACCGACATCCCGAGAGTTATTTATCTTCGTAGTAGAAATAAGCTCTTAAAACAATAATCCTTTCCTGATGCTAATTTTGATGTTTTTTAGGCAATGCAACCTACACCGGATCACGTGGTTCTGAAATTAACAGTTCCATAAACCCATAAGTCAACAGTTAATGAATTAGCATAAAACATGATTATTAAATTAGCAATATCATTCCGAAACAATAACCATTCCTTCCAGAAATGTACATCAGTCAAACAGCAAAGCCCAATCCCAAATTATTACCAGCCACTTATAACAAATTAGCATAAACTGTTTGAACTAAATAATTTCTTATTGGGAACGAATAAGTTACAAAATTGTTTATAAATTGCGTACAAAATTAATTTTTGATATGATTGTCAGAAAAACATTCAAAAAACATACTTATACTAAATGCATTATGTTTAATGGTCTAATTGACCAAATTATTTCTTTGAATTAATTATTATTTTTATGTAAGGTCTTGGTAGAGATGAAAAAGTTAGTGTTATGAGCGGGATTCGAACCATGATCTTCGGCTATATTTACTTGTGTAAAGTTTTATAATATTCTATTGAATGAAGAAACTGAAAGATGTAAGTTGGAAAGTGGCCGAGAAAAAAAGTTTTTCACGAAAAGAAGCGCATCACAGTGTAAGATCACCAAGGTATTCTATTATTTTTTTTGGAACGGATTCGAAACGTAACAATTCATGTTCTCCTACAAGATGCCAAAGCCAGTACAGCGTATATAAGATGAACAAGCGACTAAAATCATGTATATATCTACTACTTTATATCGTATATTCGTTTTTGTTAATCGTTGATATATTGTCATGGTTTCACAAAATAAAGTCACTTACGTATTACAGAAGGGTTATCAGGGCAGCTAGGAATATTTATGACTTAGGTGTGGCTTAACATGCGTTTATAATAAGTCCGGCCGTTATAAACAAAAATGGGCAAAAGAGAAGAATGTTGCGGGTGCAATGCGGCTGCATAAAACGCCAACGGGGTGACAGAACGTCAAGGCCGGTCTAGTCTCCTTATTCGCCGTTATCGTCTGTTCAGCACACCTCGGGTTTTCAATATCTAACTCTTGCTAAGTTTTTTTTCTATGTCGTAGGGCGTGTTAAAAAATATAATGTTTTGGCACCAAAATTGGCATGTTTATTGTCTTGAAATTACCAGGGGTTTGGACAAAAACCAGCATCGTTTCTAGAAATGAAACCTAATAATATTAAATACTTAGATCGTGATCTTAACTCTAGGCAAACCAAACCACAAAAGTACTGGCTCATCACCCCGGAGACCACACTAAAAAATTTCACAAGTAGCTTAAAAACGAGTTAATTGTCACTATGACAACAAATAATCTAATTTGATTTCAATCATGTTGCCTTATAAATTGCTAGTTGTTCGATTTGAAAATTGTTCTATTCTTCTACTATGCTTTTTAAAAATTGTTTTCAGTTTTTAGGATTTCATTTTTTTAAATTTGACCTCACAATGTACAATGAAAAATTAATAGTATAATTAACCATAGGGCTGTACAAACAGTACACCACAAAGACAAAATTGATAAAATAAATCTTTTTCTATATTTATTAAATGTTGGTTTTTAGTTCGTTTGTAACTTAATAGTTGGAGTTTGCAGCCAATTTCTTTACTTTTAACTATGGATATTGGAGTTCTTTATACAGCTTTATTTCTACATTTTCACTTTTGATAGTATGACAAAGCCATTTCATAAAGGCAGCCAAAGCGACATACACAATCAATAAGGCAGAGTTCCAACCATTGAGGAGGCAGACGAGAGGACTGCGGCAGGCCTAAGGTAGAGCCACGCTGGATTTGGAAGATAAAGTAAAAATAAAAGTGTGTGACGTTATCAAGACAAAAAAACTGCTAGTGAAAAATTCTTATGGAGTGGTGTTCGTTCATAAAGGTTTGTTACACTATACTATATAACTTGTCCAGAGAAAAGGAAACCAAAAAATAACTTTACACTTACTTACATTCTATCGTAAGAAAATATTCCCTTTTCCTTACTAACTTAGTTGTAACCATTTATAAGATATATTCGATTCATTAATTTGTTATTAATATAAAAATCTTTCATGTTTAATGGGTACAGACTTATTATTTTATTTTATTTTAGTTTTTATACCCATATTAATCCCACAACGTTATAAATAAACGCTCCTACAACTTTATAATAGAAACGTTTTGAGATAAATGTTTAATCTATTTCTTTTCTTAAACATCCTTGGTATGCATTTTTGGAATGAAAAACGAACCCAGTGTGCCAATTTTCGCGAAGAGAACGATTCAATTGTGTACACTGGTTATAAATCCATGAATAATTCTTTCCGGATAACCATGATTTATCCTCTGACTTTAAAGGTCATCCGTGTTCGCCGTTGACCGAGTGGACCCCTGTTGGGAGATTTGAACAAGGGCTAAGAAGATAGGAGAGGAAGTTCGGTTTTATTATTTTCTAAAGTAGATAAATTTCCATAAAAAAGCACTAAATGTTGATAAAATGACGTAAAGGTCTATCTATTTTTATGGCGAAATAGGAGAGCTCGGTGCGTTGTACTTCTTGTTTTTTTTCTATAGTTTCTAAGGCATATTTATACTATTTCGTTGGTCCAAATATGGACGTTTTGAGGATAACTGTGGATTCTTTTCGACATGTTTAGTTTTATCTTTTCTTGCTCGGAAATATTAATCACTGTTGAAGTTTAGAATCGTTTTATCTTATCTTCAAAAGTTTATAGCTTTTGGAATCGACTGAAAGTTAAAGCTTATCCAACCTGGAGCTCTACTAATGATAAAACGAAAACAAAAACCAAACGGATTTTTATTAAGGTCATCACTCGCTAATTTTAACAACTCTTGTTCTAATCCGTATCTATCTTTTACGTATAAACATTTTGAAAAATACCACTGGAGTAGAATTAGCCCTAGAGCATGCTGGACGCCTTCGTATTTAAATGAAGTTGTAATGCAGATAATTCATGAGGGGAACGGCCGAGCTGCTCTTATGCGTGAGCGAATTAAAGTCTCTGGAGAAATGGCAATGCTATTAAAGGTAGGTTCAATATCGGCGTGAGTGACTGTGTGTATGTAAGTGTTATGATCTAGTAACCAGGTAATTTTTTTTTTGAAGTTGGATAAACAATTATTTTCTCCAAGCCCCACTAATCGGCTTAGCGATTCAGTGTTGAAAGGAAGGTCGGAGTTCTAATTGAATTTTCTTTGGCCGGTTTATTTTTTTAAATAATTGTATAAATGACATTAAACCCTCCTAATATTATCGTATAAATTATCAATTATCAAACCAATAAAAATTCACACATTTCACTCATTAAAAAAATTGCAAAAACTGCTTTTAACCATGTTTAAAATTGAAAATTGAAGCCTATGAAGCCTTGTAGCGTAAAACAGCAGGGATAGACAAGAGGTTAGGTCTAAAGAATGTAATTATTGTAATAACACGATGTATTAGGTTTTCTTGCTTCAAAAGAGAACTTTGAATGTAGAGATACCTGATAATCAAAAGTTAAACAGCTCAATTGAGTATTGCAATTACTTTTTCTGGATGGTATATCCCACCCCCGGTGGTATATAAATACTGTGCGACCACCTTGACAAATAGAAAAACTCTTATTTTATGCCATGACTACAGAACCAGGATAAGAAGGACAATTCGCTCTAGCTAAGCATCAAGCTTCAATTTTTGTGCATATTATTTGATATCCAATAGCCAAAAATGACATTAAAATGCGTGTGCGTTTAAAGACAACGAGTAATTTAAAAAAAAATGCCATAACTTGCTTCTTCAACGATTTATAATGTTTGTATATTTATTTTAACTACTGTCATGTAATATGACCCTTTTATGCCAAATGTAAACTATTTTGTCTTTTTCTGAGTTGATTTGATTAATGGAAATAGCAATGTTAACATGAGGAGGTTATGTAGGACGCCTCCGAGTGTTTGAAAATCACCAAAATTATAATAACTTTTGTAGTTCTACGGATACACAGAAAACTTCACACTTAATTACCCCTTATATACTACACATAATGGCTTAAACTTGGCCTCTGTAAAATTAGATTCGCAAATATAAAATAAAACGTTTGGAAAGTTTTAGTTAATTTCATCTATATTTTTCTCACTTACGAAAACCTAGTTGGTATACTTTGAAAAAAAAAAAGAAGAGAAATTATCCTTTCTACCGGTTCTAATAATGTTGAATTTACATAAAATGGAGAGCTGTTATGAATTTTTTAGTGGAACACTGGACACAGAAGAAAAAACGCACCACCCGGGCCATAAATGCCTATTTGTAATTTGCTATCATTGTGCTCAAAAGGAATCTAAATTGTTTTCGTTTTTGAAGAAAAAATGTTTATGGCCTATTTTACTGTGATGACACTTCTAGTAGGTTCTATGTGCTAGTTTCGCTGCCTAGCGGTGCAGCACCTGCTTATCAGGTTGCAAGACCACTGCATCATCAGTCGTTTGTTATGAATCATCGTTTTGATCGTTTGTCTAGAAGTCGTGAGAGGGTTTTGTAACGCCCAGTTAGTTCCTGCTTTTTTTTAGAATTGTATGTGGATTCTAAGCCAGTCTTTTGTCGATAGCAGCCCGAGATAGTGGGCGTGGTTAACTATTAAAAGAGAATATGATGCAAGAGTAGTGGTGGCATTATTCCATGTTATTTCAGAAGCTACTGCTTACCAGAAATTTGCATTTTATTGCAGATTATGTAATGAGGAGGAGGAAACAGCCACTCATATCATCTTCGAATGCGAAGCAACAGCTCAATGGAGGTTTAACCTAACGTACGAAAAAGACTCAGGGAACCAAATTGCAGCAATAACAGTCAATGACCTGATACTTCTGAGAAGAAGGATTGAGTCTATTGACTAAACTAGGGAACTGGGAAGGTACAATAAGCCAGAAGGCTGCAGTGCCTGGGGAACACAAGCCCCGCTTCCCGGCATCCCTTCCACCATACCATACCATACCATACCAGAAATTTAAAAAAATACCCGACGATAGCGTAAATTTGATAATAAGTGTGCAACTTGTACTGGGCTATTCGAAAACAGTTTCGTTTTTAAATGGTATCTCAAATAGGCTTGTTTCCACAAATTATATTGTAGTATATCATTTGTATACATACTATATTATGAAGGTGAAGTGCATATTAAATAACGTTTTTCTATACTGAAATCATATTTGAAATCGTTACGAACTCTTCAATTTTTTTTTAATGAAATATTTTTCTTAATAAAACTCATTCATACCGGCGCAAACGGGTACTCAAGTAATTAAAAATTTGCGGAAAAAGTGCGCTAATTCCCCATAATGGCTCGAGCCTGCAATTAATCTTTATATGGCGCGTTTTAACAGAGGATTATAGATTAATTTGGTTTCTGGTAAGGACTCGTAACTACATATATAAAATCCCTAAGAACCGTATAATTGCAATTAATAGCATCACCGATAATCTGTTAATTTTGGTTTGCTATTTTCTCTTGTTGAGCCAACCTTTTCTTACGTTGGTGTAAAATATTGCGACTTAAATACTTAAACTCGGCATTTCTTTGGTAACACCTTCATATAAGGTGTCCAGAGATGAGAGCATAAGATGGAAAGATAAGTATAATGTGTAAACTTGAACAGGACTTCAAACGTGTACAATACAATACAATTCTAATAACAATTATGCTAATAATAAAAAAAATAATAATAATATCGTTTTGATAGTTGCGAAGAAATGAATGAAGAAACATCACTAGTTGAACTGGTTGTAATTGTTTTTTAATTTGGAAGATTACAACATGGGTTTTATAAACCAAACGAACTGTTTTCCAGTTATTACCTAGTTTTTCAATTTTTACCCTGTCTATACTGGGTAGACGGATATAATTAGGATGGAAGAAAGATAGGATGGATAGATATAATTAGATAATTAGATTGATAGATATATGGATAAATAGAGAAAGAAAGAGAGGTGGTTGGAGGGAGTCAGTGGGAGAGGGACAGGAAAAGGGAGAGGGAGTGGGAAAGGGCGAGGGAGAGGGAGAGAGAGAGAGAGAGAGAGAGAGAGAGAGAGAGAGAGAGTGAGAGAGAGAAAGAGAGAGAGAGAGAGAAAGAGAGAGAGAGAGAGAGAAAGAGAGAGTGAAAGTGAGAGTGAGAGAGAGTGCAAAATATCGTAATGATTTTATCTTTATTGCACTTTGTATTAACCCAAATTTTACAACAGTTGTAAATATTGGCTCGGATTAACCCCACGGATGCCATAAACCACGTAGTGTTCTGTTAGATCAGCCACTTGAGGTTTGTCATTATCCGCGTCAGTTCAGGGAAGTCCAGGCAGCGAGAAAAGCACCAAAATTTCAATATCCGTTCACCTCACGCGTAATTATGTTTTAAGAAAATTTTTGTTAAAAAAAATTTAAAAAAAATGTTTCAGTACATTACAAATGAACGAATTTGTAACTTCCATGACCGAAAAGTGTTAGAGAGTGAGACAGGCAGTACTTTGGTGCGCGAGATAAGGCTGGCGTTCGATGTGCTGTTGAAAACCGGTCTGTTGAAAATTAAACCGGAGATTCTGCCCGATTTCGCTTCTTCAATGGGATAGCGCGATCTATAACAGTTTTATAGCACTGTAGGCCTTCCGGATCAAGCAGATTTACGGCCGTAAATCAGGCCTATATCGACGTTTTGCAAAATAAAAAAGAAAGAAACTACACACGAAGAAACCATATTAAAACACGCCGCATAAAAATGTTTCTTTTTATCTGTGCAACATAATAAAAATAAATCATAACATATTGTAAATAAACAAAATGATTACATTCCGTGTTCAAATATAATATAAAGAACCGCTGTAAATAAATTCAATTATAAAGTGTCTTGTCTTCTTCAAATTTCTTTTGGTCGAACCTACACAATCTATACAAAACATAAGCTAAACATCTTTTAATGTAAGGAAAAAACAAGTTAACGGTGCCTTGAGTAGCGGAAAGACAATTTTAATTGGGGTTTTAATCGCCTCAGCTCAAAATGTAAGGATTGAAGACTAGTTCCGTTCAATAGGCCATTTGAGGCATGCGGAATAGAGTTTTTTTATCTACTATGACCTGCCAATTAAGTCCATCATTTCTGATAATTAACAAACATTGCAAGTTTTCTATTTATAATAAGGAGTCTGACCATCTAAGGCCAAATTGGAAGATAGTTTCCATTCAGTAGGCGTAGCAACAATGCCATTTGTAGCAACTAGCGTGGTCATCTAAAATAATCCGACCTTTCCAGTCCGCTTTAATTTGCTCGTCAATTTTCAGTGCATTTTGTAGCCCGCCTATGGTTTAAAATCCCCTAATAAGTAATGATACAGTATCAAAGGACGGTTCTTTGTCATCAAGTTAAAAAGTGCCAATTCATCTTCTTTTTATGTGCTTTCTATCGTACCTGGTTCGTGGGAATCAACCACAACCGGTTCAGCCTGGATTGTGCAGTGACCTTTTCATGTTTTACGACCCTTGTTTGTAATAATTAACGCACATTACATGCTATCTTCTTTATAACCGACAACAGCTCTTGGTAATAAATGTACAGTTACTTTGAATTCGTATATCAATACGATCATCAATCAGTTAGGCGAAGGGATGAATGTGAAAGAAATTGAAAGAAAAAAAAATATATATGCTAAATAAAGGGATATCCGAACAAACCAACCTAAACATATTAAATATTCAAACATATTTAAATGAACCCAATTAATTATACACAATTTTTTTAAATGAAAAATTTCTGTCACAGTCGGGATTGGTACCCACGACCTTAATTGAGTATAGGTATAATTAAGAATAACTTGATAAAAAATATTTTTTTTTATTTTTAAATTTTTTCATTCTCCATTTCTACATTTTTCTCTCATATGAGTTTTTTTATTTTTCTACTTCACGCTCTTTCTTCCCTCACTTTTCTGCTTTATACTATGCCAGCCTCTCTCTCTCTCTCTCTCTCTCTCTCTCTCTCTCTCTCACTCTCTCTCTCCCTCCCTCCCTCCCTCCCTCTCACTCTCTCTCTCTCTCCCTCTCTGTCCCTCTCTCTCTTACAAACCACATTCCACAAAAGTGAATCTACACACTGCCCTCACCTTCATCATTTCTAATAAAGTGATATTCAAGTTTGAAACATTATATGATACAAACAAATAGTGCTTTTTTGTTGTTATTTGTCTTTCCTCGATTTGATATAAAGAAAATTTTAAATGCAACTCGCATTTTTCCCAAGTGGTTTCGATTTACTAAATCATCATTAAACAAAAATTCAAACAAAACCAAAAAACTACACCAAAAAACAAAGGTGATATACGTTTTCTGCACTAGAAAATCCCAACACCAATTTTTGGGACAATCAAAAACTATTTTTTTCTACAATTTTTCGCCTCCAAAATGCTACGGATTTTGTTTTAAACTGCAACTACAAACTACAACTGGGGTTATGAACCCTAGAAACTACGCGGTTGCATAAAGTTGGCTTCCGTAGATAAGTTATCATTGGTTATATTTGAGCAGTTTTTGATATTTACATTTCCTTTTCTCACTCATAACGAAACGATAACCTTGTTGTTACTGGCTAAAAGATGAGAAACTAAACTTTCTAATAGTCCTAATAAAGTTGGATTTGAATAAAATGCAGAGGTGTTATGATTCCTAAGTAGATCGCCGTACACAGAAAAAATTGCCCTCGGTGTATCCACCCCAAAATGTATTTTTTGTTTTTGAAAACATCGTATTCAAGGTTTTCAAAGGGTTCTTAAAACAAATGTGATTTTTCAACAAAAATGTCCTATTTTAATAGAAACGTCGTTTTGTTTTTGTATATCTAATCCGAGCCTTCCCAAACTTTGTGTGGTCAGCGGCGAACTTGTAAGCTGGGGCTTGCGAAAGGCACGTCGCTTGATGAAATATGTGATCGCCTTTGAAGGTTGAAGATGCCCTTTCAGCACTACTTCCCAACAGCTCGTGATCCAATGCGGGACGACCATGAATGGGTGGTCAAACCGTTTTCTGATTCGGCAAAGCCAACCAGTTTATCTTCAAGTGAATACGAATTTTGACAGAAATTACTTCAGACTCCACCTTAGAATCTACTTTCGAGTCCGATATTTACCCCCATTTTTGATTCCGATTGGAAAACAAACAATTTCAACCGGTCGTTAAAAAGCAAACCTTATTCTTCTTCCATTTGACACTACACATCTATACAAATCCGGATTTTCTATATATAAAGACACCATAACTAAATACCGAAGCTTTCTAGATGCTGAACCGGACATCCATCTCCAGCTATGAAAAATTAAATTCAACATATCTAAATTGTGCAGGAAAAACACCTCACTCTTCCCATTAATTCATTAATATTTAAGTAATTTGACTACATTTTTATCTACCTATCTATTCCATTCTCTCCAATTTATTTTTTTGTTCCGAATTTTCAGCTTAAATAGAAATGAAAAGCTAGCTTCATCACATAATTCGGAATGGAATCGCTAATTTTTTAAACTTTAATTTTCTACATAATATAGTCATGTAATTTTAAATACTTGAATGATAGGGGCCTGTCCGGATTTTGTTGTGTGTGATAGGAGTCGTCAACGAAAAAGTTTAGGAAGTCCTGATCTAATCTTATAAAATACGATTTTAAATACTATATTTTTTACCTACGTAAAAAATGTTAGATATTAATTTTCAAATCTTTAAACTACAAAAAAGTCAAAATCTCACATTTATTGTAAACAAATTTAAATGGCGTACAACTTTCGCAACGGACAGTGTAATAGTTTTAAGGTACTTGTATTTTATGTAGACAGCAATATAGGATTGGGTCGTATCAACGGCTGTCTATTAAATAATCTGATTTGATCTTTTGTTTTTTGTTAAAATCGTTGTAAAGACATACAATTTTGTTGGGGAGAGGTTTTTTGTTTACATTTGCATTTAGAGTTTCATTATTTTATATTGCAATTTTAAATGGAGGTTTAAAGGTTCTAATTGAAGAACATGAGTAATTTCCATATCAACTAGATTAATAAGACATTATAATTAAAGCGCCATTATACAAATAAATGACAATTAATTTATGGAGCGTAGAAATAAATGATTTTTGCAATAGATTTAAAAAAAAAATTCTGGTTTGAATAGTTTTAAACCATATTACATGACAAATACACTTACTTGGCTTGAAAGCTACACCGGTTTTAATAAAAGCGAAAATGAAGAACGTCTTACACTCACTACACTCAGTGAATGTAAATGCTGTGCGGGTGAAATAGGAGGATGCTGCCGAAGAAATAAAAGCATAAAACAGAAAGAGAAGGTTCCGTTAGTGAGCTTGCCCGGACTGGTTCCAAAGTGGTACTTAACTCCGGATCACCCCCACCGGCTAATCGACTCGGCTTCCGGCTCTCCTTCCGAAGAGAGAAAATATTTGGCATCCTGCGACGTGCCGAATCAAACGGTCTGACAAATTTAACGGCTCGTCCACCGTCTTTCCGGCTAATGATACCACGTCCCAGGAAGGAGGAAGAAATGACACATTTCCTCAATGCGGCCATTACTGTCCACGGCTCAGTTGTTAACACTTTTTGTAGCAATTCTTCTTATAGATTGGCCTGGGCAAGAAGGAGCAATGATTGTGTCCAATTACATCAAATATCCTTATGGATCTATATTAAACAATAATGATTCCGGATTTACCTTCCATATTAATAGACAGGGTGGTGCATTAAATCTGGTGATATTTTAATTTTATAGGTAAAACGAATTTCTTGTACTGGCACATGCAAACAGTTCCAAATGTACTCCTGATACAATGCATACAAAAATGTAAACAAGACCGCCCTGTTTGGCCAGACCTTATTCTAGTTCCATTGCACGAATCTAATGAGAAAGTGAATATTTGTTGGTGTCACTGCCGAGAACGAGCGCTTCTTGCCTTTTTTTGATTGGGCGATGTCAAGGTTAAAATTTATTTAAAAATTTTGGCTACAACTATGGGCATGGGTAGTTAGAAGTGATTTCAAGTCTATTTAAACTGGTTGTGCATAGTTTTCCCTATGGTGCGTCGAAGTTACTGCTTAGTAAAGAAAGTAAGATTCATAAAGATCTCATAAAGAACTGTTATTGTGATATTTTCTATGAACAGCAACATGGAGATTGTCTTTCAGTTTCATCCTTTCCGTTTTCATCGTCTGGTGTGCATAATCTTGCTAGTTTTGTCTGTCAGACATGTTTCGATTATTCGCCAGCATTGATAGTGCAGTTATTTACTACTTTTGTTTATCGAGTTCTTTTGAAGTGTAAAATCTTTAACAACTTAAGGAAATGAGCAACAGTTTCTGTCGAATATTTGAAAATATGACGAAGGAAGGATGAATCGACCGTCAGGATATCATCAGTAAGTTAGAGATCAGGGATACGGTCATCAAAACAAGTAAGTTTTCAACCTTTATTGAGGTCTTCATCAGGACTCTGCAAGTAATTACAACGTTTATGATTAATAATAAGGAAAACAATAATTATCACATAACAATGGATTACTCGTCATAATATTAAAATATTTGAAAATATGGCAAAATTGGAAAGGTTGTAGGTTGAGGCGAAGAGTTCGTGTCCTAGTGGATCTAAGTCACGATGGCTCAAATGGTTAGAGTAGTGGCGCATTGAACCGAAGGTCAGGGATTTGGATCGTGACCCTAGCTTTTTCGTATCAACCAAGACTTTAGATAAAAGTATTATTAATTAAAATAATTAATAGGTCAATTATGCCTACTAAACATACATCGAGTAGTGTACTATGATGACCCGGGAAAAGAAGTTCAGTAATAGTTATTGACATTATTCTTCTTAAAAATAGGATCTGGTCGTTTATACTGAACCAAAGAACGACCAAAAAGTGCAATAAACCAAAAAGCTGCCGTTCTTGGGCAATACTCAACTACCGATTCCTCATCTCCCAAATCTAATCCACAGTATTGCATATTGGTAATTCCGATGCCTTTCATAATAATATTTTATTTTAGATCTAAACAAAACGACCTTATAAAAGGGCGTAATGTTTTGACTAAACAATTTGGTTCTCGTTTGAAGCAAATTTCAGTCTTAATCAAACATAATCATTTTGTGAAAATTGTGTACATGTACTTAACAAAGTATCATTATTATTAAGAACAGAAATTAGCTAGAAATTCATTGAAAATAAGGAACAATAAATTGGCAATTTAATGGAGGTATCAATCCATTGGTAAGCTCTGTTCTTGCAATACCATTGCTCAATTTTAAATAACAAATAAAATTATAAAATGATCTAGTTATAGGTAAATTGTACACCAATAGGCAAGGTTGGATTATAATGTTTGAGAATTTCCAAATATGCAGCCTCACTGAGGTTAGTAATTGTTATTTTGTAAATTTTAGATTAAATTTCCTAATAAAATAGGAAAATGAGTCAACGGGTAGAAATTTAGGAGCAGCAGTGGAAGTTAATTAAGATAGGACTTTTCTCTACGTTCCGAATTAATAGCAAGCACGCGCAAGGACGGCAATCTCTTTTCAAAACAAAATGTTCCTCGATGCTTGCTTATTTAACTTTCGTTTTTAATTACAACCGAAAACAAGCAATTTGCCATTTGTAAACAAACGAAGTATTGTAATTGCGTGGGATCGAGCCCGTGCCGTCTTGCATGACAGGTCATGATTGATCGATATCCTGCGATGTTTTCTATTACAGCTCGGTTTTGCCGGCAAATTGCTACGTACGACCGTCCGGAAGGATACATTTATCCTATTTTATGCCGATCAATCTTAAAAATTGGCACGCCGACGGGATTGAACAGTTCAGAACTTGCATATTCAATATTTTTAAACGATCAGCGTAGCCAGGGATAAGTTAATTATACCCTTCAACAATTTATTTTTTGTGAATACAGGTTATTTTATTGTATAAATATAAATCAAAGCGTTGTCAACAAAATAAAATGATCACTTGTGGAATAGGCATTTCACCATAATAATTCAATTAGAGATAATAATAATTAATGTGGGTCGTCGATAGGCATAACGGTTTAGGCGATGACACAGTGCTTATCACTGAAGGTAAAGGTCTCCGGTTCGAATCCAGCGGTTCTGCATGCAAGCCGACACACTTACAAATGGGCTTTTTTTCAAAAACATCGGCACCGATGTTGATATGACCTCAGCTGTTGCGAACCATAGTAAAAAAATAAATAAAAATAATTAACAACAATTATACAATTAGAGGTTGAGTTTTAAACATTTGTCCCTCAAAGTTAATTTATGATATCAACGCTATAAATTCTGTTATCCGTTGAATATTTGCAAAAACATTTTTTACTAAACTTTATTCAACTTGATGCAAACACTTAAACTATATTATTATCTATTTATATTTGCATCCTCTGCTTTTTGACGTTTTGCCCTTTAAAGTTATTTAAATACATTTTCTCGAAAAAATGAACTGTTGCTACATATCCTGCGCAAAGTGGGTGTGGGGTGTACATCAAGTCAAATTTTGCGACTTCACTAACTTTAAATAAATAGATTTCACATAAATTTGCTAACTCTCCTGGATAGGCGATAATTTATCCAAAATGTTCTTATTGAACGAGAATGATCAAAACATGAGATAATTCTTTTAAGTTCATATTAGTCTCATAAAAACTTTTCTTTGCTTTAGATCGTTTGTGGTCATGTTCAGCGCAAGGGCATCTTACTTCTACCTACTATCTCACACTTTACAGCCATTTCACTGACCGTTTTGAAAGAAAATCTCCTCTCCCCATTTTTCTCTATCCCTGGTGTATCTCAGTTCTGGCTCCAACCTATAGCAAGAGCACAATGCTGACACCCTACCCTGATACCATCATTTGACCTTTTCAAACCATTTAGCGATCCTTTCAAGTAACTCTGATCCTGTATTTTTCACTCGAAACCTTTTACATCTACTGGAGTGTGTATATGGAAAAAAAATCACCCACATAACCATAAGTCTCCGAGAAAAGATTCCTCCTCCAGTTTACGTAAATGATATTCTCCTTCCAACTGCATAATGTATGAAGGTATCCCTAGGACCAAACGTCAAGAAGTTATGACACGATACACTTGCTGCCTGTTGCTGTCAAGATTTTTTGATAAACGTACTGATATACCTATCAAATATAAAATGTTGTTTTACTAAACGTTAAGGAAGCCGATATAGACGAACCGAATTGTGGAGTTCAGTCAAACATTCCAATATCCAAACCGGCAATAAATAATACTGTCAAAAATTCTTGGTACTCTATTTTATGAGTATGAGTACCCTCGAAACTACCTATGCATGACTGAATAACAGTTCAAATCTAAATGGGAAAATCTATGTGCACAACTTACGTTTATATTAATCCGGGGACGTACCTGAAACAAAAAAACAAGTATTTTAATTTGACAATACACAATAACAATTAAGAAATATTAACATATACATATAAAAATAGTTGAAATATTCCAGGTGACTATTCTGAGCTTCATTTATTTACTTTTAATTTTTAAATTATTATCTTATTCACAAAAGTCAAACAATTTTGCTTTGCGTCGTTGGCTGACAAAATTAAGGTTGTTCCAGAATTGTAATCAACTAATGGATGTAGTTTTATTAATTATTGGTTTTACTCCAAAACAAAGTATAAAAAAATAAAAAAAACTCATTTTTAAGCAATCTTTCTTAATTTATTTATATAATACTATGTGTATTAAAGATTATAATTTTTAATTTATTTATGTAAAAGTATAACAATAACTTTTAATTTTAATATTTATGTATAAATGATTCAATTTAATATAGACAGGCTTTGGTTGTCAACGAAAACATTAGGCGCTTTAGAGTAATCTGTATGATTATAAAAGGAAGGTAAATTTTCTGCTAAATGAAACAAAAACCCCTACGTTTGTATCCTCGTTGAAACCATGTTAAAGATTAAGAAGAAGAGGTTTTAAAAATTAGAAGAACAAAAGCTTTTCGAGATTTATGTTCAAGGATTCAAGAGATTGAGATATGTTAATGGGGCAGATTCTGAGCGTAGAGGTGGGCGGTTCAGGACAAAGAAGAAGAAAGTGGCCCCAGTGCAGGTACCGTTAGAATTGTTATGTAACCCTGAGGAGCATCTCTTGTTTCAATAAAGTCTCGAGAGGCCTCAACTAGATATAGCCAAGCCGTGAGAAAGAATTATTTAAAAAAAAGAGAGAGAATTTTTTCCCATGCTTACATAAAAAGCCTCGCTCGAGCTTATCCGATACTGTAATTGAAATTCAGACATACAGTGCCGAATAGCATTCGACAGGCGTGTCGATGTCCTTGCTATTTCGAGTTTAAGGCCAAGGCGTGACAATATTTTCAATCCGAACAACGGCCCTAATCCTGGATGGAAACCTTGAAAGGAGGTCTTTCTCTCCTCATGGCACACTTTAAGACTTCATTAAGCCCCATTGCTCATACATGTTATGAATTGTCAGCAGTCGAGTCGTTTCTGATTATCTCCAATCATTCTATTCTCGCTGTTCGACCTTAACATCAGAATCATTTTGCCTGTGTTCCTTTTTAAGAATTGAGGGATCATCTTGTACTGAATTCAAATAGGCATTAGTTCAAATGTGTAATCTGTATCATATACTAACGTACACTTTATGCGTTTATATTTTTATGTTTTAGATAATTAAACTTCAAAAACACAAACTCAACTCCTGAGGGGAAAGGAATTGCATTTTATATTTCTTTTAAACCTTAATGTTCAACTATCTGTGGTGTGTCGCAGTCGAGGGATAAATCAGTTTATAATTCTTTAGTTTTATTATTATGAATGAAAGCGCTATGGGCTATGCCGGGTTTCGAACCCAGAATCTCTCACTTGTCAAATACAAGTCGGACGCCCAAACCACTAGCCATCGCGGTTACAAGGGGGTACAAAAAAAGAAGTGCAGGAACGTGGGAATAAGTCATCTTTATAAATTTTCTGTTGGACGTCTGGTCGTGTTTTTTAAAATAATATAGTGACTCTCTATTTTTCTCTTTTTTCTCTAAAAGATATTAACCGAGTGATCAAGAGATATCATATATAAAAAAGTTACTACTTTCTAAGCTGCATTTTTTCAATTCTACAAGGCGTTCAAGGACCCGATACCCTTGATTGATAACAATTTTTTAAAAATTCTGATTACATTTGACACAAACAACCAGTTCTTTCGCGATATATAAATTTTCTCATGTTCGAATTGTAATGTTCGGAAAGAATCGGAAAGGCCCATCTTCATAATAAATAATATCGTAAAGTCCTGAATATTAAACACCCGCCGGCGCATAAATTTCATTCTAATTCATTATGAATTATAACAGAGTGGACTTACTGTTAGGAGATAATGGATCTTCAGAACAGGTTGTTGGCCAACGCCTTCCGCGATCAGTTATTATAAGGGTCGTCTATGAAATAAAGTTGTAAATTGCGACATTTCCAAAGAGGATTTGCCGGTGACTCTTTGCCCTCTGGCTGGGCTAACTGATCGCAGGTAATTTCTTAACTGCTGAATTTAATAAAGCGCCGCTGAGCGAACTTAAGAACCCGATCTTCGGCATTTAGTGTATTTCGGATATTAACGAGCCAATGAGAAAAATTCTGTCACAGGAAGAAATTTGTCAGCTTGTCTTGCCCGGGTCCGTTTAGCTTCGGAAAGACATTACGAAACCTTACGCTCCTTCTATATGGAACTAATTAATAGGTATTAAAACAAAGAATTTAAGCAAACAAAATTCCTATCCAAAAGCCAAATAATTAGTCTATTTCGTTAGAAAGGCATGTAAAACACCCATTTCAAACAGGTTTGTCCTCAGTTAAGATCGATTTGGTTAGCAATATCAATATTTATTTAGCTTTGACTATCACTCAATCAAAACTAAATACATAAGAAATAATTTTAACACTACTATTCGAGTATATATTGTGTGAGTTTGAAAGCCCCGCAAAATTTTGACCACTAAACCAACCAAATTTGATGCCGTCTCGAGCTGGACCATCTGTATATATTCCAATATCCAACATTTAAAACAAATCAGGTAAAGAAGAGAATAAATAATAGTAAAAATATATGATTCATTTGTAGGCATAATAAAAATACTATATATATATATATATATATACGTTACAATTATGGTTATAATAATAATCAATACCAATGATGTCAGGAATCCATAAGTGTCTAATTCATAGGATTAAGTGGATTTACTTTTTTTTTTAACCTGCGAAGTATGTATCAAGACTCTTTGGTGATGTGGATAAAAAATCCCCAACGATTGTAGCAAACTTCGTAACTAAAGAGAAAACGTCATGCTTTGGTTAATTGCTGGAATTAAGTGTACATGCAGTTTAGTTAACAAATTTTTTTTATACAAGCAGATGAAATGATCAGATAGATAGCATTATTGAAGCCATGAAAGCATCTTTTTATCAGAAATTTATACAGAATCATATAATCTCAGTACCATAACTTATAAATGGAGAAACAAAATAGAATTTTTAAGAATAATTTTTGATGATAGAGATGCACTTTTATACCCTATTTATAAAGAAAATATTTATTTGCACGTTCTTCCCAATAAAAAACGAAAATAAATCTAACCTCCTGTCCAAGTTTAGATTTCATTTGAACTTCTTTGGAAAATAAGTAATGTCAAAGGAACTAATATTAATTTTAATTCTTACTATTTAGAAGATCTTCTTTTATACAAAAAAATGTCTTAGGCTTCAGGGGCTTTACAGTTGAAAATTTCAAGTACGATTGAGAAGCATATGCACTCAATTATGAATGTGAAGAAATATATAGGGAAAACAATCAAACTACCAGTTTGTATTAATTTATTTTGTATAAGAAAAATAATGTTTATATATTTTCAAAAATATGTAAAATGTATATTTATGAACTGTAATTAGGCTTTTAATTTATTCAACCGGAAGAATGGTCGTTATTTCACATTTTCAAAATGGTGGTTGAAAACTTTTTGTGACAACTTAAACCGCTCTCCTAAATTCATTGACTAAATTTGACTTACCTATTCACAATTCTGACATAATTATGTGCTATGACCCAGCGTGTTGGGTGCATTGATAGAATATGCCAGGTTTAAGGCCACCAATTTCATCGCTTTGCTTTGACATGAAAGCAGTTTTATCTAGTGGATTTGAAATCAACTTAGTGTTTATTAGCAGATGAACGATCAAGTAATTGTAACTTAATTCTCAAGAAGCCCGCATAGAAGCTTTATAACTGTTCTGACCGGGTGTAATTTATCGGATTGTAAAAACCAAAAAGTTTCCTAAACAGGATCGACGATAACGAAGTAATGTTCACATTATTCTTTCAAAAATGGCCATACTTTGAAATAGACAAATGGTTCAACGTCAAGCAGTTTTTCAGCATAACGATACTACTAACTTCGGCCTTGTTTATTGAAAATATCGTAGAACTTACGATTGACCGCGAACTTAAGAGGGAATACTTACTGGCCGAATAATAAATGAAACACATAAAAACCGGAACCGGGCTTAGAAATGTAATGTTCCATATTGAGACCGGCCGACCGTGTACGCCTTGGGACGGAATTAGCGTTTGCCCTTTAACGGTAGGTACGGCCGCTGGTTGAAGACGTGTAGGCGCGGCCATTGTGCCACGTTCGCAAAGACGCACGCATATATTCAGAGACAAAACTTCAGCCGATATATCACAATAGACCTACCGTTATGCTCCACTTAGCAGGGCTAACAATGATAAGCGATTGTGTTCAAAAGGCCCATTCATCCGTTTGACTGTGCCGTGCTTTCATCTAATTCCCCACCGGCTGATTTTTAATTTTGTACAGGCGTCGATCGGTTGGACTTCAGACGCACACGACGTGGAATTGTTCGGCAAAGCAAAAAACAACAATTAATTTTTATCAATTGTAGGCCTGAACAAGACCATTAATTCTACCAAAATGAATTAGTACATCCTAGTTTCTCTAGTTTCATGTTAAATAACCAAACATATGATTGCCACTTTGTAAGGCCTGCTTAGAAAAATCATTTGTACGTACACATGCATGTGCGAATGTTCAGCATCGTTCGTGGCATAGTCATGCGGGATTTGTTGATTTTTGTTTTTAAACTTTAACATGTTTTTCTTTTCTTTGAGGAGACGTAAAGATTGATATTGCCAAAAAGTGTTTTTCTCGGTACGTCGCCTTTTCCTTAGATATTCAGGGCAGTTGCATAGGATGTGCTCTCTCTCTCTCTCTCTCTCTCTCTCTCTCTCTCTCTCTCTCTCTCTCTATCTATCTATCTATCTATCTATCTATCTATCTATCTATCTATCTATCTATCTATCTATCTATCTATCTATCTCTCTATCTGTGTGTGTGTGTGTGTGTGTGTGCGTGCGTGCGTGTGTGCGTGCGTGTGTGTGTGTGTGTGTGTGTGTGTGTGTGTGTGTGTGTGTGTGTGTGTGTGTGTCTGTCACTTCTGAGAGTCAACACTGGTCATCTCTTAACAGCCCTATTATTTAAACTAGTATTACTGGAGCATGTCCGTACCTGCTTCATTTCTCAGTAGTTTTCTTGCCTCATGACCAGAGGACATTCATAGTGGTTTTTGCATCACAGTAATCCAAAATTCCCAGGATTCCAGTTCTTTATTAATGTGGCTCTTCTTTATGCCACAAAAGGGATTTAGACATACCCATTGTTCCAAGACTCCCATTTTAGGTAAGGCGTCTGCGGCCTCGTTACCTAACCGCTACACAGTCGATATTATTTTTCAAGTAGTCGTTTTGTTTGCCTCATGCCTGGCAGTGTTTTCCAATATTTGTTGTGTTCTCTTGCAACCGAAAATTCTAGTTCTTTCTTTATGTGTCTTTTGTTTATGTCACAAAGGGGATTTAGCCTATATATTGTTGCGAGGCTCCCTTTTTAGCTAAGGTGACCCGGTGCCTGAAAATTCTTCACGACCTGGAACGCACCTTAGTCTATTTGTTGATCTCACTATTGTTAAGGTATTGAGGCAATTCAAACAAGTTTTTGAGTTGATCGCAGAGCTTGGAGAGCCTTTAGAACAGCCTCGTTAGTAGATATTATTATTATTGTTGGACCCTTGAGATGCTTGTTATTTATTCCATATGCGGATGTTTCTATGACAATTAATTCTGCTGGAAAGATGGATGTGATGCAGCCCAGTACTAGTTATGCTCCTTTATGCCCATTCCCGTACTATTTCTCATCTTTGAGACATTTTTAAACCTTAAAAGAGCTTTGAGTTTTTATTTTTTTAAAATTTTTTGAACAATTATGTTGAATGGTGTTTTAAAGCATAGTATGTAAGGCCAGCATTTGTTTGGTGTTTTTTTCCTATGACTGATGAACCTCCAGCTTTGCTGTTATCATAAATAAGTGTGGCAGTTGAGAGACATTCCATTGAGGCTGGGTGTGTTGTTTTGAGATCACCAATGTTGCTAAACTATGCTATTCTTTTGACTTTCATTATTTTTATTTCCGTTTCCTTTTTTGGTGTAGTTTTGGTCAGTGATCAAGTCTGGCTATTGTAAGGTACGAGCACAAGAGCATTACGGGTTTTAAATTTCACGATTTAGCCTCAATGTTCTACTACAGAATCTTTGGCATTGTATTGTTGTTTAAGTACTGCGTCATGTGTTCTCTTGATGTGTAAATTACACGATAACCTTTGAAACTTTAACTCAAACACGTGGTTAACAAAAACTAAAATTGTTATGAATGTAAAGAAAGGAAAGCGACAGCAAATCACATGGTTGGCCACTACCCTTATGAATTATATTTGCCAAAATAATGTATAACCAACCTCTTAAGGCCAAACAAATGACACCATAGAATGATATATAATAGAACATCAGAAGTACGTGCTATAAATACAATATTTATATAAATACATACGTAATTATAAGAAAATTACTGTATTTTCGAACAGAAGATTAAGAAAATTAGCATATAGATCAAAAATTCAATTTACCAACAAAACCAATAAGTTCATTCATTATTATCATTTAAATAAGCACATGTCAAAATTTATGATAAATTACACGTCATAAAAAAAGTTAATGAACATTTCGGGCCATAATTTCACGTTAATCAGAGAAACGTTTAAGCCGTAATTATTCATGGAATATTCTTAGTAAATCCAGATCTGTCAAAGAGTACAATTTACTTGGCCGTTTAACGTCTAATATAATAATAGTAATAAATTTCCGTCTTCAGAATGTTTAGCTGGTTCATCCTAGACGAACGCAGATCAGTTTTAAACCCTAAACCACACACATATCGGAAATCGTGAGATGCGGTCTGATGTGACGTAGGTTTCAGAAAAACATTTCCTTTATCGTACCAACGTTTCGATTTTTATTGATATCATCTTCAGGGCTCAAAGAGTTTGTTCTCTGCGTAATTGTGGTATTCCTCTTCTTCTTGATGTGTTCTCTCAACACGACACAAAGAATGGCACAATTACGCAGAAAACAAACACTTTGAGCCCTGAAGATGATCTCAATAAAGATCGAACCATTGGCACGATAAATAAAATGTTTTTCTGAAACCTACGTCACACCAGACCGCATCTCACGATTTCCGAATTGTAATAATACGTACAATTTAACGAATGAAAGAAAAATTCAAACTACTTGCTCTGATTAACGTTTTGGGTTTGGTTTTAGTAACTGCCTTTAAAAGATGTCTTGCCACTCCAAATTGAATTTTTACGTGTTTTATTTCTTTTGTCATACAATAAAATGTAGTCAGAAGAGAAGGAAATATGTTTTGACGTGCCTTCAGCTGAAGAATGATTTATGAGCGTTTTGTTTTTATTAAGATATTCTGGATCAGTCTGGAAACAGGTTGTTTATTTAAAGTAATGTCAAATCATTTCGATATGTGAGATATTAATGAATAGCTATAAGTCATTGTAGTCTAGTAGTTTTTCACGATGTGAGCAGTGCTAACGACAATAGTGATTGTACGAAATAACAAATAACAAACTGTTTTCCATAGTAATTTTAATTTACCCTTATAAACCGGACGGATTACTAATGGCGTGGTTCAGAACAGTTTATCATATTAATGGAATATGTCATTTGGGAATCGACATGTGTTAGAATATAAATTAGCACTTCGACGTTATTCGAACTGTTAGTTGGAATTGGTCGGTTTGATCATGCGAATTATTCGGCCAGTCGTACCACTTAGATTTCCACCAATTAGCTACCATGTTCAACAGCAGAGATTTACGTTAAATAATAATTTACTGACAAATTGACACACGAGTTAATATAAAAGTCGAATAGAACGTGGGCAGGAAAAACGTATAAATATAACGCGTAGTTGTAAGTATAAGGGTTTTAAATGTAGATTTAGGAAATATTACAGGTTCTTGGTTCATAGATTTTTTTCTAATTATGCATATAAAGATTTACGATCCATAATATTCAATAACAATAATAATAAACTGGCCGGTCGTAAATTCGTGTCAAGCTTGAATTTAAAGTTTCCAATGCTCATTCACGATTTGTCTGCTGAATAGTAAAATCTACTTAAAATATTATATTTTAAACAATCAGTGAAATATAATATTATTGTGCTTTATATTATGAATTATTATATAATTTAGTTAAAACTACATTCATAAACTAAATTCATTAAAACTAAATTCATAACTGTAAAAATAATTTTTAATCAGATTAGAATATGTTTTCATTGTCATAGTTTGATTGTACCAAATTATCTTTTCGGCTTTTAAAAAATTGGCCAAATCAACAGCGAGACATGGCGGGTCAAGATATTTTTGTTAATTGATGATTCAAATTTGGTTTTTTCGTATTAGTTTGCGATTTTGATAGAACATATATCGGACGTTGCTTTTGCATGAACAATACCTATGTTAGCTAGACCTTTTTAAATAATAATATTAGAACGAGTGAAATATTTCCTTTAAAAGAAAATTCAAATAGTTCCTAAAAAGATTTGTTTTGCTTGAATCCGATCGTCTCTGATCAAAATGTTTGATCTATTGTCATATGTTAAGTTTTTTAAAATACTTATTTAAAGCTCAATTCTGCTCACGGATGTATGAACATTTTGAATATGAAGTTTTGTCACTCAAAGTCATAAAACCGGACGCTCGTATTTTTTGGTTTATTTCAAATGGTATGTATTATCGGTACATTAATTTATACTTCTTTTAAGGTTTATGTTATTATGTTATAAATGATTGCCACAAACCAAACCCACATTCATCTGTGAAGAAAACAGTCCCCCCCCACTGTTCAATGAGTCCAAGCGAGTTGCTGATTTACGAATAGTCGCCTTTCAACTGGATACCTCTCCAGTAGTAGAATACCGTGCGGGACGTCTATTCTCAAGAAGCCTCCTGATGACTGTTTTAGTATGAGTAGTTAGTTACTCATTATCATTCTGACTCGCCCTTAAATACATCCTTTCCTTTACGTACCATTTAATCAATTAGCGTGGTGGAGTATTTGAACTCCAACTCAGTTCGAGTACAGTCAGTACTCAACACAAATTATATAACCAATCTAATTGAGGGTCGACGAAATACTCAATATTCCGCTAACGGCCATTTCACACTACCCATTCACGACAATAAATACATTCATTCTCAACACACACTAGGGTAGACATAAATATCAGTACTATATACAATAAAACAATCCTGTTTCTTAGAAGAATCGGACTGAGAACCCCTAAGTACTCTCTACACCGCTCAATCATAATTCTCCTTTCGGGTGGCTTTCGCTCTCTATATAGAGCCAAGGAATGGTACTTTAAATTAAGTGGATCAAATCGAACTACCTTTATCTACATAATGGACACATACGCGGGAATATTATTATTACATATTTAATTGGTATTTTTAAACTTTTTAAAGATTTTCCTAATTATAGAGCAAAGACGATGAACTATTGGCCGAAAGTCTAAACCTTTGTAAATGTATACTTATAAAACTGCTCTTTACATCGAATTTCTACTGAATGTTATTTCCAAATGTATATTGATATCTTGTTGCTTCAAGTAAGGTAAACTCTCACGTTCATGGACAGATGATTTTACAATAGGTTTCTTAATTTGTCTCTTTTATTTTTCTAATCGTAACAGATAAATAGTTATTACTCGGCCGTAACCCGATAAGGCTTAACGTATAATTAATTACAAACACTAATCGTACCGCTATTGTTTACCATTTAAGTTGCCGCACGTGGTTGCCTCTTATCAAGGACTTAACTTGTCAATTAAATATTTTTAATTCAAAAAAAGAAAAAAGGAAGCCTGGGCTTTCCTGGCCGGGAATTATTCAAATGATGGGTAACTGACTAGACGACTTTAACAACTATTAAATTATTTTCTTCTGTGGAATTCTTAAACACCTAATAATTTAAAAAAATGTTTTCTACATGTTAAACACAGTGTTACTATTACAATTACTGAGTCACCCTACGTTTTAATTTGAAAATTTACAGAATCTGTCAATTTTGAAAAGCATAGTTAACATGTTAAACTAATTATGTGTATTGTATAAACTAATTAAAACAATTTATTATCGTAAGTACAGTACAGTGTTTTTAATGATAATATAAGCTAAGTAATGCAGCCAACATGTTTTTCGTGTTGTATAAAATGAGAGTTGCCGGTTGAACTTAACGCGTTTTAAAATGGTTGAACGATGATTGAACAAAGGTCAATAGAGAGTCAACAACGTCTGAAATGATGGACGAGATCCTGTTTCGGAGTCGAATTAACCACTTATCAAAAGCCCTGGGTAGTTCATTTTCTCAGATTATTTGCTGTTTTATCTTTATTGTTAGCTGAAAAATTATTTTTTATGCGTGTGCGTAGAAAACGAGTGGTCCAGATAAAAGATATTAGAACCGCTGAATTTTTAAGCTGAATAAACAAAAACGGCCTATTTGATTAATAAAACAATTTTATTTGAAAACAGTTTAAAACGTTTCTGTTTTTACTCGTTTACTTATTGTACTTATTGAGATTTAGATTCTTCATATCTATATATTGATATAAACTGCTAAAAAGGAATAGGGATATTTGCAATTATTTCTTTTTTCTAATGATTTTATATAAATTAACCGATATATTCTTGTTAGTTGCATAAAATAAATAGAAAATACAAAATAAAAATAAACAAATGTTAATCCTCATTTTTAATAACGGATTTACTTAAGAATAATAAACACGAAAATTACTCATTTTATATACAAACACCTTTTCTCATCTTTTCCCCATTTTAATCCAGTTGTGTTTTCTTTATCCATGGAAAGACATCATCATAAACCAGAAGTTTGCAATATTATTGTGGGAATGAGCCGTCGAGGTCACCAGCAAGTGGATCGCAGAGGCAGTTGGCGTTTTTCAGAGCTTCATCTCCCGGGCAATAGCCCGATTCCGAGAGACTGGATGTGCCAATAGGAGGCCTGGTAGTGGATCTCAGCGCATTACGGCGCTCAGAGAGGACAGAAATATTGTCATTGCTGCTATTGTCATCAGGACTTTACTGATCACTGGTTTATATATGCTCAACTCTGCACTCGAATACATACATACATACACATGAATACAGAGTTGAGCCTATCACGTCTCTATCCACAGGTGTTAGTAGTTCGTGGTCAGAGCTGCGTCCTATCCAACCAGACACTGAGGTTGTACCCCAGGAGATATTAATAACAGTTAGGTCATTTCAGCCCCATTATTTTGTTATTTGAGTCGATAGGGTACTTAATATTCCGCCATCGGCCCCCTCACACTACACATGGGACACCAAACCATACTTATATTAGTACTATATACGATAAAACAATCTTCTTTCTCCCAATAATCTAACAGGGAACTCAAATACCCGCTGCCGTGCTTAAGCACAATTCTCATATCAGTTGGCATTCCTATGCGCTCTTTATATAGAGAAACCTCACTCACTTATTGAAGCCCGCAAATGTTACCATTTTCTTTTAATCATGTTTTTATTAATTTTTTAGCATCAGGGGGCCGGATCGTGGTGGTTACGTCTGGAGGTTGGGACGTTCGGCCTTAGCTGCCTCGGCTGCCTTTTCGTTACCGTCCGGGCTTATGTGTCCTGGTACCCAGTCAGCAACCACCGTTCTGCGCAGACCAGATCATGGTATTTCTCCAACAAGAACACCACGGGAGGGTCGATGGAGGAAGTCAGGGCCATAAATTAACGCTCTGAGGGAGTCGACTTAAAAGAAGCTCATCTCGTTGCACTATCAACTCGACAATTGACTGTTTTTTAAAATGTAAGTACTTTAAGTAGATTTTCATATTTGTTAACCTTAATAACATCTTTCTCGATAGCTTGACGAAGGAACTGGGTGTTTTTTTTTCTACTTTAAATTGATCTTATCCCTGATTGTTTAACGCCAAATTGAAATAATTACCCAAAATATTATTTGATTACGCGTCGTTTCTGATTCCTACAAACGTTGTATGAAAAACCAACATTAATCAGGTATAATAAAATAGTTCCTCCCGGGCATGAGGGTAAACTGCGTCCACATACATAACACACCCATACACCTACACTGACACAAGTACATTTACATTATATACACCTTAGGGCAACCGTCCCTAGGAAGGTTCTTGAGATGAACTAAAAATCTCACGTCCTGGGATTGGCGACCCAGTACGTACATAACTCCGCCACACCTAACACTAGGTGGCGTGAGGGCGGGGGACTTGGATGGTGTCTGGGCCTCCGTCAGCATGCCACCACAAACACACAGGCCGATGCACGCGGCCAAGGGCCTCGGAACCCGAATATATCAAACGCAAATTACCGTGAACAACACACCACACAAACAACACACAGTTCTCATCTGGAGGTGGCGATCTCCCGATCTTCTTGAGTGTCCATGAACCGTGCACCTGAGAGGGTACAGGAGGAAAACTGGGTTACGGCACTCCCGGGACGCGAGGTAGTACAGGGACCCGAACCCCGGAATAGCCACCGGGGAGGCTGTCCTATCACCTCGTGTATAATGTTGTGATGCCTAGTACTGCCAGCTGGCGACTGGATGGTTACCGTGCTGGGCGTCGCGGCGGGCCCTCTCGAGGACACACAGTGGGGCGACTGGAGAATCACTCGAGCGGGCCGGGAGATTGATCCCAAAGGCTGAGAACTGTACTCACATATTACAAACACAACTTTACAGACAAAACACAATAGCCGATTAACAATGAAAATGAACGAAAATAAACCAGGAGTAAAAGTGCCTACTCCGCTCAACCTGGGCCCAACCAGCCCAACAACAACACCCCCTCCTAATCCAACCCCCCATATTAACACCCTAACTCTCCCTCAATTCCCTACTACAAAAAATCCGGAATGTCCCACAACCCCTCCTCCACAATCCCCCACACCTTACCATATTATTGATGATGATGAAGGGTTCGTTCTCGTTTCTGGTAAAAGGAAGAGAACTACCACAAACTCGCCGAAGGGCGCAACACCAGAGAAAGTAGTAACCGAAAAGAAACCTGTGCCTGGGACTACTGCCGAGTCACCGGCACAGAAGAAAAGGAGAGAAGAGAAAGAATTTCAAGAGAGGAAAAAAAGAAAAAATCAACCGAAAGGCGTCGCGTCACTAGGTTTTGAAAGCATGAGGATTACTCCTCTTACCGAGACGTTTGTGACGCGATATTTCAATGTTGCAAGGAGGGGACTTTAAATCTATGTGCCCTTTTCTCCTTCACAAGAGCATAAAAGAAAATCTCGGCAACATTAGCTCTGGAACCAAGAGCCGGGATGGGAAAATATGTATTGGCGTAATTGGAAAACGCAATGAAGAGAAGATTACAAAATTAAAGACCCTTGCTGGATATGAGGTTGAGGTCACCCCTCATTATAGGTTGAATACCTCAAGAGGGGTAGTAATGTGTCATGACCTTATGAATAGCAGCGTCACTGATATAAAAGAAGGCCTTGAGGACCAGGGCGCACTAGAGGTGAGGAGGATGAATACTCGCCGGAATGGACATGTTGTCCCATCGGCGAGTCTGATCCTCACCTTTGACACGCCAAGGTGCCCCGATGAAATAAAAGCTGCCTTTTATAAATTAAGGGTCCGACCATACATCCCTAGCCCCCAGAGATGTTACAGGTGCCAAAGATTTGGGCATATCTCCCTGAGATGTAAACCGCCCCATGAGGTCTGCGAGTGTGGTATGGAGGCGCATCCGAAAGAATCCGGATGTGCCAACCCCCCCACGTGCGTAAATTGCAACGGCAATCATACCTCGCGATCATCCGATTGTCCTGTGTTATTGAAAGAACGAGAAATACAAAAATTAAAAGTCCTCAATAATATGAATTTTAGAGAGGCCAGGATAGTTGTTGAGAGAAGGGGCAATGCGGGGACGTGTGCCCAGGCAGCAGCACGTCCTACTCTGGGGCCGACAGCACCACAGCAACCCCACACGATTGCTCCTAAGGAAGGAGCATCCGCCAATGCCCCCCTATCTGCACCGGGGGCAAAATTAATGGTGGCCAACGCCACCCACGCCAAGAGGATGATAACATCCTCTTCACAAACCCCGGCACATAGTGTCAAGGCCAGCCTGGAAAGGCAGCCAAACACCACGGGGACGACGATGCCCCCACCTAAGCTTCCACATCCCGTGCCGGAAGCTATTACTCCGTCAAGTCCGTCCTGTATAAACTGAGTGACGGACATAGAAGCAACATCTGGGTCAGATACTTCTTCAGCAGCCACTGATGCTCCGGCAAGGAGGAAAAAGGGGTGGCAGAAGGGTCAACCCAGACCGAACATGAGAAAGAAAAAAGGAAGCGACTAAGAGAGTCCATTCTGCAATGGAACTGCAGGGGTATAAATAACAAAAGACAAATGCTGCAGTTAATTGTCAGGGAACATGTACCGATGGCGATACTCCTACAAGAAACCCGAATCCGACCGGAGGCGCGCCTCGAAGTGAGGGGGTACAAAACCTTCTCTAGAGAGGTGCAGCCGGATCCGGGCGGTAGGGCGCATGGAGGAGTGGCCATCTTAATAAGAGAAAACGTACCGGTACATGAGGTGAGGATAAACCCAGAAATACAGGCGATCGCAGCGAGGATAGCGGCGCCGATGAACCTCACTCTGTGTTCCGTCTATCTCCCTCCAGATGGATCGTCGCACAGCAGTGAGGTCACTGCCCTCGTCGAGCAGCTCCCCCCGCCAGTTTTGGTGTTGGGCGATTTTAATTCGCACAACACATGGTGGGGGTCGATGCGAGCAGACGCTAGGGGCAGAGAGATGGGGGACCTAATAGGCGAGTCCGACCTAGCCCTCCTAAACACCGGCGCTGCTACACATATTGATTTTAGTACAGGCCGATTTAGCGAGATCGACCTGTCGTTAGCCTCACCATCCCTGGTCACCCGGGTAGAATGGGCTCCATTGGGGGACCCCCACCTGAGTGACCACTTTCCGTTAGTGTTGAGGAGTTCCGTCTCGAGAGGAGTGTATCACACTCCTACGAAGTGGAGCCTGAAGCGTGCGGATTGGGAGCTTTTCTCTGCGTCGGTGTCGGCACCTCAGTTAACAGGGAATGTCGACACGGATCTCCTCCTCTTTGAGCAGGAGATCAACCGCGCTGCGGGCAGATCCATCCCCAGGACCGGTGGGTCTACTTGTAGGCCCTTGTTCCTTGGTGGAGCGATGCCTGCAGCCGTGCACACGCGGAGAAGAAGCGATCATTCCGGCGCTTCAGAAGACATCCGACGGAGGGGAACCTTGCAAACTTTAAAGTAAAAAGGGCTAGAGAGAGGCGTATCTTGTCCCAAGCCAAAAAGGACAGCCTGGGATGACCTGCCACACCTCCGCCAGAGAAGTATGGGACAGGGTCAGAGCACTCTCTGGCAGATCCNTGGAGGAATATCAAGTACTCCACCGACCAAACGGAATGAGTGTACTGTATGGATGTATTTAAGTGCATAGTGGGGGCTGAAATGACCTAGATGTCGGAAGCCCCAGCAAAAAAAAAAAAAAATAGTTATTCAGATATCGTGAGATGCGGTCGGGTGTATGTAGGTTTCGATATCTGAATAACTATCGATTAACGGTCACTAATCTCTAATAATATTAAGACCATTTTATTATTCTCTTATTCCTTTGTATACTTGAATTATAATTTTATTTTATGTGTAGAGATTAGTGACCGTTAATCGATATCTGAATAATTATTTTATTTTATGTTTTATTGTGGTAATATTTTGGGATTTATTCAAGATACACTTAAAACATTTGTTACAGATAATTTTCGGTATTATTACTGCAATGCTTCTTGTTTTGGCTTGAAACATAAACATACATTATAACATATCAACTCACTTGTCAGAATTGTAAATTTAAAAATAAAATAAAAATGGCATGAATATTTCATAATTGTGAAATGTTGCGTTAAAAGGTACTGGATATTATATTATTAAAAAATATAATCTATGGTTTTTATAAAACCGATAAAACCCTTTTTTGTTTCAACAGTAAATATTAATAATTTGTTCATAAAAAGCGATAAAACAAAATAAAAAGTGGGAATCCGACTAAATAGTAAAACAAAGTATTATAACGTTATAAAACAGTCGCTGGAGTGTTGATCGCATTTAAACCTCGGAACATCATAAATTTTTAAATAGCTTATTAGATTTCTCTTAAATTTTATACTGTCCATTTTGATTAAAGTATGTTTTGAAAGGCGAAAACCGGTGTTGTCGAAATTTACGAGCAATAAAAGTCACCGATGATGACGCCCATGGCATATATAGGATCTAATGGCATAATAATAACCAATCAGTACAAAAATTGTTGTAAACTTGACAATTGAGGGTCGTCGGTGGCGCGTTAACAATGCGTTCAATACTTGTAAGGCCCGACACATACTTGCAAATGTTTTGTTTTTTTAAACATCGGGCCCCCCGAGGGTTTCATATAACCTCGTAGTTGAAATATCCTAATTAAAAAAAAAAAAAAAATCCGAACCAAAGGGATAAACTGCGGTTAGAAGTGTTTGCTGTGAAGTTTAAAAAAAGTAAAATGTAACACAAGCCCCACCCCATTATACCCGTGTTGGCCAAACCTATACTTAAACTCTCTCAACAACACATAAATTAATAGAATTGTGCACTCCATCTCCAGCTGTAATTAGTTTCCTGTTGCAAGTTTAAGTCTATGTAAAACCTTCAATTTCAAATCGGCTATGACGGATCGCAGGCCGAGTAGCCCGAGTAATAGAGGTTTGCTCCGGAATTTAAGCCGTGTGCTTTCACGTGAGGTCTTATCGGAATTGTATATTCATGAAATTCCTGAAATTGTAAATTGGTGCCCTGAATCTGTATCACCAACCGGTCTACCTGCTTTCTTAAAATTTCACCCATTCGAATATATCATATCTGACGATATAATTGTACAAAGCTAATTTTATCTATCCAAATGGGTTAAATTAAATTTATTTGTAACGGTGTGAAATAGAGCCCAACTATAACCGGTCTAATTGGTAGAAATAAGTAAACAACCATAACTGCGCTTTTCATAACATTCATCCTTCTTTCTGATTAATCTATTTAATAAAAAAATGTGCATAACATAAACCAAAGTGTCATTTTTCACTAAAAACTTGAGTTGACCATTTTATTCAATTTAAATTGGAGATATTAATAATCATTTATTAATATAAAATAAATTAATACGAAAGTAACAAGGAGAATTAAAAATTAAAGTATATTTTCAAATTTATCTCCCAACAGTTCAAATTTGTTTAAAATTATATAATCTAATAATCATTGTGTCAAATGTTCTTTCCATTTTTACAATTGTTCTTACCATAAAATAGAAGCTAAATTATAGAATTTATATACATATTTAATTTTTTGCATAAAAGTCTAACCTTTTAATTTCCAATTTAGAATTATAGCAAATTAGGTGAGGCAAAAACACTGAAGATCATTAAATCAAATCTAATTTATTTGTAAATTCCTTATTTTAAGGTTAATTTTAATAATCTATTAACTGACATAAAATGAAACCAAAAAGTTCATATTGTTTGAACATAGACAAGGTCAAAATAAAGAATTCATAATGAATTGCATACACGTTAAGTCTCACAAATAAAAACAATGCATAATGAATGAAAAACCTCACTTCTTCATAAATTACAATCAATTAATTCAGCCTGATCTAATATCATAAAAAGGAACAGTCGACTCTTTTATAGAGTACGTGTTAGTTTGAATACTCACACTTGCCTTGTTTTTCTTAGATTATCTCCCTGATAGATAATTGCACTTATGTTACAGGTTTTAAATAGAGAGAGAGAGTGAGAGAGAGAGTGTGTGAGAGAGAGAGTGAGAGAGAGAGTGTGTGAGAGTGAGAGAGAGAGTGAGAGAGAGAGAGAGAGAGGAAAATGCATAGATAGACGAAGAATGCAAGAGGTAAAAATATGGTTCATTGTCATATAAGTACTGAAGAAGATAATTTTTAACTAAATATTTTTAATCACAATCATCCAACCCTAAGTTTTGTGTTTTTAAGTTAAACAGTTTAAAACAATTACGTTTATATTTAAAAGTAAATATAATAAAATTATAATGTATTTATTATATAATTACATTATTAATATAATAAATACAATTTAAAATATAAACTTTACAATTTATAATGCTGTCAATTAATCAAGTTTTTAGATGTTCCACGTCTATGATCAAGAAACAATTTATTTTACAACAACCCATAACGGCTGCCTATGTTTGCCTTTTTCTCGTTCATATTTCATTTTATGCGTTCTTTCATCCGGCTTACAATTAGTCCAAACCACGTAAAAGTTATCAACGATTTCCGTTTAGCCGGTCCTTATTCGCAATGGACGGCTTTATTTTAGTATTTATAGTTTTATTCATCCTAGATGTAAGTGCTTTACACTACAATACTACAGTTTATGAGTTTATTCTCGTCCTTGGAGTGTTCATGGCGTACAATTGCGGTCGTTACACGTTTATCTTCGCTAATCAATCCTCAACGGTATAATATAATAGAGATAATTTTGCAAATGCCTTGATGTAGTCATGCACAAATCATACTCATAAAATTACAAATAATCATCACCCTTGTGACTATTTGAAACGTTCTTCTCAATTTACATTTTCAAATCTTTTAACGGCAAGAAAAGCATCATATTATGTAAAAAATCAGTTAATCATTTTTTGTTTGTTTCAAGCGGGGTGTAGCTCTTCATTTAATAAAAATATTGCTCAAAATAATTGTAAAAGGTGTAGATAAAAGCAAAACCTTTGCTATGAAATACGGCAAATCAATAAAGTATAAATTAATAAGGCATTAGGTTAAAAAAAAAATCAAAAATACATAGTAAGACAAATGGAAGAAATAAGTAAAATACAAGACGAGTAGAAAGAACCTGTATGATTTTTATTTTAATCAATAAATACCATAATTTCTTTTCAGTGTTACCTAACAAATCAGATTTATAAATGGGTTAATGTACAGTATTGCCTAACGTGAATATAAAAAACAAACAAAAAGTAGGAATATTGTGTCTTTTGCCTTAACAAAATCTTTTACAAGATTTCCACTTTTTAGCGAGAGACATTAAACGAACTAATCGTTTTTTAAACAATGTTAACAGCCAAACCATGTCGGTGGACGTCCAAACTGCTGACAAATGTTCAACAAACTCACAGACCACACACAAAATTTCAACACGCAGGCGAGTGCAGCAACATATACTTATATGTGATGCTATTTTGCTATCGTTTTTATCTAAACGTTTTATATTTATGCAACGCATTCTAGTGCAATCCTTCGCGTTCAGCTGTGTAAACAGCTTTGCGATGTAAATGTATGCTCGGTTATCTAATTAATTCAATACAAACGCTTAGTTTATTCTAATAACTCTTTTTAACAATTTAAATGTTGTCTTAACACATTGCTTAATGTAAATACTTCAATCCTTTATAGATTGAATAATTGTGAATAAAAACATACATTTTCTTTCGTATCGAAAAATGAATCAAATTTCCAAATTTTTTCTTACTTGTTTTCTTTATATCTACTTGTTGGTTGGTGTGCCTTTCTGTCTATGTCTGTTTTTCTCTTACCCTCTTTATTTTTCTTTCTTTTTCTCCCTCACTCTTCTCTTTCTTTCCTCACCCTGTCTTTTATTCTCTCTATTTCTCTGTATTTCTCTTTCTTACACTTCTTTTTTATATATTTCTCTCACACTTCTTTTCATTTATCATCTCTCTCACACACACTCTCTCTCGCTCTACCTCTTCCGCTTTCTAGCCCTAATTATTTCTTTTCGTTTCACTTTTGGCTTTCTCTCTATCTCCCATCTTTCATTCTTTGGGTGAATCTTTCTGTGTGTATGTTTCAGACATCCCCAAATTTCTTCAAATTAATAAAAATCCGTAAACGGTTAGTGAATAGAAAAGTTGTGTTTAAAACGTATGTCTTACTCTGAAATGAACTGCATTCTTTCTCTCTTCTTTCTTTTGTGTCTATCTGTCTGTCCGTCTGGGCTAGTTGTCTGTCTTTGATTCTACGTCTCTCTCTCACTCTCTCTCTCTCTCTCCCCCACACTAAACCTCTGTCTATCTGTCTTCTTTTAATCAATCTATTCTATTTTCTATTTATATCCATCATTTTTCTTTTGGCTGTATATCTCAGTACATATGTTCACAAATACATATAAAGAGACAAAAGTAATTCAGCACTCACAAATTAACGCTCTTAAAATGCGCTTTCATTCGTCTCTGTCTTTTCATTTCTCTTACTCTCACTTTTCTGTACAGTATATATGTATTAGTGTAGATGTTTTTAGTTTTTTATGTAGTTCCTAACGCGTTATTTCATTTTATTTTAACTTTTATATTTTTCTAAACACTGTTGTAACAAAAGAATTGGATTTCCGAAGCCGAAAATGTACTTTTTNACATAATGGTGTAGAATGCTGCAAAAAATGGTTTTCTTACTCATTCCGTCGATAAGATAGGATTTTTAAATTTTTGTATCACAAAATTGCAAAATACGAACTTGCCACACAAATAAACAAATTCCTCCGTTGCCACAGATTTTTCACCAAAATTGAGGACGTTTTTAAAATATGTTAAATTGTTTAAACAATGTGCCATTTACTGAATCTTTTCATACCAACTGTTTTCACAAACCTACTTAATAATTTAAACATTGGAAGATATTTACAAAATCTTAAAAAATAACTGACGAAATTATACAGATTGGCGAATTTAATAAAAACTGTGTTACTTTAGTATGAAAGAAATTAAGCCAGTTGTCCATAAATGGCCAACTGAGGAACTTGAGAGAAAAGAACTTATGATTCTCTCTAGATTGCGAATAGGTCACAGAAGGCTAATCCATAATAGGCTTTTAATAGGCAACAACCTTCCAACTTATCCTCGATGTATACGAAGTGGAGTACGTATCATTCTGACAGTAAAACATATTTTGGTCGACTGTCCCACTTTGCAACCCTTTAGGCAAAGGCTCAACCTTTTGAGCGATTTACAGGAGTTACTGGGTCCCCAGTGTTTCTTTCGAAGGGCACTTTTCCGTTTTCTCAGATTTATTGGAGTTTATAATGAGATTTAGGCCTTTTCCCAAATTGTTATACCATTCAACGTTTGCCTGCTAATGTTTGAATGAAAGTTGTGCGTGCAAGATTTCTTTTTTTTCCAGAAATTGTTGAGGCTGCTGGAGCGGAAAAATGAAATGGAAGAAAATACAAATTGCGGGGTAATAAACTGCATTGCCCAAATCGCAATTTAAATAAGAAAGATAGCTCCCCCCAAAAAAAAAAATTGTTTCTTATTATTGTTATGTAGAATTAGTTTATTTATCATATTTGAATGTAAGAATAAAAGGATAAGGATGAGCCTATACTCATGCTGAGACTGTTGCTAGTCTGAATCCATTATTATTATTATTATTAGCCATACAAGCCTATGGGAAATGTTGAAATGATGGAACAAAAATTCAGAATTCTAATTAAAAAAAAAACACAGCAATAAATTTTATATGTAATTTAAAATGTGATTTTTGCATACATTTGGCCTTCCAAATTAAGAATTTTAAGAGGATAAATGAAAGCTTGGATGGCAATAGGATAAATTACTCTACGAGTGAATGTTTGGAGTCAGAGCTTTATAGCACTCAGAAAGGATATAACTAAACTAAGATAGAAGTTTTGGGATGTTAGTTCGTGAAATGACCTTAGCCGTTAAAACGCCCTTAAAAATTAATAATAATAATAACTGTGTTATTTAATAAACATTCGAATAGTATGCATTTTACATTTATTTACAAGTACATTTTATTTTCGAAGAGTTCGGTCTATAAAACAATCTAACGAACAGTCTATCATGGCAAAATCAATTTTAAGCGAAAGGGTTACGCCAATTCGTATTGATGACTGGTTAATTTATTACATCAGAAACTGAATACAACAGACTTAAAATAAAGTTAATCATTGTTATCACAAGCGTTATTTTGTGTATATAAATAAATAAAAAACAAAATTAACTCCTAATTTTAAAAATATTTTTCTGAAAGCTCTGCTTTATCTTGGTTTTACATAATTTGCAAATGTTCACTTCATTGATTATACAGTTATAAAAACACGTAGGGAAAGTTGTGTAATGTAAGGGATTCTGACAAAACAAAATTTACAAAACAGTCCATATGTCAGATTTAAAATAATCTTCATTTTTGGAAAGCACGCCGAATTTTTTCAGATATCGCGTATCTTTCGTGCCCATAAAAATCTGTTTTTACTTAAGTGTCACCATTAAATTTTGGTGTTTTCTCAGACCGACTAAAAGTGTGTTTTATCACCTTTATACCGAATAGGTCGTAAACTGAGAGCGCCTTCGTTCCAGGACGTTCGTACCCCCGGTGGCCGCCTTATGAATAATTAATTGATAATTCACTAAGCCGGAATCGAGAGAAAAAAGCCAATTGAGTACTAGATAAAGAAACTGGTTGAAACGGTAAACTTTTAATCGAACGTTTTTTTACTGGACGGCCACATAAATTAACTTTTATGTTTTTGTCCTGACTGTTATTTGTTGTCTGGTTAATTCTGTTAACACTTTCGGATCTAGTGGTATTTTATGTAATGATGGATTTATGTTGAAGATTACGCTTTGTTGTCGTAAGCTGCCTATCTTCTAAGTTAAATAGCCCTTCCCTTAATGAGCCCACACTCGAGGAGGTTTTAGTTTTATATTTTAGTTGTAATATAATGGTAATACCATGCAGGATTATTACATTTAATATGACAAATTTGATTTTCGAAGCAAGAGCAAGAGCTCTCACTTACTCATTCTGTGCCTGTGCTTTTCCATATCTTTATGAATCTCTTGATAATGCAGGATACTAGGAACCAGGGTTTTTGCTCATCAGACACTGCAGCTTCTGGCTAATTGTACCTTCCTAGTTCCCCCGTCCATTTTACCATTTTTGGTTGGCGTTAGGCCTGGTTTTATGGGGTTATCACATCCAATGGTCGGCCTTAAACCTATCCCTTACTAACTCCCTTTATGTCCATATCTCTCGTTAATTGTGATACTATGATAATCAACGAAAGGAAGAAGAGAGAGAGAGAGAGAGAGAGAGAGAGAGAGAGAGAGAGAGAGAGAGAGAGTGAGAGGGCGTGAGTGGCAAAGGGAGGGTGGGTTGAGAAAGAGGGGGAGGGAGGTAGATTATAAATTCCATTTAAATAACCTTTTTTTTCAAATATCAGCTTAGTAAGATTTCAAATTACCTCCACCCCAAAAATTACCAGTCACATCCGCGAATCATGTAACACTCAATTCGTCGGCCGAATACAGCCATTGTCGGAGCACGAGTGCTGAATTCGTGATTTCGCTTCGTAAAATTTCCCCACTGACAGGCATCGATCTCGGAGGATCTCGGATATTTTTGCATTGGCAACACCCCCGTCTAACAAAAAATGTATTATTCCAAATATCTGTGGGAAAGAGCCACTAATGGAGTGGCCCTGTGGACGAGCATATGACCAAGCCCGCAAGATTAAACACGCGCTGGAACACACCCGTGTTGTTAACTTAACAAGCGTCCGGCTCCCGCCAGGCCATGATTTATAGGTCTGCCTTTAATGCTTTCAAATTGGCACTTCTTTTTCTCTTTCCCTCTTTCATTTAAACGAGAGATAGTATACCCGAAATTTCCCCTATCTACTAAGATCTATGAAGGCGGGGAATTCTCAAGAGAGTCTATTAGTTGTTTTGATAAAAACTATTTTTTTATAGGAATAGAAAACACCTTGAAACAAGATCAATGGGAATTTCTGTCGTTTCCCTCTAAAAAAGGCTCAAAAAATGGAATGTCTTGTGTTAATTTGATGAGACAGAACGTATAAAGATTCCGTTCTCTGAGATTCCATGATAAAATTTAACTACTTCTATAATATCACTCTCATCGTTTTATGTATCTCCCTAGAAAAATTAAGAATTTTTTTAAAATGTTTTATTTTATTATATCGAAGTTACAAAGTAGAACAAGTGTTGCGTTATTGGCAATTGGCTAGCGATCAATTGATCGAATTAGTAAATATGTAAATCTATAAATGTAGATGTAATGTGTAAAAGTAAAAATGTAAATGTAGAAGTGAGTGAGTAAATAATGAAATGAAGTGAATTTGACTCAATTCCGAAAATGAATAAATAATTGATTGAATGAGTGAGGATTTTTTTAAATGAGTAGGTAAGCGAGGCTAAGAGTATAAAATACTGGAAGAAAAGGAAAGGAACTGAAATTTTTAACATGTATATTTACGGGATATACTCCAGTCAACAGATGATCAATGTGGTCTATGACTGAAAGAACAGAACATACCCTATGCAACTCCCCAAAATAGCTAGAATAAGGCTGTTGTATCTAGGAAAAGCATTCCTACGCATTATACAATATATGATCCTAGATCCCGTAACAATGAGAAGAAATTCTGTTTTTCATCAAAGTAACGAAACTCTTCCAGGAAATCACTATAGTTTAAAGCGCTAAAGGTAGGAACACTTTCTACTACATATGGGCGAAAAAAAGACAACTGGCTAGCTAGCAAAAGACAATCCAAGGAAATGAATATTGATTGAATGATGCTTGAAGAATAAGAAAGCAATAAAGGAGCAAATGTACGACGATGGGACAACCCCTTAGGGTTAGTGGGGACGCATAAATCCTACCACAATTAACGGCAAAAAAATGATCGTGATTCGTGCGGCTTAGTTTCCGAAGTGTTTCAATAAAACTTATTAGATGACTGTGTGCGTGCAGTAGGGAATTTTCGAAAAGTGGGGGTAAAGTCCCTTTGTCCTCTTCGGCTAAAAATAAGAACTATTCACTTCCACGAGCATCTCTTCTTGAACGCTGATTTCGTTTGTTTCGTATATTTTGAAAAGACTATTAATTACTAATTAGAATTAAATAATTCTTTGTTAATAACTAAAAAGTCTAGATTATCGTTAAGACTTTATTGTCAAAATAGCAAAGAGTGTAAGTGGAGTGGCCATTATGTTTTATTTTGGACGGTGTTTTGTTGCTTTTCGTTATAATAGTTATTTTCCATATTTATTAGAATAATTCTATATTTTAAAAATAAATTTTTTGGTCTTTGCCTGTTTTGAATTTTAAAACAATGTAATATTTTGCAGGTTTTGGTAATTTATCCGATTTCAATGTCCTAATTAATCTGCCTGTCATAAAAAAAGGATAATTTTTATTTCCTCCTTCTTATCTTTTTAACTTATAATCAATCAACATTAAAGCTCATAACATATATATTTTTCATTTTATTTGTTAATATGCTTTTGCAAATTACCTCAATCTGCAAAAGCATCATTTTGCTTTAAAATCCAAAACAGACATAAATCTATTTAAAAATGTAGAATTCCATAGAATTACTATTACAACAAAAATAAATAATAAAAATGAACCAAAACGCGGCCCAAATAAAAATAAAATGTCCTGTTCATTTAACTCTGTATTTTCTTGAAAATAAAAACTTGCCGGATATATAGATTTGTTATTTATTTTAGAATTGGTCACTAATTAGCAAGTAATAATAGAAAAACTTTGGAATTGACAGCCCCACACAAAGGAAAACATAGTTTATGCACCTATGCTCGATAAGTTGGCTGGTTTTCACATTTTTCCCGATTGGATTGTGGGACATACAGGTACCATCTTTTATTTCATTTTTTTGCAAATTTTGTTTGCAGAAAGAACTTTTTTCCAATACTAATAGACATCAGTAAAATATTTCACATAAAAATAGAAGAATTTTATTTGCCTATTAATATTTCTATTTAAAGGGCTGAGCGATTGAATGAATTTTAGGAATGAATGATTAAATGGCCCTGGGAATGCGTCAGTTAATGAGTGGCTATGCGAAGTAATGGGTAGTAATTAAATTAACGTTAATTGCAAGACCAAGTGTATTAATGAAATGTAGATCCTTATCAATTCAATTTTGTCCGATTTGCATGTTACAATCTATACGCAAATTTAAGTTATTACAATGTAATAATAAATTTCAGAGATTTGACATAGAAGATCCACGCATAGAGTTAGTTAATCAACCTCTCAAAGTTATGAAATAAAAGCTAATTTATCTCAGTTTAACAATGTTCAATTATTCTGTAAATTGAGTGTGACGGGTTATTAGACAACGAGTAAGGGCACCGGTCGATAATATGACTGCGAGTTCATCGCTACAGTCTGAATATGCAGATTAGGAAACAATTCTAATTGATTTGTCGAACGATTAAATGTCTGTCGGAGAATGGGAGCCAATGGTTTAACAGTTTAACGCCAATTTTTTTTGCGTGGCGGATGAGAGCATTTTGCATTCGACGGGGCGAAGAATCAAGGCAATTTTCCTGTTTCGTGACAGGCAGGTCGCCAATCCATAAAACACTCGACACTTTTCAAGGAGCAGGCCTTGGTTTGAAAAGAGTGGCTTCATGGCCAAGGATCCGCCGACGGCCGACTTAACCGCCTGTTGCATTAATTAGCATAAACCTGGGCCGAGGTAAAACATTTTTCAGCGACCATCTGCTTGACGCTTTCTTGTCTTTCAAACCAACCATCTCTCCGCTTCTTATTTACATCCTGGAGTTTTCATAACAAAAATAATAAACAAATATAAAAAAATCCAATAACTAAACCTTTTCATTAATCTTAAAAACGTTTATATTTTTATCGACAAATTCCTGCCTACTAAACATAAGTTCTAGTAATAAAATAATTGTAAACTATATGAAGTATATCCACAAATATAGAGGATATGAATATCATGCTATATAAAAAAATACTGGAACTACCGGGACTTCAGTGGCCGAGAAGTTAGCGTTCAACGTTCGAATCCCAGCATAGCCAATTGAATTTTAATTGAATGTAATTTGAAAATGTATTGTAAAGTGGTTTGACCCCACATCCACGACTCCCAATGGTTTGGACGTTAAGCCCCCCTCCCTATATAAAACGAATTCATTTACTTTATTAAAAACACTAATGGACGTTTAATATAATAATATACTAAAGAGTTCAGTAACTCTCCATTGTAATCAACAAGTAAACCAAATTTATCCTCACCTACTTAGTTCGAAGTAATTATTAAAACCAATGTGAATACTCGTAATAAGTGTTTAATTGCTAACTAACGTGATGAATCTTTCCCTAATACGTCTGTCTCTGTTTGTCAGTTATATTTATCCACTATCGCATTCCAGAGCTATCTTGTCCAGTAGCGTAAATAAATAGCTTTGCAATGTAAATGTATGCTTTGTAAACAATGTGATTCAATACTGTGCCATAATACTAATGCCTAAGCCAAATAATACTTTCGTAATTACTCATTCTTTATAATATAATCTTCGACTGAACAGAGGGTTTAATTTAAATTCGATAAGCTTTTTGGATTAGATAATTGTGACCAAAAACGTACATCTTCTTTAGTATCTGATAATGAGCCAAATTTTTACCCTTTTACTTTTTTATTTCTGTCTGTCTGTCTGTCTGTCTGTCTGTCTCTATCTCTCTCTCTCTCTCTCTCTCTCTCTTTCTATCTTTGCTCTTTCTTTCCATTGTTCATTACTTTCGTTTTCTCTCTCTCACGTTCTCTCTCTCTCTCTCTCTTTCTCTCTCTCACTCTCTCTCTCTTTCTATCTTTGCTCTTTCTTTCCATTGTTCATTACTTTCGTTTTCTCTCTCTCACGTTCTCTCTCTCTCTCTCTCACTCTCTCTCTCTTTCTATCATTGCTCTTTCTTTCCATTGTTCATTACTTTCGTTTTCTCTCTCTCACGCTCTCTCTCTCTCTCTCTCTCTCTCTCTCTCTCTCTCTCTCTCTCTCTCTTACACACACACACACACTTTCCATCTTTCTTTCTGCACTCTTTCCTGTCCGCATGAAGTGCCTTTTTTTCTGTCTCTCTTACTCTCTCTATCTGTCTATCAGCAATAATGTCAATCTATTCCTTTTCATTTTCTGTCACTATTTTGCTTTCCTTCGATTTCCCTTTCTTTCTAATCTCCCTTTTTCTTTCTCCTTATCTCTGTATGTAATTTTCTTCTTTTGTCCGTTTGTTGTTCATACTGTCAATACAGTTCATTCGCCGTTCCTCAATTCACTTAATTACTCATGCATCATTCAGTCAGCCCACACATTACTGGATGACTTCCTTATATATTCTTTGATATTGTGTTACAAGTTAATTATTATTTTAATGTCGTGAAGACATAGAGATTTTTGAATTTAAAATAACATTTTAATTACAAGCTCTTATCATACTCTATAGTTTAAAACCATTTTCCATACTTTCTGTTCATTATAAAAGTGTATAAAATATTTAACATTAAGTGGTCAACAAAAGTGTCGGTGAATTTAAATGACAATTCAGTTTTTAGATCTTCTAGAACTTAAAAAATGTAAGGTTACTTGAATAAGTGGTACAAAAAATAAAACGAAATAAGTGAACTAATAAATCGAAAGAAAGTCCTATTCGACCTTACACTTGACTTTAAAAGTGATCCATCTCTATTTAGTTGTAACATCCGGTGGAATTCATTTTCTACTTTCAAACTCACTTCGTCTTTAGTAGTAATAAATTCGTATTTTCCAACGTCGTATCGCCTTAAATCTCATGAGTAATGGTTCATACAAGTTGGTATGAGGGAATTTATAACACCAGTAAGTCCGGTATTTAAAAGTGCATTTGCCTCATAAATCATAATAGAACAGGCTAAGAGTCGATCATTTTAGCCCCTCGTTGTTCCCCCTTCAAAGAAGAAAGACGATTAGACGAATTTTCAAATACATCAATAACAATTGAATAATAATAATATATAGATAGATAAATGGTATATGGAGAGAGAAAGAACAAAAAGGACATAAATTAGGGCATTCGCCACCTAAGCAAGAATTGTTTATTTTGTAAGTTTTATACGATATATTTCATTTTGATTTGTTTTTTAATTTTACCTAAAATAATTAATTATAAAAGCATTTAGTGTTTATTTATCCAACTATAATAAACTTTATAATAACTTTAAGTGAAAGCATAAAAAATGTAACATGCTATAAAATTTCTTTATATTTTTGTTTATATTTATATCGAACTATAATTAGATATGTTTTCATTTCTTGATAGAATCGACCAACAGTTGTAAATGTATTGATCTAGTGACCAAGATTGTGGTTAAGGTTGGGGATATATCTTCATTCAAAAACATTTTAGCCAAGCTTTCGACTTTTTTCTGAAATCATCCTCAGGGCCTGAGTACGAAGAATAGGAACATCAAAAACATACATTTCAAGACACTGATAGAATAACATGATTCATTTTATGTAGGTCCCTGTGGATGATCTCAAATAAAGTGGAAAGCTTGGCTGAACTACTGTTTAATTAAAAACACCCCCAACCTCGATCACAACCTCAATGTTTTATTTTATTAATGACTTATTATTTTCAGAGATGATACAGTTTGAATAATGAAATATAATACCTTATTTGGTTTGTGTTTTTGCATTGAAAAATATATTTTTGGACCCTTTTAGTTCTTTTTCGCAAAAGTAATTAAATATGTTAAAATTCACTGTTTATTAATGTCGTTAGTCTTCAGTATCGCATAGTATTTTTGGTCGTGAAAGAGGGAAAACGTTTTAACTATACCATACTATAAAAGGAATTTTCATACTTTATTTCATTTTCCGTTAGATTTATTATGATTAGAATAAATTAGTCTTCTTAGTAATGGAAGAGATTAAGCCAGATCGGTGGACTAAGCAATAATAAAATCTCCGCTTCCGTAATTACTTACTCTAGATATATAAAACTGGAGAAAAGATCTGGGTGAGTGTAATTTATCAACCTGGGCTGGCAAATTTTGGACGTTCCTTTCAATTTGAGCATTTTCCTAACGCTTATAATCTTCGTTGTAAAAAGTGACTATTCAACCATTTACTCAGCTTGACATGGACATGCAACGGGGTTCCCTTCGTCATGGAAAGAATATGCACGTTGCCTCTCATCCAACGAGCCGTTTACTTCTAACAACGTCGCTTCCAATTCATCCACGTTTACTACAACATCCTACGACGTTACATTTAAAACATTCAATCCATTTTATAGAACTTCTGAACGTATTCCTTTATTTCGTTAACATAGGTAATAAAATCAAACCAATAATGCATTGTTCTCATGTTTTATATTTTAAAAATTGAAGAATCGTTCTCTGCATTTATGCAAAACCCAGAAAAATTTTTGTTTTCAGGTAGCCAATCACTTTCAATTTAATTTCTTGAAAGTAAGAAAATCGGATGGCCAATGTTGGATGGTTTCGATTAAAATTATTAAAAACATATACGAAATGGTAATAGAGATTTTAAAAGCACAAAATTGCTTTTGTGAAGATGTCGGCGGAGTTAATGTATTGTAAGTAATAGAAATTACAAAGTTTCGCTTACCTGTAAATATGGGCTTGATGCTGACAGAAGCACGCGATGAGCTTTGAGCCTTTTATCTTGGCAACAAAGCGTCACATCGACAAACGCTTCTGAAGCCAGCATGTGCCGAAGGTAGCCTAAAAGGCCGAGCTGGTGATGCCGCCACCTCACGTGCATCTCCATCCTGAAACAGAAATGATAAACGTCAAAAATGCTCACAAGCCTACCAGTTTCTATTTTTACAAATATAGGGCGTTCCAACTGCTAAAAGGACATTTCTGGACTGGTTTCTTGGAAATTTGATACCGGCTGTCGTTTTAGGACAAGCCCCAATTAAACGCGGAGTCTGGTTTCCTTTAAACTAAAAATCAACTTAATTAAGCTAAAGGGAATATGTTATTTCGTCCAATTTCACCCAGGACTGATCGGTTTAAATGAAAGAGAGAGAAATAAAACAGAATCCTTCGATTTCGATCTCATGGCATTAAGATTTGTAGCCGTGGTTCCAAAGGAAAAACATAAAAAAGAGACCCCATTTAGATTCTAAATCATTTTTGACTTTTTCGTACAGGGCTCGGTCGTAAAACCGTTTTGAGGCTAGGCCCAACGCTATGTATCTCTTAGGTGCGGCCTAAACTTTTCGAATACGTTTGATAACATCGCGCCTTAAGATGAAATATAACGGTAAAAGAAAAATGTCTTTAAATGTAACTGTCAAGGAAGATACATAATGTTGCCAATTAAATTTATGAACTGGCAATTCTAAGAAGAAAATAGAGAAAACTTTACAAAAATACCAAAAATTCCTACTGTAAAAATGCCTATAAGAATAAAATCAATAAGTTGTATTCTCCTTTGAAAGCACCATGTATTACAAATGAAATATCCAAATATAGAGGCTCAGCTATTTATACTATAACACTTATTATGTTGGCCAAACAAAACACTGGTTATATTTGTGCGAACAACAACACTATTTGGATTGAAATTACCCGGATAGGAATGGCACCTATATATTGTGGAAACATTGTCATGGACAAAACCAACAGTTTAACTTGAAAACACCAACAGTATAGACCGATATAACAAGGAAACCAGAAATAATAAAAAAAGCTCTACGCTTAAAATTGACGCCAAACTTGTAATATGCAAACAAAAAGTGTAAAAACAAGTGATATTTATGAAGGATTAATTTTGGTTGAGAAACACAGAAGGTGAAAACAGGGGGCCCCTCGACAATTAACCTATATCAAACTCATATTTATAAAATGTGTAAATAGTGTGTAAATAAAATGTGTAATTCTTAGAATTTATAATAATAGTAATTGTTAATTTAAATTGTTTTGCCATTTTAAGTTCACTTTTATTATACTCATATAACCAAAAATGGGAATATTTAATAATGGAATTGGTACATTATTATATTTACTCGCTTTCGGCCATTTGGTGTCTTTTAACTTTTTGTTTATACAGCCTGTGATAGTATACTTTAAAGAATATTTTGTAAGATTGTTCAGAGTAGTCTTTATATCAGTACTTGACACGAATTATTAGTAACATATAATTATGATTTTTCACAAAATTCAGATTTAGACTAGCATAAAAAAGATCAAATCTACATGTTAAATTATTATAAAATAGTGGATGAGAGTTTCTAAGTAAGTAATTTTGCAGTAACAATGGAATAGGTAATTTAAAAATGGAATAACTCGATATAAATATTTACACAAATATAGGTTCTATGAAAAGAGAAAATATATCCCGAAAAATCGGCCAAACAACTATTTTTTTCCAATCTTTGTTCTGTGGTCGATCCTTTACATAACAAAACCATTTACGTTGCCGCTCTCTTAATTTGAACTGGTTCGAATTGAATTCATACTTTACAATAGACATTATTAGCCATGCGCGTAAATTAATTATTTAATATCTTATTTGGACATTATTTGGATATTTAACATTTATATTGAAATAATTTTGATTACAGCAAATAAGGAAAAACATTTTTAGAATTGCAACACTTACTGAAAAAGTAGGAATTATTATAGGATTGGTTATATCTATATAAAACCATTTACATAATAATAAGACAACATTATTATTTTAGTAGTGCCCTAAATATAAAATTTATAAATGAAAAATAAGGAAGAGTTGAAAAGAGAGAGCATTGCTTTTGCAAAAAATAAATAAATAAATAGACCATCAATCTGGCTGAAAAACCATTTCATATTGGATCTCTTTCAGCTCTTCTGCGTCAAATTGATCCGTCATGTCTCGCGCCTTATAATTAATTTTGGAAATTGAATATTTATACAGCACATGGCACGCAAAACTGGATTGTTCCGGCCAACTTAATGAGACCGTCATCATACTGACGGGTTTAAGATAAATCACTTTACAAGACTTTGGCTACATAGTTTTTGCATTTTTCTTTCTTAAACTTTATAGTTCTTCAATAAATCTATTTAATATTTGACAAGATATCTTCTGACAAAATTTAAAAAAAATAATGGTACACTAAAAAATTAATGTTACAAAAAATCTATGTTCGACACAACAAACTTTGCCTACAATTCTTCCAATCTTAATTGATTAAATATCTTTTAATATATTCAACAACCCTCTCAAACTTATCCATACTCTTTCCATTCAGTATGGATAATTGATGGTCTTCATCAATCATTTTCGCACTTTCATAGTAATCGTACCAACAACTCTCAATGTCATAGTTCCCTACTACATGTATCAATATTGTCTTAGCATCACTTCAAGGTGATAAATTGAATTTAATAGTTATTCTTTGTAAAATGGTGAAAAAAAAACAGATGGAAACTTTAAAACGATTTAACCAGCCTCGTGTACTTGCTCCTTTGAGCAACATCTGAAATTAAATTTTTAACAAAGTCTGTTACATTTCCTGCTACACCCTGCAAGATTCGGAACAGCCAGGACAACATAACAAACTTTTTTAAACAAAATGTTTACCTTCAATAAATATAATGAACATTGTAGATTCAAATGTTCAATTATTACAACGGTCCTGGTAATTTCTTCCTTTAAATCATTAAAAATGTATCTATAAACAAGCTTGTAATTTGATATAAAAATCATATAATTAAAAAAAAGCTAAAATATAAAAATTTTATGTATAAAAATATTAGTTTATAATAGAAACAACAATTGATATACTCTTTGTTAATTGTGTATGATTACGAATACAACGGGTTACACATCCCTGACGTTTACACTGGCAACGAGTCAACAACACCCGTAGGCCCAGGAACCCTTCCTGAAAAACTTTCTAATAAATACCACAAAATAGGAGGAAGTGCCGAATGGATCAAGTCGCAGACTCGTACGTATTAGAACCACATCCTAGGACAGAGGCAGGCAAAAGACTACCAAGAACCTTTCTTTTATTGTTTTGAACTAATTTAGACGATTTTCCATCTTGGTCATGGACCATTTATGAAATTTGCTTCATTTATTTACAAATCGTCAATTTTGAATAACACTGTGGTCCAGCAAAGGATACATGTGTTAAAAATAATTCCTACCCTCTTAGGGATTTATTATTCGTGATACACCACGGATTCTAAAGTTTGAAAGGATTAAAAAACGGTATCTCGAGTTGAACCAACACGCTAAAAGCTCTTGCAGTATAAAGTGTTAATTAATGATAACGGCCCTTTGGCCTAGCACTTTTCAACAATTATTTTCAATGGGAATGAACGGATTAACATTCAACACAGCGTTGACATTTTAACCAAATGTCACAGGGACCCTTTCTCTCAGCTTGAAAAGGCAAGATTGATCGAATTCGGTTTAAAAGCACTTTTAGAGTTTGCTTTGAATAAGTTCAATGTCAAAGAGTAGAGCGAACAAGATTGCTAGCGTTTTTTCTTACAAGAAGAAGCTGCAAACGTGAGATGACCGATTTTAATTAAACAAGTTTTGGTAGGCGCTCGTTTACAAATCATGCTTTTCAATGTCTACGATACCTATAAAATCCAGAGAAGTTATGAATTACATTTCAATATCGCGTATTTCCTCCTCTTGACTTACATCTCGAAGACTTCTCTGCATACTTTCTACCAGTCTGTAAATGTTTCTTCGCTGGAGGTTAACTCTTTCTTCGCGAAGAGACCTTTCAAGATCGTCGAGTGAATCAGGAAGTGATGGACGTGCTCTTATTCATCTTTTGAGATTATTCCATAAATGTTCGATGGGTTTAAGTTTGGAGAACGGGCTGGCCAGGCTAAGACCCTGATGATATGCTGTGGTAGGTACGTTTGTACTATGGTAACGACATGTGGTCGGGCATTATCGTGCATTAGAATAGGATTGTCACTGATTTCATCGAGGATAGGCAACGCATGGTGTTCCAAAATTTCATCCACATAGCGAGTGGCCGTCAAAGACCCTCCACGAACAACAACCAAATCTGTGCAACTCTCCATTGAAATTCCCACCTACACCATCACTGAGGTACGTTGAAAAGGTTGGCTCTGGGAAAAATTACAGGCTTCGTACCTTTCATTTCGCCTTCTCCACACTCTTTCACGCCCAATTGGAGATTGTCCAAAGATCAAGACCGTGTTCTCGAGCTCGCATATGCCGTGTAATTCTGTGTGTTCTGGTCAATTCTGGTCCTCTTACGGGGCGAAAAGCCATCAGTCCATACTGATTTAATCTCCTTCCAGCAGTGCGATCAGAAATTAAGACACCTCGAACTTCCTGGAGCTGATGAATCGTTTGAACAACAGTAAGGTGCCGGTTTCGTAAAATTTTCAAGTCAAAAAACGGTCATCCTGTGGTTCTGTTACGCTAGGGAGCCTGAACCTGGCCTTCCATAGTAGGACCCAGTTTCTTGAAAACGTCTCACGGCTTCTCGCAGAGTTTCGTAGGGAACTCCCACAGCAATAGCCGCATACCTGATGGAACGTCCATCATTATTAAGTGCCACACCACGTCCAACATCCTTAGCACTAAGTGGCATTTTTAAGTTTAAAAATTGAAATTAAAAAAACAAAGATGAGAACTAAACAGTTTATTGCTTCAGAATTCAAATGAGACGTAATAAACAAATTAAATTCTTTGGGACATGTTTCTAATATTTTTCGACTTATATCCTATGTTATTCGACTCTTATTAAGGGATTCTTATAGTCCTGCTTGTCTATCTTGTTTAGCTTAGTGATCAAGTCAAAAGAAATGACAGGTTTATCTTTATCAATTCATCAATGTACTTTCAATCTTCAGTAATTCAAGCGATGAATATTTGTAGGTTTTTTTATTCAGTTCCAAGGATAGCAAAACTTCATATCAACGTCTATGTAATCGTCAGTGTTTTCCTCACCTAAAAGACTGCCTTTTACAGACGGTAATTGAAGGGTGAACCCTGACAGCTTCCACACGTTTTCGGTACGGGGAGATTTGGGCGAGCCGTCAGCCGAGCCCGGTGTGGGAGTGGGATTTGTAAACAAATATTCCGACATCTTGTCACGCTCATCTGACAAGTTCTTTTAATGATTTACGTAAATAAAGCCGCGGGAGACGCCCGCGACCAATGAACTTGGCTTTCTTGATTGGCAACTTCTAACGAACGGTAGGAAAAGAAAAAAGACAAAGCCAACGGCCGACGGATATCATTTGTGGTCACTTTTCCAGGCCGGGAACCCCGTCCGACCTTTTAAAACTACCGGTTTTTGAAGGGAATTAAGATATAAATCTTCTTAATGCCAACTTTCGATGAAATTTATTCCTCCCAGAAAAGCGATATCGGGCCCAAATTTGCTTAATCGTCTAGGCATGCAGGATACCCGAAAACACAAAGGGATCTACTCGGTTCAGCATATTCAGAACGAAACCAAAAGAAACTTAATCGTAAAGTATTAATTATTCAGTATATCTTGTCCTCAGTCTTTTTAGATATCAATGGAATTATTTATTAATATCCATCAGGGTTGAAGGTAATGTCATTTTGAAAGAATTGATTCCAAAAGTGTTAAAAAATATTCGAAATTTGAGACTTATGTTTGCCTATTAAGCCAAAAAGGTATCTGTGGAATTAATAGATAAAGAACAAATATGGAAGTAGTAGGAAGTCTATAGTATTATGGGACAAATGAGCAGAGGCGTTGGCCACAATGTCCTAAACAAATAAAGGCAAAATTTTGCAACGAGCCACGATATTAGTTTAATGAAACTTATGGCCTCAGCGGTTAAGGCGTTGAGCCATCACTGAGAGGGTAGCAGGTTCGAATCCCAAAGACTCTGAATTGGAACCCACAGCAGAAAGTTATTTTGTCAAAAACAACAGAGAAAAAAAAATATTGTACCAAGCTTGACTCTCATCAGGTTAGCCTATCGTCAGCAGGCGAAAGCAAGTTTTCTATCTAAAATCCATTTTGAAAGTCCTTATTTTATCTGGCAAACATTCTCCGTATTAATAGCTAGTTCAAGTATGATACATTCTCATTAAAACCTTGGACTCTTGACATCTCATCGACTTTCAATTTCCGCGTAACGCACACATTATTTATTCCTTGACCTCGGATTAAACGGTAAGACCGTAAAAATCTTTCATTACCAATTAATGATGGCTAGTTTCAAAACCATATAATTAAAGACCAGACGCCACAAAAGAAATTATTCAATTTAGATAATGCATACTTAGCGAATAACGAAGTGTTAATTTATTTATAAACTGAGCCTCTATAAAATAGCAAATATACGAAAGGTTTAAAATGTTATTAACCACCTAAATACTTCTGACAAAAATGTCCTCTACTAATGAACCGTTCTGCAGAGTCTTTTCTTATTTTTTAGAGAAAAGCATGTCGTTCGAACCAGATACGTGTTTTGGCCGATACCAGCGAGAATCTGAGAAGGCAGAAAGGTTATGTACACTAAAAGGCAAAAACAGTGGCCACCTTCGTTTTTTAAAATTTATTGATTTAAGTAAATCTTTGCAATCGTTATAAATTTTAATTTTTTTTTATAAGTTATACCCAAATAAAAAATTAAATAAAAATTAAACTGAGTAAAACATTTTTACCTAAAATGTTGCACTGGACGCAATGAAGAAAATATTCAATTCAGTACATAGTATTTCCAATCACCGCTTGCATTCGACTTGCCATCGATTTTATGTGATTTTGAATGTAGCACTGTGGAATATTTTCATACTCCTCCAACAGCGCTATTCCATTATTATTATGCATTTTTGACATGCATGAAAATAAAACGGACGCAAATTAGTGGCAAATAAGGAACAACTTCTTCTGTTAAAACATCTTCAATGTATCGCGAAGATGTTAGGAAACCCTCGATGAAGATCAAGTGCGACCTTCCGTACAAATGCCCACACCACCACCACAATAGCTTCTCCGGAGTGACAATGTATTGAAGAGATATATCGCTCTCCAGTTCTTATCTAAACCCTCTCTCGACCTCCAGAAGACCTTAAACAAAACCTTGACTCATCCGCAAACAAGATTTTAGTCCAATCTTGCTTAGACCAATTGATGTGATTTCTTGCGAAACTTAAACGATCAGTTCTGTGCCTTGTCAGAAGTTCTGGATCTGTGGCAGACCTTCTCGCACATAATCCAGCTTCTGAAAGACTTCTCCTTGCAGTGCATAAACCTACATTAACTTTTCTAACGAATTGAAGTCGTTGATTGATCTCAACAGAGGTAGAATGTAGATTACAGAGTGCAACAATCATCTCTCTGAGATGTGACACAATGCGGCCTGATCCATGCCTTCTTATTCATATTATCCTCCAGATTTGGTAGCTATGGAAGACCCTTCGGACAGTTGTTCTGGAAATGTTAAGCACACTGGCCACATACGCTTGTCTTCTTCCATTTTCCAACAATGGTATGATTCTAGCCGATTATGTTTCATTTAGAACCATAACTGAAAAAAACGTTCAACTTAAAAATGTTACAACCAAAAAAAAATAAATAAATAATTAAAAAATAAAACCACCGGAAGTTAGAAAGAAACTTTACAAAAAACAAACAAAGAAGAGATTGACTATTCAAAGATTTATTTACAAAATCCAATTGTAAACATAAGCGGGATAGCTGTGTTTTATTTTCCTCCAACCCTTTAAAACGGACAAATATTATTGTAAGATAATCAATGGAAGAATGTCTAAGAGATAATTAAAAATATAAAAGGTGGTCACTTTTTTGCCTCTTAGTGTAGATCATCAAACTACATGTTTATTTGTCCGGATTTTTATTACAATTCCGTACGAGATCCTAAGTTCACTTGATTCGGTAAGATAGTAAGTAAATATTTACATGAATTACACGAATATAGTTCAAAACCTTTGCAGATGTTTGGTTTATGATTAAAGCCGGTTAAGAGATAGTGTAGTTATTTAAAGAATCTTTTAGCTCGAGATTCAAACTCGTCTTAACGTAATGAAGTAAGCGTTTATCTCCATGCAAATCTCATGGTTGAGATTCAATGCGGCTAAAATGATTAGCCGCTTACATGCCGAACATGCAAATGTCTAAATTTACTCTCTGAAAGGTCAAATAAAGACATCGGATCCCTTTGGAAGATCGTGTCCGAGTTTCGTTTTACGACAGTACTTACTGTTTCAACGACCCTGTGCGGCGATAATGTTTAAACACATGGTTTCGTAAAATCGTGAATGAGCAGGATCTGATGACGGGTGGAACCAATTATTTTCTATCCCTTTCAGTACAGGTAAGTAGTAATAAATGAAATAACCACCCCGTGACCTGAGGGAAGCACTAATCTTTCTAATGTACTGAACGTTTTAAAACTCCTCCAACTATTTCAGTCCGTTACGGTTCCGAGCCCTGGTGAATTTATTCCCTTACGGTCCACTTGTACAGTATGAATGTTGTATGTCAAGGGTCAGTAGTTGGCACCCCGCGGCCTGTTTTAACTTTAAAGGCGTTCTTACTCGACTACGGATTCCACGTGGAACCAGTTTATTAGCTATTTGCTACTATTAAATTACTTCCCGGTGTCAAACATAAATATGTAATGTGAGAAAAGGTTACATCGTGAAATTACGATTCGTAATCACGGTTTATTAAGCACGTCCAACGCGAAAACGAGGTGCACACCACCTGCGATAACAGATTTGAAAGGGAAACAAGGTCTCAAGGTCAAATCTGGCACGGGCTTTACGCCGTTGGACAATCCGTTGACCACAAATTTGCCGATTGCACCACAAACGAAAGTCAATGTTTTTTTACGATTTTTCATCTAAAAATCAATCGTTGAATTCTTTTTCAACTTTACCATTTACTTGTCATTGTCATTTACTTTCAATTTGCATGTAAGGCAGACTGTCCACTGACCCCAAAGTAATTATGTCCTGTATAGTAAAAATTGCATCTTTTGTTCTTTTTTTTTTTTTTGTCTTTAGTTTTTGTTTTTATTTTATATTTTTCACTCTCTTATTCTATCTAGACTTATACATGTAACCAAAGCTAAACATTTTTTGTACTCCGGCTACTCAAGGAACGTTTATATGTTAAATTGCTAAACTATCACCGATACTTATTTGTATTCATTATATAATAAGTGTTCCATTTACGTTTGAACGTTACTGGCAATTTTAAAATGTTTTATATGTAACTATGGACTTGTACCAACTCCTTGACGAATAAAATATTACTTTCTGTCAATAAAAAAAATATTAAAAAAAATAAAACTTTACAAGCTTAACTTTACATAAATATAATTAATTGCACATACTACAAAAAATCCGACCTTACGAGAACTAAGCTTTTAAGGCGTTTTAACATTCTAATGGCATAAAAATATGTTCCGGTAATATTGGTTTGTATATATAAAACATTAGGAAGATCTTCTCGCATTGTTATCATTACTGACAGATTATGAAATTGTATGATCACTTTATATTAAATAGGTATAATGTATAAATTGTTTTTTTCTCTCAAGCCATCGTCTTATATAAACCGGTTTGGTGACAACTGTTGACACTGTAAAATGAGACGTACGCTCAAATCATGCAGAAAAAACTATTGCTCTCTCTGGATACAAGGTTTACTCAAGAGATCAACGGTTAAATAGAAATCCTCATACGCTGAATAAATGATATGATAAAAGAAACGATAGATGAAAGTCTTTGTCAACGGGGAAGTTCAAAAAGTCCATAACAGTGTTATCTCAGATAATAGAAATCCGTCTCCCCGACGTTGCCTCACGTCGTCGGTAGTTGCGTCGGCCCGTACCCGAAGGAAACGAGGGAAAAAAACAACTACCAGGTCGTGAGGCCCCCGAGATGGTTTCCAATCTAAATGCCGTCTACCGTTAGAATAATACGGCTAAACTCAATTTTAATTTCGGGATAAGTGGTTCGAGCGGTTATAATGGACCTGATGATGACCGTCACTTCCCGGCCTGACATTCGCCACTTACAACGTCCTTTCGTTTATTGGCTTCTGTCTTCCTAGGAGCTGTCGGGGGAAAATTTTAATCGAAACGGAGATAATTAGAGACCTTGTGGGGGCTAAACGCTTATTTGCCTTATCGAAAATCGCATACCGGAGAAACCCGAGGGGCACTGGCGGTGATGTATATCTTTTAAACGTAAATCCAACAATATAGACAAAATATAACGAAACTTTCCCATTCCCATCCCATTGGGTAAAGGTATAATTATAATTTACTTGTTGAGTAATCCAAAATATAAAAAAAAAAAGAAAAATTCCTTTGCTCCGATATATTTTTAAAAAAGTAATTTCAATTGTACGTACTTACTCGATTTAAATTATTACTTAATACGATAAAAACTTTAAAGTGTCTGATTGTACGAATTAGAAAGTACGTGATTAAATGACAAAACATAAAGCCTGTGTGAGTTAGTTTAGTGACTTTATAACTTAGAAAAACTGGATAAGTAAGTGAGTTATGTAAGTAACTGAGTGAATAGTAAGTTAGTTTAATGAGTAAGTGAATTTTGTGTTTTCAGTGTTAGAAATATAGACGACTTTTTCACCCTCGAATACTCTGGATCATGGTACGGTCTTGAAGAAGAAAGCAAATTCAATTGTTACTGCCAAGTTTTCTTTGTCCTTGGCATGTTGGGATTGAGTCGGTCTTCATTGAAATTTCAGATCGCCTGTAAAAAACCTAAATATGTCAATCTGTAAACATATTTATGATAGTTTTGCTCCGATGATGACCTTAAAATAAGTCAAAAGCTTAGCAGTAACAACTGAATTTGCTTTCTCTTCAAAGACCATACTTTGATCCAGTGTTCTTGAATTTTGTGAGCAGCTGAGTGAATATGCAAATTAATTTAATAAGTAATTTTGTAATAAGTGACCAGGTAGGGTGAGTGGGACGGGGAGAATACTTTGTGTGTAATTGAAACAAACTGGGATAGTATGCGAATTTTGTGGGTAGCTGAGTGAATAAATAAACGAGTAAGTTTAATTAGTGACTTTGTAATAAGTGACCAAATTTAGTGAGTTTGCCGAACGAATAAGTGAATCAGTTTGGTGAGTGACGTTTTTAAGTGACCAAATGAAGCAAGTCAGTTTTGTGAGTAACTTAGCGTATGAGAAAAGTAGATTAATGAGTTCTTGTAATTAATTGACCAATTTGAGTAATTAAGTTTAGTGAGTAACTGAGTGTATGAGTTTGTTTAATGAGTTACCAAGAGGAATAAATTAGTTCTGTGCGTAAATGAGTGAACTTACTTTTAAATAAATAAAACTGATTGTGAGTGAATAATTGAGTTAGTTTATTATGTGACGTTCTAATGGAGCGATGATGTGGATGATTAATTCTGTGAGAAATTTTGAAAAAATAAGTAAGATTAAGTTTGGTAAGGTACTGACGTACTTAAGTGACTTACTGCGTTAATTAGTTCAAGAGATTTTTGAGTTAGGTTGATTACGTAATTGACTGATTGAGCGAATGATCTCACCAGCCATCGCTATCATACAAATCTTATTGTAGAAAAAAGGCGAAAAAGGAGATAAGTCTAAGTATGTGTTGTATGAAGGCAAAGGGAGAGTGCTTAAGAAAGAAGGCCAGAGAGTACAAAAAAGAAAAAATGACGTGATTACGAACAGCACGTATGATGGATATATCCTATGTAGATAGTTTACATTCTAACATCTCTCTCATTTATAATTTCAATTTTTTTCACAATAAGCTATGATTTGTTGAAAGTATGATTCATTTTCTAATGTTCTGTACATAATGATAACAGTGCAGTGGATACTTCCGAAAATGCGTTTTATATCGGTTATACGTGATCTGATTGACGCTGAGAAAGGCCCTCAAGGACTCTGGATGAGTCGTTACAAGGATTACTTGTTCCCCACGTGCCAAATAAAGCCAGCCTCGAAGGTAGTAATTTACAGAAAAGAAAAAAAAACACCACGAACGTGATAATGTCGAAGCGATGTGTAAATAGGCAAATAATACAACAGACTTAATAACGAGGAAAATCTTAAACAAAATACGTTTCTAATACGTAAATTTTGTGTGTAGACATTGTTGTTAATGATTGATGGACCCTAGGTTCAGGTAATTTTTGTGGAATAATAGGGAACTCGGGGTAATTAGCGCTGATACTGGGTACCTCAACTTTTATTGGGCCTTTGCAAGAAAGAAATCAAATAAAAAATAAGAAAATTTACCAACGGGGATAAAAATCCAGTTTGCAAATGCAGACGACCGACCACGTGATTATCGCACACGCCCATTCCCGTTCGAAAGTCCACCAATTATGGTTGATTTCAAAGAAAATTGACATGAAAATTACCAGTTTTGATATTTGTTCCGAGCCGTTTTAAAATCCTGAGGGGCCGCGGTACTTTGTGGCAGTATTTCTCGGATTAGCCGTACCGGCGCCGTATAAATTCGGCCAGGATGAGTCCGAAGAGAAAAAATCCCCCCCCCACGAGGTTAAACTCCAAATTGTATAGAAACGTGTAACAATGAATAAGGACGGAGACCCGACTACAAAAGAGGAAGGGTCAGTGCCCAATGTAGAAAAAATATGAATTTCAGGACGCCGGTAGAACTGGCATTCTTTCCGAGCGAGAACAGGATCCGCGATGAAGACAATGTGGCAATTTGGAGTGAGAACGAAACGAGCTTCACTGAATCATTCATGGAGGAATCATGGAGAGCAATATGGTTTCATTGTTTGCACATGAGCCCTGCCGTTAAAGCAATTGTCTTCTTAGTCACTTGATTCTCTATTGTGATTCTCTAATTAAAGATTTTTTTTCTTTTAGATTCTTCAAAGCGATCAAGAAAAGCATATCGCTGCTGTTGGGACTAGAGTAGATTCCTCCTTGTTTACTTAGTTAATTGACCTTTTATCGTAAAAGAGGAAATGTAAGGTCAGCCGGAATCAGCTATAGATATAATTATGTGCTATATAGAAATGTCAGGTTGAATTATAGTATCATTTTTTAACTTTTCAATATTTTCTAGGTGTATTGTCTCAGATCAACTTGGAATCAGAGGACTACTTGTTTTATCTTTCAGACCAGATTAAATGGTTCCCCTAAGTCGAGGCATCCCAAACTGTGGTCCCGACCCTAACTAGGGGTATTAAAAATAAAGATAGAATGAAAAAATAAAATTAAAAACTAATGACAATATGTGAAGCGTTCATCATTCCTTGATTCTCCATACACAATTGATGTGGGTATCGTCCGATTGCTGGAATTACGTTCTTAAGCCTTATCTTGTTGATGAACTACAATGTTAAATAAGCCAATGTTTTCAATATGTACTGTCATATTTATCAGATATTTCCATTAATGAGATGAGTCTTTCTTTTTAAGGGGAAAGTATCACAACTTTCGATGATAATGGCAAAGATAGCGCCTTCAAAACAAAAATCCAATTTTGGGTTTAATCTGTTGAGAAGGAAGAAGGGAGGGTTTTTCAGTGTTAAATTTTAAAAGAAACAGATCATGCGAAGGGCACGTTGATTGATGAAATATCTGAACACTTTCAAAATTTTGAGATGTCCTTTGTGCTCTACTCCCCAACCGCTCAAAGTACAATGTTACAAGATCATAAATGGGTCAGACCGTTTTCAGTTCGACAAAGCCAACCAGTCTATCTTCAGGTGAATAAGAATGTTTGATAGACATTACTTCAGACTCTACCTTGAAATCTACTTTCGAGTCCAATACTTCCATTTTTGACTCCGACTAAACATTTCAACCACTTGTTTAAAAAGCAAAACCTGTTCTTGTTCCATGTGCTACAATTTACTCATGAAAATCCGGATTTTCTGTTTATACAGTGCCTAAACTACCGTAACTAAATACCGAAGCTGTCCAGATGCTGAACCGGACATCCGTCTCCAGCTATCAGCAATTAAAACCAACATATCCGAATTGTGCAGGCTAAAACAACCTCACTCTTCCAATTAATTTCATTAATCATTCATGTTCAAATTATTACTTTTGAAATTGGCTCGAGTTTTACATAACTATTGATTCCTTCACTCCAGTTTGATTGTTGTCTTCCGGATTTTGTATATAAAGTTAAGTATGCAATCAAATATTTGTTTTTATAATGATATCCCCCCCTCTATCGCTTAATTAGGAACAGATTGGCTAATTTATAAAATTTTATTTTACTATATGCTATTCGTATTTAATTTTAATTACTTGAATGAAAGGGGTCAGGCGGCTAAAAAGTTTGGGAAGCTCTGTTCAAAGTAAACTACTACAAGAGTGAATGAGCGAACAAACAAGCGAGCTTAGTGAGTTGTAACTCAGCATCTCATTGACCAATAATTTGTGTTAGTACCTTAAATAAGTGAGTAAAAGAGCAATATCAGAGACTTATTGAGCTAATATATTTGGTGTCTTTAGCAATCAGGTATTCTAAAATTTGATAAAACTTTGATAGCATTTAAATCGTTTGGGCCTTATTTTATCATGATTTGAGAAAGAATAAATTTACAAAATGCATATTTATACAAAGATTAAGGATTGTTCGCACTACTCCTCAAGTTAACATAACTTTTTGAAATTCACTGTTACAAATAATTTTAAATTTAATTTAAAAAATTACCTTGAAGTTGATGATCTACATGAAAGCCGATTCCAATGATTTAAAAGAACACTTTTGTTGAAATAAAATCAACGAATAGTAGTATTACACTAGAGACAAAGGTGGTAGAAAAGGGTCGTGATCAATGAAAAACATAATTGTCAACATTTTAGTAATTATATTATCTTATCGCCTGTACAAACTATATCAGTAATATAAAAATATGTACCCCCAAAACCGTAATAGGACTAATATATGTAACAGTATATATTGTTTTGATCTTAATTTGCTGAATTTTAATTTCTTGAAGTTTGCAATTACTCATTTCCTCCAAGGATAAGGTTTCAATTGGTACAGTTAATATTTAAGCAACATTTAACTTAATTGCTGGTTTTTCGAACACAATGTTGAAGTTTTATTATTAACTCCTGTCTATTCGGGCGATTGACACAAACCTACAAACAGATAAACAAACGAGAGAACAATCATTCACTCATATAAATAAAACGACCAAGTTTTTGAACCTTGATGAAAACCCAGCTTTCATTGACAATCATTTTGATGTCATGATTAAAAGGTCTTATTGATAATATTTCTTCCATCCTTTCAGATAGTCAGAACTACACTACTATTAAAAGCAATTAAAGATAATTTTGACCATATTTATAATTAGGTTTGCCCGAACGTCAGATTTAATAAATACTTCAGACATATTTATTACCTCAACCCGCATATCAGAAATAATAAAATTACAATTTCGGTGTATGAATAATCAAAAGTCTTGCTCAAATGAGAGCAAGGGAAACATTATTTGTCAACAAACTCACCGTAACTTCCTTGTTACGAAGTCTACATTTATAAGACGTAAATCTGGTCTAAATTTTTGTTTTATTTAACCAAAACCAAGCTTAATTGATCAATTAACTTGTAAATATTTAACATATAGGATTTTAATGGTTCATAGCAGCACTTATAAATTTCATAGCAAGTTTAGTCAAAGTACATGTTTCTCAATCGGTGTGACGTATAATCATAGAACATGTGTAAACGAGAAAAGGGTCGCATTATCAGGTGAAGTAAGAGTATCTTAGTGAAAAATTATAACGCATCCCAATGGGGAAGAAATGATTACAAGCATTAAACACTAAGGTGAAAGGAATGGCATCTTTTATAGGAATTCGACGACACTTAAGAAGCTATCCGCCAGAATCCTTTGCCCGAGTCTGTTGAATTTTTCTAATGTATATATGTTTGAAATTGGTTAATGGCTTTACGGGTTTAATAACACTTGATATACATTATTGTGATGTTTTTTAAGGTTTTATCGCTTTTCAGCTTAGGACCTTTTTGTTATCAGGACAGGTTTTCACGGTCGGTCTTCCGTTTTCTTTTTCTTTTAAAGCTATCCTGGTTGTAGAATAAATAGTTAATCTTCATCATCAATGGTCCATTAAAGTCACATTTGAAGGGGCGAAGAGATAAGAAAAGGTCGGGTTAAAAAAACTTTAGGTTTATAACACAAGCATCACGTCATCTATTCTTTCGTTTGGGAAAAATTCAAAAGTGGCCAAAGGAAAGACAAAATCAAAAGGGTAATTGAAAATATTTATGTAAATTAAATTATTTATCTAAAAAAAAGAAAGAACATAATTTCATGTCACGAACTTGTCTTACTAGTAACAAGTTAATTGATAATCACACCTACGATTTTAAGAGAGAATAACAATTAGAAAAATTTTTGAAAATAGTAACTGCACATCAAGCCTACACATTCACCATTTGATCTTTTTATATGAAAAAACTTAGACTAATCTTCAGTTTTCAGAGTTTACTGATTGGCTACAAATTATGAGATGTTACACGTAAAATGGAAAGTATCTAAGAATAAAAAACTCTAAAAATATTCCACTATCATGCAGTCGATCGTCTAGGTTTAAATATTTTGGGTGGCCATTCGGAGAATGGATTAATTACCGTCAAATGTTGTTCAAATCGGGGGAATATTGCCAGATGGCCTTCCGTGATATCTTTTAATTATTATTATTTGTGGACTAGTACTTGTGTACATCTAGAACTTTAATTACAAAACCGAAAGATTAGCTTATATAATTTTTTTCGGTACCTATCACTGTCAAAAATTACTTAATAAACTGCTTGATAAGCTCATTTTCAAAATGACTTGATCCTCGAAAATCTGAGTAAGACCTCTCTCTGATTACTATACAGATAATAAGGTTGAGTTTCTGCTGATTATTACTGTCCATCAACTATCTTGATGTGATTTGAAAGTCATCACTCTTCATAGTTAGGGAAACTACATAAACTGGACGAAAAGGAAATTACGCTTGAAGTGACATATTCGCTCTACTAGCCAAGCCTGCTGGACAAGTTATATTTGATTTGGTTTGTCATTCGCCTTTTTGGACAATTACATTCAAATCTCAAAAATATAGATTTATTCTCTCTCTCCCTCACACATACAACTTAAATTTTTAATAAGAATCAATGTGGAGAGTTGGTGTTTTCAGTTTGTATTTTAATCAACGCATTAAATATAAACAGGTATTAGATATAGCGCCCACGGGATGTATATTGTTGGACTGGAGCATTTTAATCCGGCACCGACATGTTCACACTATGAATAAAAAATTCAAAAGGTAAAGGAATAAAGAAGGCAGGTTTTAAACTAGAATCGGCTACCGGCTGGATCAACACCTGTTTCTTAAAAAAAAAAAAAAAAAAAAAATTCAGACTCAGAAACACGCGGTCCGAAGGTACAAACCGTACAACACCTTTTTGAAATGCTAAACAAACCCCTATACGGTATATATTATGAGACTGAAAATGGAAATGAGCTCTGATTTGAATAAAGAAGTCATGAATTCAGAGCAAAACAACAATGCAACAGCCAACCTATACGATCAGTGTTACAACTTAGGACTTAGGGGGCTCATCGTGATCAAATCCGCCTCCTAATTGCAAAACAAGTCTGTTGATCCGTTAATATTAGTTTAGGTTATTAATATTGTATATTTCTATAAAAGAATTGTGTTTGGAGATTAAAAATTTAATCATTCATTTACCTAATGATAATTCATTTACCGTGTATCATGACTATATGGTAAATAAATTGCGTACCATTTCCCTCTTCTCTAGAACCACGAAATAGAAATCCTGCCAGTTTATTCGTATAAAGAGAAAAAAACTGTTATATATAAATGGCAATTGTTGTTTAAGTAGTCACGACCACCCAGTAACCATAGAGGAAACAATCCCATTAAGATTTAAACCCAGTTTATTGTTTAAAATATATAACTAAGGCATAATCTCCTCCCAGTGAACGGACATGAAAGAAGTGAAAGGTAATTAGCTGAGATTCAATACTGCACCAAGTTAATCAGCCGTGAAATTAACTGAATAAAACAAAAACTTAATTAATTTGTCCGTGGAAGGAAAATGTTTTACTACAGCTATTATCAACATACCAACAACTGCATTATTCTTGAAACCTAACACAGTTAAATATATAATATAAATATAATGTAACTAGAATAGCTCGTTAATGTTTCATGTACACTTAAAGTTGCACACTTAAAGTTGCTCAATAGTTTTATAGGTTAACTTTACTGGTAGAAACTTGAAAATTGCAAATTTTTATCTTTTAAATATGTACTTTTGCGTATAATTTATAAAGCCGTTTCGTAATTTTGCTTCTAACGGTGTTTCCAGTTTTAATTGCCCTAAGAGGGTTGCATTCCGGAAAAGACTTTTATAGTCTTGCTGTTTTAGAATTGTTCGAGGGCGGGTTCGAAGATAGGGAAGGAAGAAACGAAAAAATTTTTACCGGCCATAAAACAAGAATGGCAATCTTTTATGACGTCGGTTTTATACCATTGGGCGGAAGGAGGAAAAGTTGGAATCCGCATGGTAACGACTCTCAACTATTGGGTTGTCCGGAAAATAATGCAGGATTTTGGTATTAAACAAAAAAAAAGAAACTAGTTACTTTAAAGCAATGTTCTTTAATCAAAATAATTTCCCATACTCTCAATACATTTCTCCCAACGTGTTGGTAACTTATTAATTCCGTCTGAGTAGAATTCAGAATTTTTAGAATTGATAAAGTCAATAAATGCATTTTCCAGTTCCGTTTGATTTTTGAATATTATGTGTTGTAAGTAGTGGTCCAGGTGTCTAAAAAAATGGTAGTCAGTAGGCGAGAGGTCCGGAGAGTAGGGTGGGTGAGGCAAAGTTTCATAGCCAAGCTCCAATAATTTTTGTGACGTTACACGTGACACATGTGGTCGAGCGTTGTCATGCAACAAAATGGGCCCTTTCCGATTGACCAAAGAGGGCTTCATTACTGCCAATTTCTGATGCATGGTATTAATTTGGTTACAGTATGATTCAGCATTGATGGTTTCGCCAGGATTTAAGAAGCTGTAGTGTATTAAACCAAATGAAGCCCACCATACCGTAACCATTACCTTTTTTTGATGAGTTGGGGGCTTTGGAAAATGTATTGGAGCTTCTCCTTTGTCGAGCCACTGTCCAGAACGTCTAGTGTTATCGTAGAGAATCCACTTTTCGTCACATGTAACAATTCTGGCCAGAAATGGGTCATTTTTGTTTCGACAAAGAAGTGATGCACAAACATCAAAGCGCTGATTTTTTTGGCGATCGTTTAATGAGTGTGGAACCCAATTTTCGAGTTTTTTCACTTTTCCAATCGCCTTGAGGTGGTCAGCGACGGTCGTTTTACTGACTTTGAGTTGCTCTGCAAGTTCTCGAACAGTTGTTTTGGGGTTTTCTTCCACCACTGATCGCAGAACATCATCATTAAGAGAGGAAGGCCTTCCACGACCTTCTTCATCTTCAAGGCTGAAATCTCCCTCCCGAAATTTTTTAAACCACCTTTGCACAGTGCACTCATTAACACAACCCTCGCCCCAGACTTGGTTAATGTTTCTAGCCGTTTGGGCTCCGCTTCGGCCGAGTTTAAACTCGTAAAAGAAAATCGTACGAAATTCTCGCTTTGACATTATAAGGATGACTGAATTATTTCCAAGTAGCGGAATGCTACAGAGGTAAACAAACAATATCATTTGGAATGAGTAATCCTGTAAACGTAAACAGAATATTTTATATAGATTTTTTTTAATGAAAACTTAAAATCCTGCATTATTTTCCGGACAACCCAATAATTTCCACCCTTGCCAAATTTCGTGTACTACCGTTTTTCATATATAATTTTAAGACAAAAATACATATTTTGATAGACATATATGATAATTAGTCCTATTTATTCTATTCCAGTTTGGTAATTTTTGGTTTTTCATATTTTGTTTTACACTTTGATAAAGATCGTTTTACAGTTTATACACCTTAATGAAATTATGCGAATGTTCCAACTTTATCTGTCTAAAGTTGATCCCAATTTAAGTACGTGCTTGTCAGATCGGATCTCCGATAACATTCCTTTATTTATAAAAACGGTCGGATCTTTTAAATTCAAACGGGCGGTAAGCTTATTAACGAAATGATAAAAGATCACTTCACCAGCCTCTTCGTCGTGGGATTAGTGGCGGATCCCAGTTTCAAAGTGATTTAAGTAGTTATTTATTTAGAAGAATATATAATAAATAATTCTTGAGTAATATTTATAAGCGAGCATTTGTGACCTTTTGTCAGATTATTGCTCCACTTTATATCAGAGTGAATGTACAGTAAAAAAAATTCGGGTAAAAATTTTTAGTTTATTAATTTATAATAATCCAGTTTTAAATTTAAAAAATGTTCTAAACAGAAACGCTACAAGGAAAGGTTTGGCTGATCACTTAAGCATTCCAACCCACCCTATTTCTGATAGAATTCTTTCAAAAAATAAATCGCCGACATGTCGAATCATTTCGCTAAATTGGCAGTTCAAGAAAACGATAATTAATTATTGAATATTGCACTCGAACCAGTCAATTTTTGCCAATGAATGTATAAAAAAAGGTAAAACACGCCACTAGTTACAACTGTTTCACAAAAAATTATGAATAATTGTCCAACTCATCAAACATTTACGTTTTATTATTGTTTCTTTTTCTCTAAGCGAACATTTTATTGTAGAATAAATGTATAATTAAATTCTAGTTAATAATATGATTTCACACAAAAAACAAGTGAAGATGGGAAATGAACTCCGAAACGACCCTAAAAAATTTAGGTAAGCATAACATATCGTTATTACTGAATAAACCTAATTAATAGTAATTGTAATTTATTAAGTAACATAAAATTTTAGTTTAACAACTTGTCAAATGAGAAAAATTGAAATTATTTGGTTTTGCCATAAATACTTGAACACAGAAAAAGTGTGACAGTCAAAGCATCATAATAAAACTTAATTAAAAAATCTGTACAAACCCACCAACTATTTCTGTCAAAATTCCTGCAAAAGTCTAGTTGCAATATTACAGCAGCTCAACGGAGAACTATTAAATTTGAATTCAAAGCGTGTTTGAAGAAAAAAGTACAATTGCACGATTTATAATAAATAAAGGATATATTTTATCGGCAATTTTTAGTTAGATAAAAGTGACGCATCTGGGAAAGGTGAAACTAAATAAAGATCAATCATTTATCCAAGAATTTTTTCGAAACATCTATTTATTTTGAAAGAAGTGTGGATCTGTGGTAAATTAATAAGAAAAAATAAGTGTATTTGGTTTTGAACTAATAAAACAATAATAATTATCATTGTTCATCATAAATCATTGTCAATCATAATATTGTTAATAATATTTTTTTTAAATTTATATATGAATATAATGAATTATGATTTAGCATGTGTATAAAAAACTCCTGGCTTATGGTGAATGCCATGCCAGTTTTTGGTCACATTAGAAAAATTTATTTCTTACTGTACATTATAATTAAATGCAACGTAGATAACCTGAAACGAAAGTTAAAAAAAAGATTAGTCCTCAAATTCATGAATTAAGCATTAAGCAGAAATATTAAACGTAAGTACATTCTTTGCACATCATAAGCTACTATTTTGTTAATGCTTGTTACTAAAGACAATTATAAATAATTGATGATTTTAATATTAAAATTCATAAAATTTTGACGAAAATCTCAAAAAGGACCAAAGAACAAAACTTATAAAATAAAAATATAAAAGATGTGAAAATATTGTGGATAGAAAATTGCAATGTGGATTTCGTATTTTTCGTAAAAGAATAAAACGTAGTGCTCAAATTTAATTTAAATGTGCAATATAACTAATTTTTTGATCAATAATTAACTTTAAAAACAAGGTACGAATAATGGCAACATAATAAATGAGATTGAGAAAGAAAAAGAAATGGAAAATATTCTGACAGTTCAGATAGAATTCACTAATCTAAATAAAACATTTCTGAATCAAGTGATGAAATTTGGAATTATTTTACACTAGTCGGAATCTTTTAAGAGATAATTCACTAACATAAAACACTTACCATTGGCTTTTGCACAAAAAATTACCAACTTTTGAAATGCATATTTTCTCAGATTTTAAGTCACAGACCTACACTAGGTTTCATTTACTAGAAAATTTTACTCTGAACAAGTTCGGTTTTTTAAATGTTTTCTTAGCTTCAGTTATTCATCAGTAAATTCAAAAATCCTGGAACATTCAATTTCTGCACTTTTTACGAAAACTTCAAATTGAGCTGTAGAGCCAGGAAATCGATAGGGAATTTTAATAAGTTTTCAATTGTGCACCTTCCACTTTGCCCATTTCTCAACCGTTTTCGAGTTATCCTCGATATTTTGGCAAAAACGTGGTTTTTACGTGCTCATGGAAAAAAACTGATCACTCACTCAAGGCAAAGTGGAAGGTGACCAATTGAATGTCAGATGCTAGGAAAATATTTTAAAAAAGCCATCTTATTCAGCGTAAAATTTTCTAAAAAATGAAACCTATCGCAAGTCTGTAACTTATAAGACTGAAAAAATAAGCATATCCAATTTTGGCCATTTTTTCGTGCAAAAGGTGGTCGGGGTTTTTTTTTGGGGGGGGGAGTGTATTTTAAGAAACGTCAAAAGTGCAAAAATGATTTTGGTGATAGGTACGTTTCTAAAAATAATGGCTTTTAGTACCCTAAAATAAGTATTTTAAAATCAAATTATTATGTCTATGGTTTAACGAAGGTCGTGTTTAATTTTTTTAGAGTGTAAGTCTTTATCTTAATTTGTGTTTTAAGTGTTTTGCAGTAATCTTTGTTAAGTATTTTCAGTCCTGTGATTTGAGAGTTTTCTAAAAATAGCTTTTTAATAGTAAAAACACTCGGAAGAGACAAATTGCACTTAATGGCTGGAATTATGTCAATTTGGGCTTGGAATTTTCAAATTGTGATCATAATACCGGGTCTGCATCAAGGACTGGATGCGGACTTGGTGGGTAAAAAAGTCCACTTCGGATACTGATAAAAGGTTCCATTTCAGTAAGGTTGACGAACTTTTGAACTGTCTCTGAAGATCTCCCCCACTTTGACAGGACTAAATCAACGCACGCCGCTCCACCCACTGAGATCTTTTCGGACCGACTTGCTCCTGTCGTTTTGATCCTGGGAAATCAACCTAAACGACCGTTTCGAACATTCCAAATTCAACGAGCTTCCTTTTAACCGCATTTCTTTTGTGAATGTGAACGCGGAACAAACACGCCAAAAATAAATTTCCCACCAAAAACAGAATCATTCTGAAATTATCAAACCGCACAAGAAGGAACAGGTAGTAATCACTCATATATAAAGAAAGTTGTTCATTTAAGCATAATAATGATTATATTCATCATGATAATTCATTGCACACTCCCATATCGTAGCTGTTTAAAAAAGTCATGAATCAGCTTAATAGTTTTCAATTAAGCTTGCTGTTTACCTCGTTAGAAATTTCGTTAAGTGGATTGTAAAACGACTAAACTAATTTTCTTGAGCAATTTAAAGTGCATTCGCGTTTTTCACAGTCATAAATTTGCTGAAAATTTTTCCGAGTCAATTATTTATTCCAAGGAATATTAATAATTAGAATTCGTACTCTAAAATTGAATTCAATTATATTCAGATTTGTACTTTGTAATCTTTAATAAATAAAAAGTATTATTAGAATTCTTTTACTATTTATTCAACTATAAAAAAAAAATATATATATATATATATGTATACTCCCAAAAATTTATAATTTATTCATGAAATAACCAAAAAGAGAAGAAATCATTGAACGAATTTGGTATGTGATAAGTAATGGTAATCGCCATTTCCATTTAAGGAGTCTATAAAACAACAGTCAGTGATCGTTGATTCGTTGATTGTCAGTTGATCGTAGTCGATCGTGCTTCGGTCTGCTTATTACCGACGTTTTAACTTCATTGAGTCTCAATGTTTTTCAATGTCCAGAATTCACTTCACTGTTCGGTAAGTTTCCAAAATCAAAATTATCCGTTTTTCTATTATCATTAATAAATTTAAGATTAATTAAAATAAATAAAGAGATAGAAGAGAGTGGGCAAGAGAGAGGAGAAAAGATTATTTGACAAGAGATTTATCTACGCACAGTTAAGGAGGACCATTCTACCACTTAACGCCTGGAGAGAGAGAGAGAGAGGTGTGTGTGTGTGTGTGTATGAGAGAGATAGAGAGAATAAGAGAGTAGAAAGGAGGGAGGGTGGGAGGGTGGAATGGAGGGAGGGAGGGAGAGATAGATAGATAGATAGAGAGAAAGAGAGTGAGAGAGAGAGAGAAAGAGAGAGAGAGAGAGAGAGTGAGAGAGAGAGAGAGAGAGAGAGAGTATGTTTTTATATGTCGTACATAATTTTTCATTATCTATGTTCATGTTTCTGTTTAGTTAGTTGTAACTCTATCATATTTTGGTATCATTTATATTTTTGTTTATAACTTTGTTTTTAATGATTTCTGAAGGAAGATAAGAAAACACAATGAACTGTTAGATATTTATAAGAAACTTTTATTAACAGTTCATTGTGTTTTCTTATAAATCTAACGGTTCACAAATCAAATAAATAAATGGATGTATACCCAGTATTTTATGTGAGTGTTGCATTATAGGTAAAAAAGAGGTAATGCATTCAGTATCTCTATTTGAAAATATGCAAGGGAAGAGATTATAAATAACAACAAAATGAACAGCATTTTAAAAAATTTAATGTATTAATCGTTGGGTATCGTCAGCAGATGGGCGGGTGGATTTTTTTAGTTTTTTTTAGTTATTACAAATACAATAAATAATAAATATTAATTTCATACTCCCACACGTAATCTTGAGATGTTCCTTTTTAGTTTGCCGTGTGCTATTTGTGTTTATGCAGGCCCCCGTTCCACATTTGCAAGATTTGAATGCCGTTTTTGGTTTGTAACCTTCGGAAGCGTTGAAATAATGCGCGGAAAGTGGGACATATTTCGTGTCGGGTCTGGTTATCAAACGGGTCGTGACTTTTGCAAGATGAGTGTTCCGACGTCATGAAAGTGTTTCACAGTTTATTGTTTTTATCAGGAATAAGTTTTTATAATGAGGCCAACCTCGTGGTTGAACTGCATAAATGAGAGAGCCCTTGCGCGGGTTACTCAAGAGGACTTTATTAATCAATATGGAAGCCTGGAAACAGGAAATATATCCAGTCAATAAAAGCCTCGAAGAAAAAAAGGAGTTCGATTTGTCTCCGGCCGGTATTCGACACGCAAATAGATGGCTCAATTTCTTAGATGAGGGGATTAAAAGAGAGAAAGAAAATATGACGGATTTTTGACCGAGGAATTGCGGTAAATGTCCTTGGTGAAAAAGAATTATGAGATATTAAAGGGGCCCCTTACAAAGATCTAGACGAGGGAGGTATTGCAGATAAGCCCAAACTGGATCGTATTTCTTTTGACGATTTGCTCCTGATTGTGTATCGCGTTGTAACGGTTTCTCGCAAACACCCACAGCCTCCCAACAAATCACCCGGCATTCTAGCTTAACTTACATTTAAAGAACGAACATAGTTCCTTTCGAAATGCTAAGTCTAGAAATCCCTTGAAATTGTACATTCGAGATCCCATTACAGAATCCCTAAGGGAAAGCATTTTTTCCTCAAACCTCATTAATCGGAGACACGTACATTTTTTCATTCAGAAGCTGGTAAGGATTCCGCTGAGTTTTCTTAATTGCTGGCGTAAAAAGTGTTCCATTAAAAGTCCAGTTATTACTAAGAATGCGCTGACACAAACGCTCTGTACCCATAAAACACGACGTCCCTTGAATAGCCGATTTGTCTTTTTCACATTCACACAACCGAGTCGAAATCCTTTTTCATTAGCGACACGCTAAGCCGATTCGTCGGTTATTATTCAAATGCGGAATCTTTGTCACCTCGAGGTCAGAGTCCCTGACACATGACACAAGAGGACCTTAAGATTAAAACTACTGAGCAATAAAAGTTAAATTGAAATTCATTTGTCATTCGGCGTTTACGAATTATGTGTGACTTTTGAAGACCTTGAGGGTAAAAAAATAAAAGCTTCAAATTATCACGAAATCACATTTGTACGACTTATTCATACACATTCTGAATCGTAATATGCTTATTTTTCTACGGATCATGCTGGTTGGACATGAAAAATCTATGGCAGGTTGTGCAGTTTAAGTTTATAACAAGTGCTATACTACAGTTACTACAAGTACTACTACTACAATTGTCAAGTTTTTTTAAAAAGAAAAAAGAATTAGGAAAAGAATAAGAAGAAAGAGAAAATTTTGTCCTTGTTATTATGTTCATTAAACAAGTTTCGTTTCTTTAATTTTTCGTTCTATTTTTCTTCCTTCTTTTCTTAAGTACAATTTAATATTTTTTGATATTAGAATAAATGACTCCTTCTGAGACACTGTACCGTTAATAGGCCAAAATTGTTGGACAGAGGCAAGATGCAATAAAAAACCTTTGCAACATTATTTTAATATATAGTCAGCACGTTAAATCTTAAGTTCCTATCTTGTTATATCGGATTTGCACTGGTCGAACTTCAGAAACACTCCTAGAGGGTTTAATCGTTCAAGATGAATTTGGATTAAAAACAGGGCAAATGCATTATGCGCAAAGCACTGATTGATTCCATATGGTCAGTGGCTTAATGAACCTTCTTGCATCTTATCTCGTCTCCGTCCCACTCAAGTCCGTGTCTTCGGTGAGTTCCTACAACGAACAACTGGTCTGATTAAGCGTTCAATATCCCGGATTAGGCCACCCCAAGAAAATGCCATGGAACTGGTTTGTGACCTGGGCCCGTACTCCTGCCACTATGGACAAATTGAAAATTAAATGAACAACGGTCGGACAGTGTTTATGGTGGCCGGCCGTTTTATTTTCTTCTTTGAATTCTGTTTAGCTCAACAAATTAGACGCCCTGTGGGCACAAAACGCGATTTGTTGATCAATATTATAAAAATAGAAGTAAGTGATTAAAATGACTTTGGGAGAAGGGAAAGTGAACTAAAGTTACTTATTTAAACTTTCTATCTTAAAATAAAAAATTAATACAGTGTCACCTTACAGTGTCAAAAAAAAGTCCTTCTTACGGTTTGTACTAATATAAATTCAAAATTCATACTTACTTTATATTGTATTACATATTATTATAGTTTATAACGCGATTATACTATGATTGAGGCATCAATTACGACTAGCAAGAAATGAAAATAGAAGACAAATATTTTTCAAAAGTCACTCTTTGCTCATGTTTATAATCTATTGATAATTCCCGAAAAACTATTTTCTCATTTCGGACAAGTTTTGAGTCTGTGGTCATTAAGTGTATCTCGAGTACAATTTATTAAAACAACAGTTGACAAATTGAAGGCAATGAAACGTTTTTTAAACCACAAAAATAGACAACAGGTTTTTTCTCAAAAAGGACCTTTCAAAGGCTAATGGTAAAATGAGTCTCACAACCTCCTAACAAATGGAACCTAAATGAACCTGTATTCAGAGTACTGTGGGTATATTAAAATATATTATTTGCTATACAAAATATTCATGGTTAATTTTAATCATCTTTCAACTAATAAACAGAAAAATTTCATTCTTTATTTATCAAATTTGTTGAAAACACGATGTGTACTTAAAAAACAAAGGTGCCTAATAACATAAAATAAGGTGCCATAATCCTCAGAAGAAATATAATTATTTCACATTAAATGTGAACATAATTACGTTCATTTTATCAATTATACAAAAATTACAACAATGTTTATTTACAAATCATTAAGTTTAAAGGCAAGTTATTGTAAGCCGTTGTAAGTTATAATGTATAATATTGTCAGCTAAAATATAAAAATTGATCCTACGCTTTTAATAACAGTATATATTACTAAATATACATAGTAATAACTATAAGATTTCAAACTAAATTTCTGTTGTTGGTATTTCACAGAACAGGAATTTATTATCCAACTGACAGATTATACAAACTGTCTGCCCCTTACAACCAAAATATTTTAATTTGATTAAAATCCTTACAATTAGTTCCGTGTGATAATCGTCAATTTGGCCAAAAATTTTCTTGGAATTAGCAAGTAAATAAAATCACCCAATCCGCGAAAATTGCCAATGGCAGATGCAAACTCCTTTGAGGGAACAATTGGGACCATATCCAAAGATGCCCCTACGGTTGTACGCAGCAGTTTTAAGAGGATATCTTATGGATCATTGGTTTGGTGGATGAAGACATTACACCTGAGTTCGATCAGGATCCTCAGTACTGCTCAGAGACTACTAGAGTACCTATGCATTGTGATATACCATCTAACAATCTACCACCACTACATATCTTTATCTGTGGGAAGCTAGAGCCACGAACAAAGAGGAGGCTCCAGTAAGGTTCTAGCATCAAAAAGAGCTATGAAACTTCAGGAGAAACTATAAGAACGAGTGTAGGTCGGTACAGGATATCTATCAAAATTACTAAACCTAGGACTATGTCTTGGGCAACATACCACTGTCTTTAAGGACTGTAGTTATTTAACACTGTGCCAGAGACTTCAAAAGGTTGGGTATTACCAGTGAAAGAATAGCCATTCATCTACTCAGACAGTCGGGAATAAAGGTAACTCACTGTTAGTAATGTTCAGAGCTGTTTGGGATTGATCAAGGCCTTGTCAGGCATTGGAAACAACTTACTCTTGTGTGGACACGAGGTAGGGCATCTATAAATTGACCAAGAAAAATTTGAGCAAGATAACTTATAACATCCAGAGCCCTTTTGCGGCATAACAAATTGGTTCAATGCGATTATGTTCCAGGACAGAGGCATGCAAAAAATTTCATTAAAGAATCATCGCAGAAACAGCGGCAAAACTACTAAACTTAGGACGTGTAGGGACTTGAATAATATCTATTAGAACTCCTTGCTGGACACATCAGACTCCGGAGAAATATTAACTCAAAGCAGCAGAAACAGGCATGTGGAAATATTGGCGAGAAGGTTGATGCGGCTGAAATTCCGACTCCTGGAAAAGGAAAACAAAGGCTTAAAGGTGTGATACGTGAGCCGTTCACAAAAAAAAGCTTTAAGCTTAACGAACAATGCTAGATAATAATGGGGATTGCACCAAAGAATAATATATGTTATATATATATATATACACTCCTATTTTGCCCTATCATGAAAAAACCACGTACTTACAGGAATTTCAAATATTCCTTTTAGCTTGGTAGGTTCAATTAAGAGATTTTCTCTACCGAGATCAATTTATAGCTCATGTTCAACCCCAGTGCACAACGTACAACACAATGCATTCATGTTATTTGACAGCTTGAAGCTGTTACAGGTCTAAATGGAAAAAGAGAGCAAACCAAAACTACATATAAAAACGGCAAGTAATTGGGATTAATATTAAAATGTTAAAAAGTGAAGTTAAATTATCGTAACTTTTTAAAAATTATTATTGTTATTTAATATTATTTAAAGTATTTCTAAGTAATGAAGCAGTTTAAAAGTTGTTGTGTTTATTCCACGAAAGTTACTTGTATGCACTAGTTATAATTTATTTCTGTTTTATTATTATGACCGTTGTGTCCAATCTTTCTCTTTTTAATAAGAGCTTCGTTATTCATGCAAAAAAGGCATTATAATAGCATGAATATTTGCACAACGGTAAGATTGTACATGTACACTGAAATATTTATCTGTTATATATAATATATTACAAAGTTGTTGATATTTTGAACAAAATTCTAACCACTCGCGAGTTAAAGGACGACTGCTTGGATTCTTTAAGGATAAATATTCCAGAAGGCATTAAGGATCTTGACACGTTATTCTGTGAATATACAGTGTAAAAGCGAAAACAGGTCTGTCCAGGAAGAAAGAACATCTAAAGATCTGTTATCAGGAATGCAGTGTGAATAGATAATGTTTTGCACAAAAAAATGTAAGTCATGGTGAACAGGTTTTCTGATAGTGAGGATTTTTCTACGGTCGATACTTTTTTCTTTTATCTTTTTGCCCCTTAAAAATCAAAAAGATGTATTCTATGTTTTCACTTCAGAAGGTATACGGATGATTTTCGCCTGGTCTGGGGGGGATAAGTTTTTTTTTACTAAGGGTCCATCATCGGGATAAGTCGTCCCGGGATCTTCGCCGCAAGGGATTTGGGATCGAAATGAGTAATTAATTTCTTACGTGCCTTTACTTTTCGCCTCTAATCTTGACATTTGGGTTTAAGACGGTTACGCGGTTTGTTTGATTTACTTTTTACTATACCCCCGGGCGGGCGGGGTTAAAGGTCCATTTGGGAATTAATTCAGAATTTTTTACCATGCCGTGACCATGGGCGAATTATTTTTTTTTTCTTTGCTTCTTTATAACCCGACTAGAATATTATCTCTTAATTGGATTATACTCGGAATTAAATTTGTTCGTGCCAGAACCTAATTCCTTTCTTTTTATAATCAAATATTAAATTACAACAAATCAAAATTAATTGAATTAATTGAAAGTAACGCCAAATTGTTTTATGTTGTAACTTATATACTTAAAAGTGAGGAAAAGTTTATATATATATTTTTTGTTGATAAATAATGATTTCAATTAAAAATCGAAATAATTTATGACGTTTTGTAACATGCTTGATCAAAAAAATGAAGACCTAAATAACGGTTACTTTTGTTTGAAAAATTGAATAATATATTAATCAATACATTAATATGAATTAATAATATATTAATTGTAAGAAAGGGCAATATGCCTTAAATCTACGAGCATTATAAATAAAGCATTTCAATTCTCTCTCTCTCTCTCTCTCTCTCTCTCTCTCTCTCTCTCTCTCTTTCTCTCTCTCGCTCTAAGATAAAATATAAATAGTTATTGTTGTGTTCATCGTATGCGAAAAGGAAAAGCATTTGTTTCTCAATTTTGTATCAACAGTAAAGTTCAGTTTTTATGTACCCGTTGTTTATTATGCTATTTAAAACGGTGACTCGTCTTCGGAACGACTGTTGGGTAACTAAACCGCGGGTCAAGGGTGACTGCCTAAAACTGAGAACGTTTTTATCGGTTAACAGTACGCAGGAGGGTCACTGTCATCATGTTGACCAGAACGCCAATTTTCCACTTAAACTACGAGGAAATTCAATAAAAGGAGACGGTGCTGGTGCCACATGCCTTTTCAAAATATTTATTTCGTCTAATTTTTTTATGCGATTTAAGGTTATGACTATTTCTTTTTTCGTCCTCACCGGGGAAATCATCCGAACAGCTTGACTTCCATTTTAGTTTGTGTGGAGATATTATTTAGTGACGCCTTTCCTTCACATCTTTCACGCTATAATGCAGGTGATTTCATGGGTGCTTCGTACACGTCCAGGAGGAAAAATTCTGGTTGATCTTTTTCAAAATACAAACTGTGACGAAAAGGACGTAAATTGGAATTACCGCCTATTCTATAATGACTAAATCCACCGGTAGATGTGGTATCGGAAATAAATCTCGGCATGGAATGTCCAACATCTTTTATTCAAAACTTGGAAACGTTTAGATCGCCATCTTAATGGATCGCACTTGAATAACAACATCAAACCCCGGACGTGTTCTCGTCACAATTGAATATGCATGTCGGGTCGGGAAAATCAAGGGTTTTGCGGTGTTGGCTCTGAGGCGAAGGACGTGTTTGTCAGGGCTGAACGTAAATCCTTTTCGACACTGCCATCGCCCTCATTTCAAGATATAGCTAGGTTCCGCAGCATTTACGAACATGCCATGCTGGCTATAAATTATCTCGTAGCCAGTCCAAACCGACCGATTCCGCATGATTGTTTTTTTTTATGCTTGGTCTGTTTACAAATTAACATCTTTCCATCTCATCCGTTTACACCTTGGGGCCGTATCAAGGTACATCAACATAATGTGCATACGTATTGAATAAATATTATAATGAAATTCCCGCCTGCCAGTGCGCAATACTTCTTTATGGTATTTATATTTAGACCGATTTAGAATACATTTGCATCTCTATGGTAAATTCTTTCATCCGGTTTGTCTCCCTTGTCACTTGCATTTCTTTCCGTTCTTTTGCATTCCAACTAGTACCGACGAAACAGTTCACATTTTACTTAATTTCTCACTAACAAATAATTATCAATATCTTAACTTGTAATCAAATGGTTCTTTTTGTTTAACTGTCTACAATTTGGATTTCATATATTTTGGTTAAGTGATTCAGAAAGGTTTTATTCGATTTAGCAATATCGCACAAATAATTACACACATTTTTGAGTTGTCGTTCTGAATAAAATTTAAGTTATGTAAGTTAAAATAGTTGCATTTCACTACATGATATGGATAATTATAAATCATAAATTAAATTAAATCATAAACTGAACTTAAAACTAGGATAATTTCAGAAAGCCAAGGTAACTTTAAAGAGCAAATGAACTGGAAAGCCGTTTAGAAATATGCAAGCACGTCAAACAAGAAAATAAAATGGATCACAATCATAAAATATAATACAATATGATATATAAAGGTCACATCGATATTGACGCTATGACCGAGATAAAATGACCTACGGAGTGTATAATTGCCTGTTCGTGGTTCAATAAGTTCCTTAAACGTATCCGCCAAATATTTTCGTACATTTCTCTCTTTTCTATGTACAATTGCTAGGATAAACTCGTGGTTAGCCTTATCATGAAACAACCACTCACTTACGGGAATTTCAAATATCCTTTTTAGCTTGGTAGGTTCAATTAGAAAATTTTCTCTGTCGAGATCAATTTATTCCTCATGTTCAACCTCGGTACACAACATCAAAAGAAACCTGCATTCCCCATGAAGCATTTACAGGTCTAAATGTAATAATGGAGCAAACCGCATAAAAGCAGCAGATATTTGTGATTAATAATTAAAGTTATTGTAACTTTTTTAAATTATTATTATTATTATTTAATCATCTTTAAAGCATTTCTAAATAATGAATTATTTTAAAAGCTGTTGTGTTTATTCCACGAACGTTATTTTTACGCACTGGATATAATTTATTTATATTATATTGTGTATGAGATACACTGACAAATCGTTAGACATTTTCGAGAAAATGGGTCCTGCCATAGAAGACCCGGTTCTGGCGCCCTAAGGTAACCACAGGATGACCGTTTTTTGACTTTGAGGATTTTGCGAACCCGGCGCCTAACTGTTGTTCAAGCGATTCATCCAGGAAGTTCGAGGTGTCTAAATTTCTGAATACACTGCTCGAGGAATATTAAATCAGTATGGACTGATGGCTTTTCGCCCCGTAAGAGGACTAGAATTGACCAGAACACAAAGAGTTGCACGGCTCGAGAACAGAGCCGCTGGTCTTTGCACGATTGGTCTGCTGTACTTTTTACAGATGAATGTACGTTTCCAGATGGGCGAAAAAGAGTGTGGATAAGGCGAAATGAAATGTAGGAAGCCTAATAAGGTAATTTTTCCCAGTTGTTAGAGGAGGGTCTTTGACGGCCACTCCCTTTGTAGATGAAATTTTGGAACATCATGCTTTGCCTACCCCCGATGAACTCAGCGACAATACTATTCGAATGAATGATAATACCTGTCACCTGTCGCTTGCATAGTACAAACATACCTTTAACAGCATAACATCATGATCTTAGCCTGGCCAGCCCATTCTTCAGACTTGAACCCCATCGAACATTTATGGGATAACCTCAAAATACGAATAAAAGTAATAAGAGTATTCCTGATACACGCCACGATCTTTAAATGACTTTTTCTGAATGGGCTAACCTCCAGCAAAGAGACATTTCCAAACTGGTAGAAAGTATGCCTAGGCGTCTTCCAGATGTAACTAAGGCACGAAGAGGAAATACGCGATTTTGAAATGTTAATTAAAAATAAAAGGTAAAAACGGAAACTGATTAATACATAAAAATTTACAAATCATGTTATGTTACAAGTGGATGGAATTTGTTGCCTGTCAGTGAATATTATATTTATTCCACTATCATACAAATGATCATAAAGATTTTTGAATTGTCGTTTTGAATAAAATTTAAGTTATATAAGATTAATACTTTTAAGGAATTAGTGTTCTTTCATAGTTTATTTTCCAATTTGTAGCTCTGTTATGGAATTATTTACATGGGTTTTTATTTATAATAAAATGATAACATGTTGGAATTGAAAAACTCGAAATGCTGGCCCCATTTTATCATCTTTTGTTTCGATTTGGCCCAGTAATCATGAAACTGTTTTACTGCATCTGATCTAATCGCCACGAAGTAAATTAACCGTCTCAAGCCGACTCTATATTAGTCCACCTTTTCTGTTATTAGAAAAATAAAAAACAGTATACACCAGATTGGTATTTTAACCATTTCAACCGACAGTTAAAAACCTTTACGTTTAATAATACTCGGAGAGAATGAACTCGTCTGCAGGCCGGAAACAAAATGAAGCGTAAAAGGGCAAAAATACGATCTGTTCATTACGGTTTGACGGACTGACAGGTAAAGAAGATCTTAACGGAACTTCTCACGCAACCGACATTCTCGCTTGCAAAAAAGCCGTCTGTGGGCGCGCCTGACACGCTTTTATCCACCCATAGCCGAACTCCTTACCTCACCGAGTTGGGCTTTCAAAATCAAATCATAAAATGGGTAATTGTAGTTGATGAACGGTCCAATAATGTCTCGTTTTAAAAAACGCTTAAGGGAACCTAAGTTGGAAATCTTGAGACTTCGAGAAAAAACTGCACCATAAAGTCAAGATTAAGAATAAACATTTGTAAGACTAGAAAAACCTGTATGTTTAGGGATAATGCATAAATTTATGATATCAAGGAAAAATAATTATTAAAAAACTACACCAGCAAGTCCTGAACGTGAAATGCTCCCAAGTATGAAATTAAATGAACAATTATGTAGAATGGACACAACTAATGACCATTATGAACATGTTATGCGGTTGATCACCGTTTAATATCCATGAATTGTAATAGCCGGTTCGATAGCCTACGAGCGTAATTCTCCGCTCAGAGAATAAATAAAAGTTATTATAAAAAAATAACTACTTAATTGCGATTAAAAGCATAAATTTACAAGGACAAACAAATTAACAGGGCTATTATGTCAAGCGCGAGGCGAAACAGATTTCCTGATGATCATGATTAACTCGTCAACCGTACGATTATGTTTGTTTTTGTCCAAACACGTTTCGCCTCGTTCACGCAATCGACAAATGTCGATGGCGAATTTATTTGGTATCTCGTTCGATAAGTTTTAGCGAGGAAGGATTGCAAAAAGTAAAGAGGACAACCAAGAAATGGTATAAAAATGGCCCAAACAGTTTACGCTATGTACAATCTTATCATTATTACTATTAATTTTAGACGAAGATCAGCTTCCACAAATCATTAAAAAATAAAGTAATGCTATTTTATGATTTAAATTCTGAAATTACTTAAATCTACATATGTCTAAGTTCAGAAGACTTGTGTTATTCAGGGCTTACAAGTTACCAAATAACATTCTGCTTATATTTGTTTTATTAATTCTGCATTTGTTTTATTATAACATAAAATTTATCCTTATATGTATTTCTAAATAATTTATTTTAATTAATTCTTAGTTCTTGTTAACAGCAAAGGTCAGCATCCTTTTTCTAAAACATAATGAAGAAATTTATATTACGAATTTATTTGTCATTACTTTCAATTCATAAGAACTCCCAGAAAGGATCAGGAAGAACAAGAAACGTCATAAGAATGGTAAACCAGTGTCAGAATTACATGTATAGAGCCTCGTCTTTGTTTATTTTAGATAAAGAAAAAGTGGTTAAATGCTGTTTAAAGGGGCTTTTTACATTGAAAACATTTTTTGTAATACTAGGACAAAAAATATTAGGCCCATGCTGAGCGTTCTTGCCAATGGACCTTAGAATGAAAAATCTTTTAGCTATTTTAAGTCATGTTTTAAATTTATCTGCCTTTGTCGTCCATGCATTTCAAGGTATCGATTTGTTATTTTCCAAAGGATAAGACAATAAAAAAAGCAGGAACGTAATAATTAAATTAGACTAGAAAACTTAAAAGCTTTTCTCTTTAATGTAATAAAAACACTTTTTTACGAACATTTTACTTTGAAAGAATTTTAAAGCTCTTAAATATAATATTTTATACCAAACAAAAATAGACATTTTTTTGAAAATTATATCATCATACATTTATTAAATTGTTATTGTTATTTTTTTTCAATTTTTTTATAATTTATTTTTATCATATTGTGTATTCTATTTCACAGACGGAGACAACCAATATTCGGTTGATAATAATAAATAATAAAGATAAAAAAATAGATATTTTTGGGTTATTATGGAAAACATGAATAATTTCCATAGCGACATAGCAAATAAGGTTTAAAAAATTTATCAACCATTTAACACGAATTTTGATCACATTACTAAAATAGATATTTTTGAACTGGATTTACTTGGGGACAATTTTTTTCGCGGATGTTTTTGGTTCTTAACTCCTCTGAATATTTTCCAAATTAAATGTTTATACAACTGCTGGAAAGCAGGATATTTCTTATAAAGAAGTTTGGGGTGTAGAAAAGGGCTAATAACTTTCTTTCTTGTAAAACAAATATTTTAAACTAACTTTCTAAGTCACTCGGTCTCTACGTCAAAATTTATTTGGCAGCTAGTCATGCATGGGTATCGTTGATATTAAATAAATAATGTGTGTTTAAGTGACGTAGCAAAAACACATATATTTTTAGCAAAGTTGATATTAGTTTTTTTGTATCTTCGAAAATTCTTTAATTAAAATTTTTTGGAAAATCAAAAAATCAATTTTCAGATGACAAATGTTATTTTGGAAAATACATGTGTTTAGGACCTTATAACATAATGACACAAACTACGCGCCCCTTAATAAAACATTTGAGATTTTTTTTAAAATTTCATTTTTGTATTTCTCATACTTACAATAACGTAATATTTTTTAATCTATTATGACCAAAAACAATTCATTACCTAAAGTTCGTACCTTCTTTATAGTTCCAAGTTCAGTAAAGTAGGTGTTCTTTTGCAGTAACAATTTATTTTAAATTGCCCTATACAATTCTGCTTACAACTGGCATTATATAGGTTTTATTAAGTAAGTTTTTTTGTAGTTCGTGTTTTATGGTTAAAATCAACAAGCTCTTTCTCAAAAAATAGCTGAGAGATTTACTTTGAGATTACATTATATTCGTAAAACTGTAAAATATTAATAGGATATGCATAAAAATTGCCAAATTTTTACAATAAGTTAAACCTGATCGTACTTTATGCAGTTATGCTGTTTGATGATATGATTTTGAAAAAACTGATAACACTTCCGTCTATTTTGCTTTAAGTTCAACGGACTTGGAGTATTTTGTGCTTTTAGGATTTTAATTCACATCTTGCCTGAAATAAATTTACTTATTTCGTTTTAAAATTGATTTCTATTGTGACTGAGTTACGTATTTATTTTTTTTAACGGTTAAGGTCAACACTAAGCTATGTCTCAAGAACATAATTGACATATAGGTTATTTAAATAATATCCGCAAATTTCCTTATTATTTGCAATTGTTTCTTTTTTCTTATTATTGCGTCGGGAAAAAATCTGTCAGAATTGTTATATTCTTAATCGCATTTGGGAAATATAAAGAATAAATGAATGATTTTGTAAAAAGCAGTTGAGAAGGAAAAACTCTCTTGGATAAAACGTGCAATCATGTTCTTTCATTTTACTACACATATGTACTACTAAGAATTCATTTTATAGGATTATAACCCTATATAATACTTCTAAATGGAATAATTAACCAAGATGTTTGGGTCTATGGAAATTTAAGTTTTCAGTTTTAATCGACAAGAAAGTTGATGTTTTGTTGATAAGGTTGATATTAAATTTACATAAATTATGTTTTGTACAGTCATTTTTCTTTTAGATTTCATGTGTGAAAGTTTGTTTTAATGACTGTTTCATGGCTATGTTTGATTTCAAGCCATAAAATATTCTCATCTTTGTCATTAGAGTTTTACAATAAATGATTTGCGCAATAGTTCGTTAATAATTCCAAGCAATGAATCACTGTCCTTTGCGGAAGGATTGTTGGACATTTTTGACATTTTTCTTCCTTGTGAAAGCGTACGAAATTGAATTGTATTTGTGTGCTTGCAATGGAAAAAACGGGACAAAAATATTCCGTACATATCTCAATAAAAATTCAATTTTTTACATGGAGCCCAGCCAGTGAATTCGACCGAAACGTTTTTCCATTCTACCAAATAATTTAAAACTTTGAATAACTATTAATACATAATAACAATAATGGAAAACTTTTATTATAATGAGGCCACATTGCTCTTACATTGTCAACAAATAAATAAAAAATGTTAATTACATTTTATTGTCCCCATAAATTCTTTGTTGGCATATTCTTTTACAGGAAACTTTGGCTGGTCACTTATGTGCTCTTTAATTAGTTTTAGGAACCTATTTATTATCACAGTTGAGCATATTATATCATTTAATCCCCAGGACCCCTGTGCTGTTTCTTTTCTAAAAAATGGAACTTTTATATAATCCTTATTTCTAATATTACAATCTATTATTTCATTTTTTTGGCTGAATAATTGTAAATTTTCTTAAACAAGTTTCAAAAAACAAAAAATGTAAATTCTTTACACGTTTTGAACAACGTTGGTCAGTGTTCCGTCGTTAACTTTTACTTGTTCATTATTATCAAATGCAGAGTTTCAAATTGTCTGTTGACTGCGAATGGTAATGACAAACGTTTTATTAACTAGTACTTCATTAATAAAATAATTAAATATTTTATTAATAACAATAAAACAGCAGTAACGAGTAGCATGATCCGTTCAGATTGGAGCAGCCATTAAACGAGTTGTGCTCAAACTCAGACTGAACGAAATGCAAATTAGGTCTATATTGACTCTGAAACTGGAAAATTATATGGTTTAAAAATGCTTTCAAATTAAATTAAAAAAATTACTTTTATCAAATTATGTATGCCAAATTTGAAAATTATTTACCAAGGAAGTATGCTGATGAATGATGACAAATGTCCCTAATCAAAGTTTTGATTTATAAACATTTCATACTAAATTTAAGTTCACTAATTTCGTGGTCCGCTTGACCAATTAATTTATTACAATTATCGGGGATTCGAATCCCGCTCGTGCCATTGACTTTTTCATCTCAACTAAAATCCTTAATTAATTGTACTAAATTTAAGGTTCAATAAAACAATACATTAATTTACAAGTCTATTGGACTAAAATTTGTTTAATTTTACAATAACTATAATCATTCGAAACTTCGTTAACATTTGTGTTGATGTCCTAATATACACATAAAAAATTCATTAGCGTAGGATATCAAGGCCGAATCCATTTTGGGAATAATCTGGATTTATTCATTTTTGCGGTCATTTTGACAAACTAATGTGCTGTGTGTGATTTTGTTTTGAAAATTTCTTTTTCTGGGATCATACTTTCTTCTTTCAGTTCCAGAAGAGAGTAAAAATAGCTCCTTAAAAGTTTTATACAAAATTTATTAGAGGTATTGTGAAAAAAACTATTAAATTATATAAGTAAGGATAGAATATAAGTAATAGGTAAATGAAAGGAATTAATAAAGCCACTTCATGACTAGAGAACCTCAAATGAAGTTACAAATGAGTGATAATAAAAAGAGTAGAAACAATAATGAATTATTATGAACCACGGACTAGAGAAAACAGTATAAAAAAGTATGCAATGTTCTATTACTGAGATACGGTTACATTTTAGTTGAATATCTAACCCTCGGCCGGTCGCGTCTTTTATTATTACACCAACTTTCACATGTAGCTTGTTGTCGTCTAAATTAATTTTTTGATTGTCCCTAACATAAAACCCCAAAAGAAATCAAAGATAATATCAGAAAGGGGGCAAACAAATAAAAAGTTATAATTGAAAAGTTACATGAGCCAGTTGTACAAAGTGGAACCAAAAAGAAAATTCACCTATTGGACAATGTACTGTGAAAAAAGTAAAGATTATAAAGACGATCAGAATAGGGTTAAAAACAAAGTCATCCCCTCAAGGAAAATGACATCATCTGAATAGAAATAGAAGGGCGGTAAACGCGACCATCCGATGGTTAAAATGATATTTTTCAAAATTTCATCTCACCTCTAATATATTTTACTTAGGCTTTATTTATATTTAATACTGGTTACCTAAGCATGTTTAAATGGTGGCAAGATTTTATCTATTATTATTATTATTATTAAAAAGGCAGTTTTATTGTTTAAAATTTACCAACTTTTTGCGTACAAAATAAGGGTAAAATAGTGTAAACTAGTGAAGTAATTACTAATTGTGTATAGAAAAATTAGTATTTTTTAGTGATAACCTTTTGACGTACAAAGAAGGTAGAACGGTTCAAATCACGGCATACTTAAGAAAAACAGGTTTTCATAAACCTGTACAATAACTACTATAATTATTTAGCTTTAAACCGTTTTAAAAGAAACTAGTTTAAAACAAACATTTTTGAATGAGATCAATGACCATGACCGCTAATAAAATAATGAGTTTTTTTATGAATCAACGAGTTCATATACAATAAATATTAGCATTGTTATTATTATATAAATAGTTATTAAAAGTATTTCTTTTCAAGCAACGACTTTTATTATACTGTTATTGTTGTCTTGATGATTTCATGATGTTTATTTTGTTTATTATTTTCAACCGCTACACAGGTTCTTTCGTTAAATTACATTTATAATTATTATTAGATGAATTTAAAATCTATGAACTCTTCGTCAAAAGGTTGGGTACAAACGATAGGATGTTCCATGATTTAGACCGTCATGGTAGTTCAAATCGTGCCTTTTTATCTATCTAAAGTGACCTTTTACTATTTACTAATCGGAACTATTCCATAATATTATTTGTTATTCACTCCTAAAATTTTAAAAAATAATAGATAAAATTTGTAAATTTTTGAAGTTATCGAATTTGATTGATAAGGATCAGGATTCCATGAACAAGAAAGGGATAAATGTGGGAATGCCTCGTACTAATTATAACTATCCATTGATGTTAATTTGTATGAAATTTTCATTTGAATTTTCAAAAATTTGACTTCGATTTGAAATGTTTTTCAGTATAAATGTACATAAATATTATAATATTATTATGTTTTTGATATTATCTCCTGGTTTTGATACAATATATGGGAATTTTGCGAGGGCAAGGTTTTTGGTTTAATTGTAGATCTATATTCTTGTACAATAAAATGTATTATTATTATTATTAGACCTTTAAAAAAGTTACAATTGATTAAGTTTGTAAAACCCTTACTTTATATTATTTTATTATCATGCTTATTAAAAATAGTTTAACTTCAAATCTAAGCCTTATTAATTTATTCGATTTCAGGTGTTTTATGACTTGGCTTTGTTCATAATTGCACATAAGTCGATAGATAGATAGTTAGTCATAATTTTATTGATAAATTTGAGAATAATTAACTAACAAATAATTGACAAAAGCATTATAGTGTGGATAGAAAATCCGTCTGCTGAAGGTTGTTGCCAAAATAATTACTCGTCTTTATAATAACTGACTTTTTTTCATAATGGCAATATTGCTATTACTATTTTCTGCTCTCAATAAAAGAAAATTCCTTAAGCAATCATGACTACGCGATTGGCCAATTTGTTTTTCACTCATGGGTAGGGGTGGATTTTTTCAATTCTCGCACACGTGGTTATGCTTGTTCTGTAATAATTATTAAATTTTTGAAAACGATAAAATTAGTAAAGTATTTGTTATATTTTCAGTTCAATTAAAATCATAGTATGTTGATTGTATCACATAGTGAAGGTGTGAATTTGATTTTTGAAGGGTATATTTTTTTTAAAATCTGTCGCTTATAACCTTATACAATTTTATAATGTATTGTTTTTTATTTATACTATTAATTTTTGTAAATTCATTACAATTCTTGGAAGAAAATACTTTTTCCTCCTATATGTTCCATGTTAAAAATGGTAATTTTTATTTAAGATAGATATATATAAAACTGCTGAACTATTAATAAAATAGTTACATTTCTTGGTGTTGATTTGCAAAAAAAGATGAGGAGGATTCGGACAAATTGAAAAATTCGTAACGACATACGTTGGATCCAATCTCGCGACCCTAGGATCAGGGATTCCCACAGTTTCGGGTTATCGGGAGTAGAGAATTTCTGCCGGTTCTTTGTTTTATTTGTTGTGATTAAACTTTTCTTACTTGACGTGCGTGTCGACGTATGTTGTGCGTGGGTCTCCTCTCGGTGGCCACAACACTACTAAACCTCCGAGAAGAGTCGGCGGCCTCCCACTTCGCTGCCCCTCTCGGTCTAGACCAATCTCGGGTCACGGGTATCCCCTCGACCGGGGTGTTTCCATCGCTTCCAGCATTTCACCTGGAGCAAGTCCTTTTGGGAATGAGTGCCGTTTTTTTAATGGGACGTTAAAATCGTCAAATTGGACTGGAAGCTGGAGTCAAATCTGCCAAAGGACTTTCTAGCGGGTTTCATCAGCTCTTTGCACATTTGAAAGATATTCCATAAAATTTTAGAAAACGAAATAGCGTTGAATAGCCGTCCCCTTTTCTCCCTTTCTTACAATCGTGTGGAAGTCAATCGGTGTCTTAATTTAATTGTGACACATTAGTTCTTTGTGAAATTTTGCTATCAACGGAAATATTGGTTGTTAATATTCGTTTTTTTTTTACAAGTCTGATTTTTGGTCAATACGTGTTTAAAGATCAATATAAAAAGGATAATTTATTAGCCAAAAAGTGTTGGATTCAACCGTTTGGTATCTCAGAAGTCTTGATAAATGGATCGTCGAGTAACAAAAGCCAAAGATAGCCTACCGAGTTCATGAAATGACCCTCGCAGAAATTTATGGGGGGGGGATTTTTGAATCACGGAAGGAACAGGATTGGAATATCAATTGACCTGACGTGAACCTACTGATTCATAAAACGTCTTCATTTGCGGAATCGAACTCGATTTACGTATCATATTACACTGTCCAATTCGTTTGTAGTTTGTAACAACCGCGAATCGATCGACAGGTCATCAAACAAAACCTGTTTTAAATAGGTTTGGCCTCTGCTCATTGCAAGACATGTTTCGGCGTAAGTCGTCATCCTTAGAAGCCGATTTAATGCCAAATCGTCGAACCAGCTGTCTTATAAAATATAATGAGGATAAACAACATGAATGATTTTAACATCATCATTTTTCGGTTAGTGAGAACCAATTTTTTCTTCACATCAAAAAAATCAAGCCTCAAATATCTCTCTTTAATAAATTCTTTTCTTTTTCGAGCGAGTAAATCTTATATATCTTGTTTATAGTATAAACACTTTCTTACATAACAGATTATTATTTATTTTAATTGATTTTAAAAAATTAACATAAAGAGGTATCAATGAAAACTGTAAAAATGAGTTATTTTGATTTAAAACTTTTATATTTGTTTTACTTTCGGATAAATAAACCTGTATGATAAATTTTCATGTGTGAGCAATTGTAGTTATAATTAACTTTGATGAGTGTGTGTGTGTGTGTGTGTGTTGCGTATGTGTGTTAACATCCAGGGCGCAGCAATAATGAAAGAAATTATTTATAGATTATAAATAATGCCCAGCAAAATATGTATTAGAATATTACGTGCAGGTTGTTTAAAAAAACACGACCATATTTTTTCAATCAATCCAGGTCCATAAAAAATGACGTAATTTTACATGTATGATTTGTTCGTATGCATATATTATGGAATTTTAGCATCGTTGAAAGAAAATATGTTTTAAAAATCAGTTTACACTAATATTTACATCAATATATGCCATTATTTTATTCTAAAAGGCTTGTTAAATTACTAAGAATTTAATATTTACCATTTATGATAAGTACTTAACTTGGATCTAGTAAATAAACTGGCAATTGTACAACCTCGATGGTTTGGAATGCAACTTAATTATTTGAAGTTACAAATTTTCACGTTAAGTTAATTAATGACTAGAAAGGAGAAGAATTCATGAGGAAATCAGATACACTGACACTGTTACAGATGGCTCCCAAACAAATGAGGGAACAGGATCAAGCGTTTTCTGTAAAAGCCCAAAATATAAACAATCATACTCATTAGGGAAGTACACCTCGGGCTTTCAAGCTGAAATACATATCCACGCTTGTGCTCTATAAAATTCTAATAGAAGTTACACCGACAAAAAAATCCGCATAAGATTGGATAACAAAGCAGTTATTAAACATACCGATGTAAAAAAATCAGTTCAAAATTAGTCAGTGAATGCATCAAAAATCTCCAACACCTGAGGAAACAGCAACCTTATGATATCATAGGAACCAGAACACAAGGGAATTTTGAGTAACGGAAAGGCAAGCAGGTTGGCGAAGTGCGGATCTGAAAGACCATACATAGGCCCTGAACCTCCTGTTATTCCTTGGGATAACAATAACAAATATAGAATCCTACACCACAGAATGGATCCAAAAGAGACAAAATAAGAATGGATAAGGCCTAAAGGTGTTAGACCAAGTAAGCTTACGCTAAAAAACCGTCACTAAGACTGGCAAACTCAGTGCTTAGGTAGGGCTAACTAAACTCAGATTTGTATTGTGACTACACTGGTCACTGGCATCTGATAAGACATCTACATAACGTGGGTATATTCAATTTCAATTACCCTATTTGCAAGGTATGCAATGAGGTGGAATCTACGAATTTGAAGCAACCGCTCAATGGAGACATAACCTGTGATACAAGGAAAACCCACGGAAACGAATTGTTGCAATGAAATAGCCCTCGTGAGGAGAAGGATCGAGTCGATTGCTCTAAACTAAGGAACTAAGGAAATACAATATAATAAACCAGAAGACTGCAGTACTTGGGGAAGAAAATACCCCCACGTACAAGTACCCCCTCATTATCAACATCGTCATCATTTTTTGACACCCAGCTTTCGTTCTATTAAGAACGTAAAGCCTCCAGTCTCAAAAGGTTTTTAGCTAGAATGTCTTCGATTTGTTGCCGTCTACACTACTATGAGATTGAATCCGTACCACGGAAAGGTTCGCACCGGATTTCTTGGTCTAATTGTAGTACCTTATATTGAAGAAATAGTATTTTATTTGTTCAGTGATTAAACCAGGGAGCGCGGTGGACAGTGTAATAGTGTGTTGTGTCTCGTAGAACCCGTGGTCGTGGGTTCAATTCCCAATGTAGCTCTGGCCTTTTTTTCAAGCCCCCCTCCTTTTCCAAAAAACCTATTACCGAACAATTAATGAAAATTAGCTCTGGCTAATATAGAAAAAAAATTTTCTCTGTGCGTACAATCGTATTCTTTATTTGCATTTCTTTTGCGTATTCTAGAGCCTATAATATTGTAAGTTCCAGTAAATATATTGAAAAATTGTCTGACATTCAAAACATTGATCTAAACCTATGCTTACCATCATAGAAAGCATATCCAACTCTATTATTAGTAACGGTAAATACAACATTTACTATGCACGTCATAGCACCCTTTTGGGAACCTTTTAATAAGCCCAACAAAGAAGGTTAGCAATTATTTCTGTTTATTTGGCATATTTATTGAATAATTTAACCTCTTCGTCTTACAAAATTGGTCATGTAATCCGGTTGATACTCAGCAATGGGATTGAATTTCTGTATTCTTGTGCCATTTTCGTAAATTTTCCAGCTACCAGGGGCATCGATTTTTTTTCCTAATATTTTTTAGTTAACTTGAGAACGGTTAAGCGAAAATTTGATCAATAAAATAGGCTTTTTCGACATTATGTTATGCAGAAACCCTCCAGACAGAAGGGTTTGCCGTAAATTAAGAAAAGGTTCGTCAGATAACGCCATCCACTGGGGTTTTAGGCAAAACTAGACATGATCGAACCGTCTTTTTTATTACTATATATAATATGCCATACATATATATTCTTTCCAATTATGATTCAGGTGCTTTTCCATAGAAAATAAAGCCAAAATCGAGAACAGATCTTATATCTACTCTATAAAACATTATTCATCAATTCAGGAATTCTGGAGAGTATTCATAAATCGACAATGACAGAGAATTAGGAGAGTGAGTTTATACATTATTTAATTTATATTTCAAATTTGTGCTGGTTGAAAAATCCCGCGAGATATATTAAAAAGCAGGAAAAAGTGAAATTATATTCGGAAATAAGCTTGAATGTTCCGTTGGAAAAATATTTGAATATATATTAACCCTGGGAGAAATCAGACTCCAAGACGAAGCCCTACCCGCAAGTTTTTAAATCGACTGGGAAAAAATCACTTTGAAGACTTTTAATTTATAAAAGAATAAACAACCTATCTGCTGAGTGTAACGCTGTATTAACAAGATAGTTTCTACCCCGCGGGGGGTCCGTGAACCAATTGACTCGATCTCCAAGACCATGGCTTTATTTGGGCCCAGGACCTCTTCAGCACTCACGAGTCTCCTATCACGCACGGAAAGAAATTATTTATTTTGAACGGGCTTTCGTCGAAAAACGTCTTTCCTAGGTATTTAATCAGGCACGAATGTGTTAAGTCTTTTATCGCTTCTTCTGCCGAATCTTTTTTAATTAGGACTGAAATTCCCAAGGACAATAAGCGGCCTGAGTGGAAATGCTTGGGGATTTTTATTCCATATTTGACTTTTTGAAAAAAGTTGATTAGATGCTAGATTTTTCTTTAAAAACCTACATTGGCGTTATAATTATGAGTGTATTTTGAATATGAGTTTTCATTAGATGAATAGCGAAAAATATATTTTTCGCATTTCGTTAAAGTTTTCTATACTTACTTAATCGTATTGGAGAGATTATTTTTTCATTATATATTATATATACATTATATGACTTTTTTAACATGCGAACTATTATAGCGAGCAATGTTTTACAAACACACTGGGCATTGATGACAGATTTTTTGGTATACAAAAGCAAAATTTTTTCACAATTTTAGGGTTTTACCACAAATTAACCAGATATTATTGTTGAATAATTTTTGCGATAAATTCGTAGTGCTCTAAGAAAAATAAAACAAAAAATTGAGGGGAACTAGAAAAGGGAATGCGTATCAAAATTAAAATCCATTGAACAGAAGTATAGAAAAAACAACTATTCGTCCGAAAAACAGTAACTATCATTAGACATAGTAAATTTGATTTATATAAAAGCAAAATATATATACACAGACATTTTGTAACCAAATAGCAAGTAAATAAAAGCGTCATCAGTATTTTGGACCAAATCATCACAAGTACTCTACTTTCAACGTACAGGTTCAACGTACAGCAGATGAAGTAATAAATCATAGACTCAATCTACATAAATGGCTTAGTAAATTCTAGTTTTCAACTTGTTCATACACCATACCATTGGATTAAAAAATTTCAGTTGCTATCAATTACAAAATTTTTACCTTAAGTAATTGTAAACTATGTTAGTTAAACAAAAAAATTAAATTTTAAGATATTAAAAAGTTATTTATCAAAACTGTTTAAAATAAAGATTTGAAATTTAAAGCAGGCTTACCTTCACGTGCAAGTGTCATCTAGAATCAACTGTTCCTCAGATTACAACTTTGAAAGCAAATCTCTAAAAACTAAATCTTCTAGTTAGTTACTTAAGTAGTTAAGTACTTAGACTTGGGGCTTGATTGGTTATGCCATATCGTAAAACATAACCAGGACGGTTTCGCAATCCTGTCAATAGCGGATAACGCTTACTACAACTTGTTCGTCTAAAAGGTCGCGATATAGAATATATCGGAGGCATGAAAGAGAAAGTCGAATTTATTATTTCTCCTTCCATTTTTAAACACGGGAACGTTCGTTTGGCAAGAGGAAAGAAACCATAGGATTGCCGACGTCTCGATTAGTAGCGGTTTAAAAGAAAGAGAATGTGGCGAAGATGAACTTAAGATGCATTCGGCGAGATTGCGATCTCTCAAACATCACTGTGATTTTCTTCCCCCCAATTGCTATGCTAATGACGGCCAACCCTCGAATTACTCGGCCGTTCTTTGGTAATTGAAGGAGGTATAAGCTTTTATTGAGCCGAGTCTACTGGACTGTAGAATTCTTTCGAATCAGTTGTTTCGAATATGTCGGCATAATTGTAATAAATAGAAAGGAGACGGTTCTGAATCTATGGTGCAATACAAAAATCGCCGAATTTGGTACATAAGGTTTTAAAAACATTACACCTAGAAAAACGAAGATTTACTAGGAGGACATATACCGCCGAGGAAGTAGTCAACCCCTTTTCCAAATGTCAATCAAATGGACCAACGACCAATTTTTGGTTCAACAAAATTCTAAGTGCTTTTAAGATAGTTTAGCGCAAAGTACTCAAATTAACAACTTTTTCAATATGACTAATTTCGGAATGATTAATTTGACATAATTGCTTAAACGAAAATTCATGTGTAGTTTAGATCATGGATGAGTAAACATTAATATAATGTAAAACAATCAGTAAAGGTCTATGAACAACGTACGAGATAGTGAGAGAAAAATGATAGATCATTACAGAGACATAGATGAAGACAGTGAAAGAAAATATGAGAACGAATGAATTTAGTTTGATTTTCGAATACAACAAAGATAAGAGAAAGAAAGCAAAATGGAAAAATAAGATTCATTTTCAGATACTGAAGAAAATATGCGTTTTTAATACAAAATTATCCAATCCACAAAGGTTACTTGGATTTAAATTAAATCTTCTGTTCAGGATATGATTAAATTATAAAAAATAGTCATTACGAAGGAATTACTTAAATTAAGGATTTATATTGAATTAATTCGATTAAAGGGCACACATTTACATCTAAAATCTATTTATTTCACTGCTGGACACGCAAGATGGCACTGGAAAGCGATAAAGCGATAGGTAGCATATAAAGAGATAGATAAAGAAAGATAGATGGGGAGCGGGAGGAGAGATAGATAAATAGATAGATAGGTAGATAAAGAGATAGATAGATAGATAGAGAGAGAGAAAGAGAGAGAGAGAGAGAGAGAGAGAGAGAGAGAGAGAGAGGGTGACTGAGTGAAAGAGTTTTTCGTTACTAGTTTGTTAATTATAGTACCTCCATTAAATGTCTTCATAGAGGGATGTATTTGTTAGCGTGAATTTACGATGTAGGAAGGTATAGAATGTAGTGTTATGTACCAGCCTGTAAGATGTTACATGAAATGACCTATTTATATTCCGTTCCTTGTGTCAGACGTAAAGATAAGCCGCGGACTACCGACATGTCCAGGTTAGTGATAGTCTTTTTCCAGCAATGGCTGTAATAAAAAGAAGAATAAATGAGTATGAGTAATAGTAAAGAAATTTCATTCAATCATTCGGACAATTAAATGACTCCAATACCAAGTTTTATCACAGTATGTCGTATGAATGTTTTTTGGCGTTGGAATCGAAATTTAAAGTCAACACGAGATGTTCCATGCCTGTAGTTACTACGTTGTTTCTGAATACTTGAGGGACACTTTCAACTAGTCAAAACTCACGATAGATCTTGCACTTTTGTAACTCGTATTGTGTGGTTTGCACGAAACCAAATATTTAAAGGAATAACCTCAGAGAGGATAATGATATGAACGTATTTAAATTTTGAAATCTCTCTCAGTATTTGTCTGGGCATACAGTTTGTTCTATAAAAATAATTAAATAATTCATAATAACCTTGAATTTTGATATTTCGCTAAACAAATTTTTACAACTAGGAAAATTTCAAATATGAATGCCATTTGATTTCAAGGAATTTTTATTATAGATTAAACTTCTGATATAAGTTTGTTTTCCTATAAAAAATACGCTTTAGAATATATAATAGTGTGAGTTTATCTTGAGGCCATCTTTACGATTACCAAGAGCTAGAAAGATTCTTCAGAATCTTTCTGGAAAATATCCGTAACTGGCCATCAACTCTCTTAAATTTATGAAAACTGTCTCCACAGATAGAAGTGGGTCATCGCTTCAGAAGAGAGGGCGGTCTTAAAACTGGCAAGATCCGGATTATAAGCCAGAAGTGGGCACGACCTCATCCATTTTGTACAGTCCGGAAGGTTTACGGTGGGGAGAATGTGCCAACCGAAATAGCCCACCTTTGATCGCACTGTATACAACAATAATTTCCAATTTGTTCACCATCGCCTCATATTCATTTCGTGGCTAACCTTTCCTCAATCGCAAACGAACTAACAACCGGGCTACACCGATATCGATTTAAAAAAAAAACCTTACGAAAGAATGCTCATCAGAGTAGAAGAAAACACAAAGCAAATTCTAAATTTAATGAAAAATCTTTTTTACTTTAAGTACAAAAGCTATTAAATCCCTCATTGTACTCAACTAGCTTCTGTTTTTTATCATTATTATTGTTTTGTCTTTTGAAAAGTGAAATTATTAATATATAAATATATAATATACAATATAAATTTTACTACTCCGATTTNTATATATATATATATTCTATATCTCAGAATAAGATGAAATCTGCAGATCATTTAAATTAATTGAATTCAAACTTATATTAACCAATTTAGCGATTTGTATTTTTATTCTTTATACATTGACAAGCAAAATATTCCAACCAACTGTATTTTTTTCATTTTCTCGGTAAAAGAAAATTCTGCACTTAATTTGTCTCATTGTTTTTATCAATATTTTTGTATGCTATGTTATAAATTGGGACTATCAATTAAACGTAAACACACTTAATCCTTAATCCAAAACAACGATAAAGGATTTTTCAAGGTTTAATTTTTACGGAATTTAAAATGCTTATTAAGTATTATTTGAATTGTGGAACAATTAACTGTTTTGTTTTCATCTTTGTTTTCTTCATTTCACTTTTTCACCTTAAAAATACCACTTAGTGGTGTGGATGTTGCGCATGGTGTGGCACTTATTGATGATGGACATTCCATCAGGTATGCGTCTAGTGCCATCGGAGTTCCCTATAAAACACTGCGAGACGCCGTTAGACGTTTTCGAGAAATTAGGTCCTACCATAGAAGGCCCGGTTCTGGCGTCCTAGGGTAATTGAACCATAGGATGACCGTTTTTTGACTTTGAGGATTTTGCGAAACTGGCACCTTACTGTTATTCAAGCGTTGTTCAAATTTCTGAACGCACTGCTCGAAGAAGATTAAATCAGTATGAACTGATGGCTTTTCGCCCCGTAAGAGGACCAGACTTGACCAGAACACAGAGAATTGCACGGCTCCCATTTGCTCGAGAACACAGCCGTTGGTCTTTGGATGATTGGTCTGCTGTGTTTTTTTTCAGATGAGTGTAGAGTTGCTCTACAATCTCCAAATGGTCGTGAAAGAGTGTGGAGAAGGCGATATGAAGGTACGAAGCCTGTAATTTTTCCCAGAGCCAACCTTTTCAACGAACCTCAGAGATGGTGTGGGCGGGAATTTCAATGGAGAGTCGCAAAGTATTGGTTGTTTTTCGTGGAGGGTCTTTGATGGTCACTCGCTCTGTGGATGAAATTTGGAAACATCATGCGTTGCCTATCTTCGATGAAATCAGGAACAATCCTATTCTAATGCACGATAATGCCCGTCCACATGTCGCTACCATTGTACAAACGTACCTTCAACAGCATTACATCAGGGTAAGGTACACTTAGCCTGGCCAGCCCGTTCACCAAACTTGAACCCCGTTGAACATTTATGGGATAACTTCAAAATTCGAAAAGAGCACGCCCATCACTTCCTGATATACTCCACGATCTTTAAAGGACCCTTCGTGAAGAATGGGCTCCAGCGAAGAGACATTTCCAGACTGGTAGAAAGATGCCGAGGCGTTTTCGAGATGTTATTAAGGCAAGAGGAGGAAATACGCAATATTTAAACGTTAATTCAAAATCTAAAACAAATTTTATCTGTCCGTCTTTTTTTAAATGTTTTTATTTTTCAACAATTTACATTTTTTTCTTTTTTAGCAAAGACTTTTAACAAAAGTCAAAAACGTGAAACTTTGATTAATATATAAATGTACACAAATGAAATTATATTACAAGTGGGCGGAATTTTTTTGTTTGCCAGTGAATAAGCAAGATAATGCTTCAGTGTGTATGTATGTCTAATGACAGCTACCTGGTTAAGACGTCGCATTAACAAAGCATGGCAATTGTGATACTATATTAATAATATTAATTAAACCAATTTTAATATATGGTTTCAGCACAATTTTATAAAACAGAATTCAATTATTTTTACTAATATTGTGGATTATATTAATGGTTTGTGGAGAAGAATATTCTCGATGTTGGTAAACCTTTTGATAGGAAAAACTACAAAGAATTTTCTAGACATTTAAAACGATGTTGAATTTACCAACACTAAGACATAGCTGATTAAACATCGCAGATTTGTCATTAGATAAAGTTTGAAAAATCATTGTTCTCTGATCAACCCCCCATAATTCTTCGACTAAATAAGCTGCTAGGTGACCCTCAGGGGATCTGACTCGTAGACGAATGGTCATCCTCGCCCGATTAAGAATAGGCCATGCGAGGTTGACACACGGACACTTACCTTTGGACAAAAGCCCGCGTTGTGTCTGGTATGTGGAGAAAGGTTGCTCGTTGTGTACCACCTAGTTGAAGGATGCAATTCGTTGGCTCCATATAGAGAGCGCGTAGAAATGCCACTCGATATGAGAATTGTGTTTGAACACTAAAGCGATTTCTGTGTCCTCTGTTCCGATTGCCGGATAAAACAGGGTTGTTCTATTATTACTACTGAAAGTTTTGTGTCACTAGCTTGTATAGAGAGTGAACGTCTGACGTGTGAGAAGACCAATGGAGAAATATCGAGTACCCATCGATCCTCAATTGGACTAGAAATATAATAGGTGTTTATAGTGGTGAAATATGGTGCTTCACCAACCTAATAAGATAAAAATAAGACAGAATGTATTTAAGAGTGAGAGAATGAATGGGGTTTGAATGTAGGAATTGATTGCGGTAAGGGTTGAAATGTCCTAGTCGTTGACAACCCCCAGTGCCCAATCTCGGCGACTGGTATGACCGAGGTCTGACTCAGGACTGCCAACACCCGGGTGAGTGATTCTCGAAGCCTGCCATAATTTATTGTAAATGGCAAACGCTGGAATTGCCGGTGAACTGCGATAAGTGAGCATACTGAACTCTGTACACATGTGTATTATGTACACACGAGTGCAGATTTGAGCTTTTATAAATCAGTAATCACCGTTTGTGAAGTACACATCCAAGCTAGAATCTATGTTAAAATTGTTTATGTACTCAGTACAACATTTGCACATATCTCAATTAATTATTATTTGCATTAAACGAAGTATTGCTTTATTACGTTTGTAGGAAAAACGTTTAGCCTTATCTTGATGATTTTGAGTAGCAGGGTAAAATTTCTTAAATAATTTTGTTGAATACTAGTGAGGTATGGATTGCAAGGAAAATCGAAATAAGGAAAATAGAAGATGTACTGCGAAATCTTGTAAAACGTTTCTATACAATCAAAAATTTTATAAACAGACATTGCTATCGGTCTAATTGAAATGATGAATTGTCACTATTTTAATTGTTTTTAGTACATACTATTTTAAGTGTACAAAACGTAATATGTAAAATGACACTCTAGAAATAGTAGTCAAATAATTTAAGAAACAGAATTAAGACTTAGAACCGTGAGAAAGAAACTGAAATAACTTACTGTTGGTGAGATAGAAATAAAAGTTTGACGACGTTTTATTTTCCTGTGATTAAATCATAACATTCCGACTAGGCCGTGAAATGCCCGCAAACAATTTTTTCTATTGGCAACGGTATATTTGAGATTTTTGACTCCATTGGGTTTTCGAGTCCGAGCGTATATATCTTCAGTTGTGTGAAAAAGTTGAACGAAAATCTCTTTTGAAATTATACGCTCTTTTAACACAAGCCGAGCCTAGAATTGCGATCCGCCCGGAGCGATACTTAAAACGCCATTAAATATGTTATTATAATTTAGTTTAATAGCATTCCCAGAAATATATAAATCGCTAACGGGAAAGCGGAGCAAAACTGTTCCAATATCGCCAAGCTTTAAAGGTCTTAAACGGTTGTGGCCGGCCGAGTTCATAGGTGTGGCCCATCTTGTTCAGAATTACACCCTTGGGGGCTAACCAGCGCAAACGTTTACGGCCGAATACATTAAATATACCGGTGAATTTATTTTACAGTGATCGTAAAGGAAAGAAAACCGTCGGCCATGATCACCGACTATACCATCGTATTTTTTGAGATGTAAATTATTTGGATTATTTCCAGAATTGGATCGAATGCAAGGACAAAACTATCTTGTTTATTAGACAGTTTAACATTCAGGAACAATTCATTAACAATGGAAAAAACATCGTAGATGAACATAAAAAGAAAATTGAATTTGGTCTTTATAAAAAACACATTTTAAATGATACTACATAGTTGTACCTAATATTTTGAACAGATCCTAATTAAATTATGTATATAAGATATGCTTAAGGTAAGTCCCTATCACTTTCTGAAAAGGTTTATTGAGTATTTTAGTAGTAGTAAGTCTCTTTCTACTTTTTCATTTCTTTCTCTGTCACTACATAACCACCTTTCTTCTTCTCTTTGTTTCTTTATCACTCGCTCCCGCTCCCGCTTTCTCACTCCACATAATTTCTTTATAATCAAATTCTAATCATCTAATTTGCTTCTAATAATCGTTCTAATTCGACTAAATCCTAGTCTATAAATGAAACATTAGGCCCATTCTTCATTACTTTCTCTGTCTTTACAAATGTAATCCCGTTTTTCTCCCTCTCTTGCTCTATTTCCATCTATCTATCTCTCTTCTTTTTATTTCGGTCAAATTCTGCGTCTATAAGCCAAAGCGTATTCTCATTCTTCATTTCTTTCTTTGTCTCAATATTTCTAATTTTCTTCCTTTCCTTCCCTACCATTCTCTCTCACTCTCTGTATATGTTTCTTGCTCTATTGCGCTCTCCCACCTCTCTTTTTCTCTCTAATATATCTATATATTTATCCATTTTTTTACCTGTTTATTCAGCTATTGATCCATCAATCAATTAATTATATATTTTGCTGTATATCAATACATTACATGAATCGATGATATCGTATCTATTTAAATATCCATATAAATATAGTCGTACGTCTAGTCTAGATTTCATTTATCTATCAATTTATATATTAAATTCAACGAATGCCACACGGTGGTCAAGAATTGACGTAATGCAAAAAAGATATCGCGTTATTGTCCATGTTGATTTACGTTACTTTATGCCAAGGAAAGGTTTGTGTGATTTAGGGATCTAACGGCTTTAAAGAAATGAAATTTTGAGGGATTGTGGCCTAACACCATTTAGAACAATTAGCAACAAGCAAAATTAGAATAACAACGGCATGGATCATGGAAGGAATTTATGATCAATAGTTTTTTTGTTTATTTTTAATTGTTTTTCTTCGTGTATTCTTAAAAGTTTTATACCTTTTAGTTTTCAATTATATATTTCATTGTTATATTTTTGTTGGTGTGATGATGCAGCATCAACTTCGCCAGACGGTATTTACCATGGTGTATAATGTTAATTTACTTTGTTTTGTATATATTTCTTTTTGTTGTTAAATAAATATTATTATTATATATTATGGATCAGGGTAATAGAAATAGAAGTATTGAAGAAAGGTTATTTTTCATTTTTGTTTAATTTTCAGCAAAACTGTTTGAAGCTAGTATTAAAATTCATATTAATCATAAATTAGGCGCAGAAAAGATAAAGCTTAAAAAAACAATCAGTCTAAGGTTGGAGCTATGAGCCTTTTTGGATATACACTTTTGGAATAACCCGGAATTAATTTCCAATTTTGTAGAATACGTAGGTTCTAAATCGCAATCCATAATCTATACAACTAATGTGAAAATCTATAATCTATGATAACATTTACGGCGTTATATTGTAGTTATTAGAAGTTTCAGTAATTAAGTAGGTTCAAGTTAGTAAGCATCCAATCAGCATGCTAATTCGTTGCGGATATGCTGCGTCTCGAAAATGTTACGAATAAATTGCTCTTATAAAAAACGGTTGATCAAGTTCATCAAGCTACCTACCGCATAATTAATAGACAACACAGCGAAGTAAAAAAGGATAAACATCACGTCAAGGAAATTATCGTATTTTATTGTAGTTTCAATAAGAAGAAAAAATTTGGTCTTAGTTGAACAATTAAGGTGGCTGTTTTTTGAGTTAATTGTTATAGATATAGTTTAACATGCTTAACATCGTGTATACGAAAACATAAGCACTTAAATTGTATGGCAGAACTGTTTATAGACTTAGTTTTTATGTCGTGCATATATTCTTTACTTATGTTTTTAGAATATTTTACAGAAAAATTTTCTACTCTTCACTTTATTTATTTATTTATTTTTTTGTTACGCGTTCCTTAATCTGCGTTTACGGAAAGTCAATAAGTTCGCATCTAACCGGAAGATAATGACGTGCCCCGGGGTCCGAGTGTAAATGAGCAAACATTAGTCTCGTCCTGTTGATGCCCCCTAGGAAAATCCTACTGGCAGGGCATTTATATCGTCGCACCGTCGGAGCATTAGCGGTTATTAACAGACCACTGATTAGTGGTAATTCTCAAAGCCGGAGTTATCAATTACAGGGCGAGAATTTCCCTCTCTTAGGAAAATTAATTGTGGATGACTGTAAATTAAGTAACACGACTGACTGTACTTGGAGCGGTCCTTTATTTCCTCTTGATTGATGCAATGATAAATGTTGCCAGCAGGTACCATTATTACGGAGATTCCTGTTATAATGGGCCATTCCGTTTTTTAAGAAAGGAAATTGGCGGTTCCAGTCCATAATTTATCGACTCGTAATGCCGTAACTCAATCTGTTTTAGGAATAATTAATATCTGGCCAAAATTTCTGCCAATTCCTTCAGCAATTGGCACCTATCTCTATCTATGTCATTCTCTCTCACTTTTATGTTTGCCTTTGTTGTTAAAAAGTAAAGAATTAAATGAGGAAAAAATTTATTTAAAAAAATATAAAAAATTTTCCCAATTAACCTACGCAACATACATATAATTTATAGAAATGATAAATAATGGAGTGAGTGTGGTGTACAATACTTTTTAAAAGGATAGTTCCTACTCACAGTAAGTTGTTTTGCAACGATCCGGNTGATAATTGGAACGTCGCGTTGGCGGAGGTATCAGCGGTTCACTTTGGCAATTCATGTCTAGAGACGTGGTTGTAGAAGTCCTTCAACCTGATGATGAGCTAAAAGGCTCGTAATCCGGATCGTTGCAAAACAACTTACTGTGAGTAGGAACTATCCTTTTAAAAAGTATTACATATAATTTTTTTCTGATCCATTGATCGTGTAGAGTATTCCCAAAATTTGTTTATATTTAACTAACTTTCTCAGATATTTGGTGATATAGATTATCTGGTAAGTGTTACGCATTAGAATCGACATCAGAAATTCATCCATTCAATACAAATTATTTAGTTAAATTATTGTGTTAATTAAATTTTAATTTGACTATCCGATGTTTTGGTGAATTTTCTGTCAAACTAGAACAATTAAATATTTTTTATTAAAAATCATCATCTGAACTTGTTTAATTTTGTTTATATTAAAATAAGTAATATAACAATAATAAAATGAATATAACGATAAAAATACACACATATAGATCGCAATAAAATACGAGTGTCCTGTTTTTCTTTCTCTAAAAGAGTTTTTAGCGTAAAATTAAAAATTTTTAAAGTACAAAACCTAATCTCCATATTTAATTATGGTCGAAAAAACAACATGAACTACTTCGAACAGGGTGTTTTTTTGTGCTTCTGAATCTGTTTATTTCTTGGTTATTACATAAAATAACAACAACAAACATCATTAGCCTGCGGGGTGATTTCATTTTATAAATTAATTCACCGACAGCATTCAACTTAAAAGTAAACAACGAAACGAATTTTGCAGTAATCGTTAACCCTGAAAAAATAATACATGGACGATTTCGTCCAAATTTATTTTTTGTACCAGCCCAACTAAATATTGCTCATTAAGTTTAAATAAACACCGGAGACAATGTAATTTTCCAACGTTTAAGTTGGAAAACCTCCAAGCATAAATATATCAGGTAAAGGAGATTTTAGAACATAATATTTTTAACTAATTCCAATCTTCGACTGGAAAAAAAAACCGAAACTGCGTATTTTTTAAAGAATTTTATACGTTTTCTTTTTTTTTTTTTTTAACAAAAGTTCACTTTTTATAAAGTAAGAGATATGAACGTTTTAGTATAAAATTGGAAGGATTTACTGGTAAGCAAAAATAACGTTTTCATGCGTTTTTGTACAATTTGTATCGTAAATAGAAATGATGTCTGTTGAAACTAATCTTATACTTAATCGGGCAATATGATACCACAGGGGCATGTCACGTAGTTTGGAAAAAATCTCAATAAATCGGGTGACTTCCCCGGATTATATTAATCGTCCTAATGGCTGTAAGTAATGAAGGAGTGGCGAGCCATAGAAAACCTGAGTGGGCGATTTCTTTATTGATGACCCTGGGGGAACGCAGCTGAGTGTAACGGGGTCGGTTGAAGGGATATATTATTCATTTGAGAACTGTAACCAACATTAGAGATTATCCTGACAAATCATATTCAAGCGTGGTGAGATTATTTTCTCTTGGGGTCTGCGAGATGAGAAGCTGCAGTTTCATTATAGACTCGAAATCATTGTAAGTTTTTCGCCCCTTAAACTGAAAGTATTTTGGATTTGTCCAGGAGCTGTCAACGACTAGATCATTTCACCCCATCAGTTTTTAAGTCTAAAGAAAATGACTCTAAGTTATTTTCAATACATCGTTTCTTATTTATCGTACATTCAGTTAGGGTGGTGGAGAACAGAACATGCTTTCATTACCTCTTACTCTTCTCTCTGGTATGGTATAACTAATTGAGAATTTGTGGTACTCAATATTCCACCATCGGCCATGTTACACTGCACACGCATGATAATAAATAAATTCACTTTCAATATACATAAAACAGAACGGAAAATGATATTTCTATCAGGAAACAGCCTTTCTCCAAAAATCGAAACAGAGGACCCAAATACTCGCTACCACGCTTAAGCAGAGGTCTCATACTAAGTAGCATTCGTACACTCTCTCTGGAGCCAAGGAATGACACCCTTCAATTTAATGGAATACATAGAGCAACTTGTTCTGCATTTGGGAGACACGTTCAGGCTCTGGCCTAGAAGTAAGAGCCCAACATAGCATTACCTAACGAGTAAGGACGTTAAGATCTAACTATGTTTAGATCATCCTAGGGTAATCCATCGACATGGAACATGATTATAGGACCTCACAGTATTCATAATAATTTTATAAAAACGTTCACAGTATATACGTAGAAGAAAAGAGAGACAGCGTGGAAGGGGGATGGTTAGATTGATGGAGAGTGACAGAGAGAGAGAGATTAAGAGTGAGAGTGAAAGTGCGTGAGAGAGAGAGAAAGAAAGAGAGAGAAAGAATGAAAGAAAGAGAGAGAGTGAGAGAGAGAGAGAGAGTGAGAGAGAATTAAGTCTCTGCTGACCAACGTAATATAATATAATTATATTTACTGACCTGTTTTTTGTCTTGATAGAACAACTTGTCTAATATTAGCAAACAACAACAAATAAATAAAAAAATCTGAAAGACCCCTCGATTTCAGTCGTTTTCAAATTCAAGGCTGCCCAGCTCATCAATAACCTCTCGTTCGGCGGAGGAAAAGAGTTCAATCTGTGCCGATTTTCCCCCCAACTCTGTGTTGGAGCGTAGCAGAAAGAAGATCAAAAGGGGAAAGAGCGGGTTCACTTAACGTTGGCCCGGCTGTCGGGTGTTAATGGGCAATTTGTTGGAGAATGCGCGACTTTTTGACAGGGCCCGTCGTGATCCACGTCTAATGTCGACAGTTACATGGGACGACCTCGTGAGAGGCAGCTTGGAGCTTTTCTCCTTTTCCACTCGGAATAACGGGGCTGGGACTTCATCGAGGAACTTGATCTGTATTTCACACAAAGTACGACAATAGGATGATCTTCTTTTCAAAGGATATTTTATCGAGGGGATGAAATGTTGTATGTACCCAGCCTCATGGCATTCTATGGTATACATGACATATATATTCAAATTTTCACATAGAGCTTGTCTTATCGAAACAAGTATTGTATTTTGTTCTGAATAAAAATAACATTTTTGTTCAAAATTTCAAAAAATTAACATTTCGTATTAAATACTTCAAAGAGGAAGCAAAAACAGAAAAAAAACCCCACAGAAAATCTTATTTATAAGGCATTGCATATACCAGCCAGAGGTATATGTAAACAAAATATGAACACACTGATAGAAAAATGAGAATCAAAATATTCTGCCTATTCTCTTATTCGGAGCAACAGCATAGATGGAAAATTTAAATACTATTTAAAAAGACTGGAAAAATTTAAACGAGTCCAACGAATTGTAGCTATGAAGAATACATTGGTGCCGAATCATGTCATACGAGGCGGTTAACATCACACCGATAAAAATAAAAATGTACAAGTAACTGGATTTTTCATGATATCAAGAGGATATGAAAATTTAGAAATAAACAATGTGAACTTGAATTGCCGATCGGTTTTAAAAAGAGCTTCCACCCGGCTAATTTCGTTTTTTTTTTTTTTTTTTTTTTTTTTTGGGGGTTAATAAGGATGTTAAAAATCTTTCCTCCACTGCTTCGAAAGAGAAATGTCTATATCGAATATTACAAAATTATTATAAACAGTGAGGCTGTTTTTTATTTTATTTATTTTTTTTTGACAGGGGAATCCGACAGCTTGGTCTTTCACCCCGAAACACTAACATAATACCGCTACACACTCGATACACAATCACACCGATAAATACATTCATACCTAGATATATTGATCGCACTCATACTGTTCGGTAGATGGAGTACTCGATATTCCTCCATCTACCTAATCCCTTTAATAAACTAACCTAGATTGGGGTCGTCGGGGTATTTTTATAAAATTTCCCCCTCAGCCTACACAACCTGAGAGGCGATGAAGAAGCTACTTCGCCATCAGCCCCTCCCCATTCACACCAATAAATACATTCACTCATACAAGACACAGAGACACAAAACACATACCTTTATTTTTACATGCAATAAAAAATTCCCAATTCCTTTAAAAAGCGAAACAGAGGACCCTGAAACTCGCTGCTGTGTGCGAGAACATTATTTAAATCTGGCGGCATGCCTAGTCGCGTCCAGTAGGGAGCCAAGGCACGACACGCTTCGACTATGTGGGACACATCGAGCAACCATTCTCTGCATAACGGACACCTGTGGGGGGATAGGTCCAGCAGCAAGTGCCCATGTGTCAACCGCGTATGGCCTGTTCTTAATCTGGTAAGATCTATTCCTTATTTAAGGCTCAGATCCTCGGAGGGCCAAACAGCGCTTAAAGAGTCCGTACACACGAGGAAGGCTGAACCCTCCTCGGTGCGCACCGCCTCGAGAGCGTGCCAAAGCGAGTACATTTCTGCGGTGTATACGCTGCAGTGCGGATGCAAGACCAAGACTTGGCCGCTCCCTCGCTATACACGACACACGCCACTCCATCTTCGGTCCTCGACCCGTCTGTAAAAACGACACGAAAACCGGCGAATCTGTTTTTAAGTTCATAAAACTTAGCTTTGTAGAGGTATGGCGGTGTACACGATTTGGGCAACTTCGTCAGATCGTCACGGACGAGTACGGCAGGAAAGGTCTAGGGCGGTGTAGGTCTGTCACCCAGACGAAGCACCGGCCCCAGGGCCAGTCCAGCCCTCCCTAGGGTTTCACCGAAGCGAATCCCAAGGGGTCGCGTCCGCGATCGAAGCGAGTCGTAGATTTCTCTGTACGGGCATTGAAGGATCGCTCCAGCCAGATGATGCCACGGCTTATCTAAAAACCAAGCCGCGTATCCAAGGATGAGTCGTTCCCTCCGCAGTTCGGGAAGCAAGACCCCGGCTCGTAGCAGAGATTGGCCAAGGGGTTGGTCTTGAACGCTTTCGAGATTGCTCTCAGGTTCTAATAATAGAGCCTATCGAGCTTTCTCAGTCGCGTTTTACGGGCCGAAGAATAGGCCATACATCCATAAAAGATCCTCGAACAGAACAGCGAATCAAACATATTTATCAGGGTCTCCCTGTCCGCTCCCCACCTAAAGTCACCAACAAACCTCAACAGTGCGAGGGTTTTCCTGCTCCTAACCTCAGTGGCGTCGATGTGTGGGTGCCAACTCAATTTCTCATCAAATAGGAGACCGAGGAACCTCATCGTCTCAACGTACCATACGGGTACCCTCCCCAGACAGAGTTGAGGTGGAGCTATGTGCCCTCCTCAGTCTGCATAAGTGAACGCACACTCTTTTCGACGTTGAAAAGGCAAATCCGGTTTCCTCAGATCTCGCAGCCACTACGTCTATCGCCGATTGCATCTTACCGCTAACCTCTGCCAGATCCTTACCTCAATAGTAGAAGCAGAGGTCGTCGACAAAGAGCATTCTCTTTATCTGCGGAGGGACGCCGTCAGCGATACCGTTCACCGCGACCGAGAAAAGCGCAACGCTCATCACCGAACCTTGAAACCCTAGAAAGAACGATTCCCAGCCTGACGAAACATACGGTTCTCCAGTAAACTGTGGAAATTTACCTCTCAGTCCTAAATTGTGACATTTCCGAAGTATCGCGTATCTCCACGTAGTATCATACCCCTTCTCGAGGTCGAAAAACGGCGAGATCGTGTTCTCTCTCTTCAGGAATGTGTCCTAAATCGAGCTGTCAAGCATGATATACTGCGCAGCGATGCCTATGGAAACCTGCTTGGTACTGGCTGTAAAATCCTTTTGTCTCAAGGTGCCAGGTCAGTCGACCTTTCACCATGGATTCCAGGATAATACTCAAGCAGGTTGTCAACACAACCGGTCTGTAACTCGTGGCCAGACTCGAGTCTCTACCCTTCTTGAGGATCGGTATAATGAACGCTTCTCGCCAACGATCGGGGTACGAGCCTGAGTCCCATATGTTGTTGAATAATTGCAACAGTCGACACTTCGCACGATGGGGAAGGTGTCGAAGCATCTCATATGGGATACTGACACACCCGGGGCTTGAATTGCGGGTGTGCCCCAACGCAGATTCGAGCTCCCTCATCGTCAAGGGCACGTTATATTGTTCATCGGTTCCGCCCCTGAAATGAAACCCAGTACGTTCCATCTCGGTTTTCCTGTGCCGGAAGCCCTCCGAATATGATTCAAAGCTGTGGATACAGCAGCGAAGTGCCGCGCGAACTCCTCGGAAAATCCGAAGCCTCTGTCACATACCCTCGATCAGTGGTTAGTTTCGGCACCGACGGAGGTTTATACCTACAAGAGAGGGCACTACCTTGTCTCAGACTCCCTGGCTTAAGTACGGTAAGTATTCCCGACACATACTTCGTCAGGCTGTCCTTTTTTGCTTCTCCTAGATCTTTTCATTTTAAAATCTGCCAGGTTCTCCTCCATCGGATGCCTTCTGAAACGGCGGAACGCCAGCTTCTTCTCCGCGTGTGCACGTCTACAACCATCACTCCACCCAGGAACTCGGGGTCTACAAGAAGACCCTCCGGTCCTGGGATCGCTCTGGTTTGTGGCGTCGTTGATCTCTCTCTCAAAGAGAAGGAGATCCGTGCCGACACCGTCGCGGAGAAAAGCTCCCAATCCGCACGCTTCATACCCCACTTCTCGGGGGCACGATATATCCCTCTCGAGATGGAAGTCCTCAACACCATAGGGAAGTGGTCACTCTGGTGGGGGTCTCCCAATGGCTACACGATTAGCCCGGGATGGTGAGGCTAAAGAAAGGTTGATCGCGCTAAGTTTGCCTGTCCTAAAATCTATGTAGCGTAGCAGCACCGGCATTTAGGAGGACCAGGTTGCCTTCACCGATTAGGTTAAAAAATCGCCCAACAACATCACCGGTGGGGGCAGTTGCTCGACTAAGGCAGGCTTTGCAACGATCCGTCTGGAGGAAGACAGACGGAGCACAGCGTGAGGTGCCTCGGTGCTGCTATCCTCACCGCGATCGCCTGATGCACCGGTATATTATCTCTTATTAAGATGGCTACTCCTCCGTGGGCCCTGGCCCCCGGATCTGGGTGCACCTCCCTGGAGAAGGTATGAAAACCGCTCAGTTCGAGGTGCGCTCTCGGGCGGATTCGGGTTTCTTGGAGTATGGTCATCGGTGAATGCTCCCTAACCAAGAACTGCAGCATATGTTCCCCTCTGCAGTTCCATTGTATTAGTCATTAGTCATTAGTCACACACCCTTGTCTTCTGTTTTCTCAAGTTTGGTCTGGATCAAACCTTCTGCCTCCCCTTTTTCCTCCGTGCAGGAACATCAGGGGCTTCTGAAGAAGTATCTGAGCCAGACGTTGCTTCTAAGTCCGTCACCCAGTTTATATGGGACGGACTTGACGGAGTAATAGCTTCCGGCACGGGAGGCGGAAGCTTAGGTGGGGGCATCGTCTTCCCCGTGGGGTTTGGCTGCCTTTCCAGGCTGACCTTGATACTATTTATCCTCTTGGCGAGAGTGGCGCTGGCCACCATTAATTTTGCCCCCGGTGCAGACATGGGGGTATTGGTGGATGCTCCTTCCTGGGATTGTTCTGGTGCCATCGGCCCCAGAGTATAGCGTGCTGCCGCCTGGGCATACGTCCCTGCATCGCCCCGGCTCTTAACAACTGTCCTGGCCTCTCGAAAATTCATGTTGTTGAGGACTTTTAATTTTTGTATTTCTCTTCCTTTTAATAACACAGTACAGTCGGGTGATAGCGAGGTATGATTGCCACTGCAATTTACGCAAGTGGGGGGTTGCCACATCAGGATTCTTTCGGATGCGCCTCCATACCACACTCGCAGACCTCGTAGGGCGACTTGCATCTCAGGGAAATATGCCCAAATCTTTGGCACCTGTAACATCTCTGGGCGCTAGGGATGTATGGTCGGACCATTAATTTATAATACGCAGCTTTTATTTCATCGGGGTACCTTGGCGTGTCAGAGGTGAGGATCAGACTCGCCGATGGGAACACTTGTCCATTCAGGCGAATGTTCATCCTCTTCACCTCTAGTACCCCCTGGTCCTCAAGGCCTTCTTTTATGTCAGTGACGCTGCTATTCATAAGGTCACGGCACATTACTACTTCTCTTGAGGTATTCAACCTATAATGAGGGGTAACCTAGACCTCATGTCCAGCAAGCTTCTTTAATTTTGTAAACTTCTCTTCATTGCGTTTTTCTGTTATACCAATACATATTTTTACATCTCGGCTCTTGGTTACAGAGCTTATGTTGCCAAGATTTTCTTTTATACTCTTGTGAAGGAGAAAAGGGCACGTAGATTTAAAATCCCCTTCTCTACTTGCAACGTTGAAATATCCCGTCACAAACCTCTCGGTAAGAGGAATAATCCCATTATTTCAAAACCGAGTGACGCGACGCCTTTTGGTTGCTTTTTCCCTTTTTCCTCTCTTGTCCTTCTATCTCTCCTCTCTCCTTTTCTTCTGTGCCGGTGACTCGGCAGTAGTCTCAGGCACAGGTTTCTTTTCGGTAACTGCTTTCTCTGGTGTTGCGCCCTTCGGCGAGTTTGTGGTAGTTCTCTTCCTTTTGTCAGGAACGAGGATGAACCCTTCATCATCATCAATCTTATTGGAAGGTGTGGGGGGGGATTGGGGAAGAGGTGTTGTGGGACGTTCCGGATTTTTTATAGTAAGGGATTGAGGGAGAGTTAGGGTGTTAATAGGTGGAGTGGTGTTGGGAGAGGGGTGTTGTTGATGGAATGGTTAGGTCCGGATTGAACGGAGTAGGCACTTTTACTCCTGGGTTATTTTTTTTTTTTCATTTTCATTATTAATCAGCTATTCTGTTTTGTCTGTAAGGATATATTGTGACGTGTGTACAGTTCTCAGCTTTTGGGGACGACCTCCCGGCCCGCTCGAGTGATTCTCCAGTCGCTCCACAACCTGTGTGGCCTCGAGAGTACCCGCCGCGACGCCCAGCACGGTAACCATCCAGTCGCCAGCTGGCAGTACTAGGCATCATGACATTATACACTAGGTGATAGGACAGCCTCCCCGGTGGCTATTCCGGGGTTCGAGTCCCTGTTCTACCTCTCGGCCCAGGAGTGCCGTAACCCAGTTTTCCTCCTGTACTCCACAGGTGCAGGGTTCATGGACCCTCAAGAAGACCGGGAGATCGCTACTTCCAGATGAGAACTGTGTATTTTTTGTGTGGTGTGATGTGTACGGTAATTTCCGATAATTTGATATTTTTGGGTTCGGATACCCAGACACCGTCCAAGCCCCCCGCCCTCACACCACCTAGTGTTAGGTGTGGCGGAGTTATGTACGTACTGAGTCGTCAATCCCAGAATGTGAGATTTTTAGTTCGTCTCAAGAACCTTCCAAGGGACGGTAGCCCTAGGGTGTGTACTGTTAGTGTGCTTATGTCAGTGTAAATGTAGGAAGGGGGGAGTGTTTAATATGTGTGGACGCAGTTTACCCTCATGCCCGGCGGGTACCAATTTTGTTACGAAGTTCGTTCGGACTACAAGAAAATGATATAGTTTTGAAATAAACAAAATACGTGTGTCCGGTTTTTTTAAATCTTTATTTCATATATTTTGTTTTTATTAAAAATAAAAAATAATTGTTTGCATTAAGTTCGTGCAGTTTACTTCAGTATATTTTTGTTTTTAATAGAAAACATTAACGAGGATGTCCTTTTTCGAAATTTTGGTAACTCTTTGTCATATAAATCTTTCCCAGCAAACAGTTATATTTATTATTATTAAACACACCACAATCATGCACTTATTAAATCAATATACCTCAAAACTTCGGTTTTTTCCCCGAGCGAAAATTCTTGCTTGTTACAAGTTTTATAGTCAGGTGATTTCTCCTCTATTATTTATTATTATTATTATTATTATTATTATTATTAATTTTTAAGGGCGTTTTAACGGCTAAGGTCATTTCACGCCCTAACATCCAAACCTTCTATCTTAGGTTAGCTATATCTCTTCTGAGTGCTATAAAGCTCTGACTCCAAACATTCACTCGTAATCTTATTTATCCTATTGCCATCCAAGCTTTAATTTTTCTTTTTAAAATTCTTAATTCGGAAGGCCAAATGCATACAAAATTCCCATTTTAAATTGCATAAAATTTAATAAATTTATAAAATTTATTTCTGTTTCTTTTTTTAATTAGAATTGTGAATTTTGTTCCATAATTTAAAAATTCCCCGTAGGCTTGTATGGCTAATAATAATAATAATAATGGAGTCAGTATTATTATTATTATTATAAGGGCGTTTTAACGGCTAAGTTAGTTATATTTATTTATTGTAATTTTATGAACATAAATAATAATACAATTCAACATGAATGATATAATGTATAAATTTATATTTATTTATTTTGATATAAAATGTTAATTTAAAAAATCTTATAAATTGATACATTACATAAAATCATAAGTGAGTGTTTTGTTTTTAGTTTTATTTAGGGAGAAATGTTCGGAATACAGATATTACAGATATCCGCATAGATTATATGAATTGTTATAAATTTGTCATCGGTCAACATTCCGAACTTGATTTTAAAAGTGAAATAAGAAATTTCAACATGTGCAGACTTGTCTCAAATAAGAAGGAAGAACAAATTAGCTGATTTTATCTTTGCTGGGACGTTTATTTAAACGGGACCTTAAAACGATCTCTAACCGAACATAATAACGCTTTATTTTATCAATACTGTCACAGTGAATTATAAACGATACAATTTAAATAAATTTCCACGGTCTAAATTGATCCAAAGGATTAAATAACGCATCGCTATCCAAATTAAAACGAAAATAATACGAAAAAGGTGTTTTTAAAGGTGGAGATGAAACCGTCTTTATTATGCTTGCAGGATCGGCAGGTGGATCTTTTTTTGTTTAGGAAAGGAATAATTTAAATTTTTATCTAAATTTATAGTATTGTTAGTTCATTTTTAACAAGGCTGTGACGTTAAAAATTCGAAAACACGGAATTTACTATTTTAAAAAACGCAGGCTAACGTATTTTTTCCTACTCGTCCTTGTAGAAATATCAACACAGAAAAAACACATATTCAACATATTACACAACATTTCTCTCTCTCTCTCTCTCTCTCTCTCTCTCTCTCTTTCTCTATCTACCTATCTATCTACCTATCTATCCCTCTATCTCTCTCTCTCTTTCTCTTTTTTTTTTTAATTTTTGAACAAATGTTCCTGCTTAAGTATATAGGGTGAACGTTATGAAACTATTATTACGAATTCTGCAAAATCCTACGATTATGCTTCAGCGAAATACTCTAATTTTTGACGAAAGGAAGCGTCAGTGGGTCGGATCGGCACAGAAGTTCCTACATAAAGGATCACGGTTGATGGATGACCCTCGGAGGATCTGAACCGTAGAAGAGCGATCATCCTTACCCATTACGAATAGGCCTTGACGGACTCTTTACTTCTGGGCCAGAGTCTGAGCATACTTCCCATATGTATACAAAGGTTGCTCGATATATCTCATTTAATTGAAAGATGTCGTGCCTTGGATCCAATAGAGAGCGTGTACGAATGCCACCGGTACGAGAGGGAGTATTCAGGCTCCGTGTTCCGATTTTTGAAGAAGGGCTCCCCATCTAGTTTTCTCCTAAATCGAAAAAACAGGACCATAAAACTCATTAAACAGATCAGTAAATTTAAAATTACTTCTTTCAATTAAATATTCTTTTCATGTAAGGTCTTGATTGAAATAGGAAGTTACTCAACTACATGAAGTACTAGATAAGTACTTTTCGCTTCAACCATACCTTACATAAATAGAAGAATTAATTGAAATAAATTTAAAAAATTAAACTTACAGACGTCTTCATAGTAAATTACAAAATAACACTAGCACTCAAATTCGAGTACTCTGTTCTCCATAATTAGGTAAGCTACTGAAAAGAATATTGATAAGAGACCTCTTAAATGATTAATATCATTTTATTAATCCTGGGCGGCTGCCAATGGGTAGTTTTCTCTATAACGTCCGTAATGCCACAAACATAAATTAAAATCCAATCTGCTGGTTAATTATGAAAGGAAGGAGTACAGTAAGCTGTACAGGCTGCTGTGCTCAGGGGGAACTCGTCCAGTACTTGGTATCCACCTCAATCAATACATAAAAAATCAATAAATAACATAATAATAATTTAAAAAAGCGGAACAGAGGACCCACAAACTCCCTACTCCGTCGGAGAACCATTTCAGTGCTCACTGTAAGTAGCCAAGGCATTCACGCTTCTATTTAATGGGACACCTCGAGCAACCGTTCTCTGCATAAGTGTGTGTGTGTGCGCGCGCGCGGCGCGCCTGTACGAGCAAGCGTGTTTACACACACACACACACACACACACATATATATATATATATATATATATATATTTGTATCTAATCGATTTTTAAAAAAAGAACATATTTAAAAATTCATTCAACCAACCTCTCTCTCTCTTTTTCTCTCTCTGTTTATACATATATATATTTATATATATATGTATCTATCTATTTGTATCTGTTCGATTTTTTAAAGAACCTATTTGAAAATTCCAACCTCTCTCACTCTCTCTCTCTCTCTCTCTCTCACTCAATCTCTCTCTCTTTCTCTCTCTCTCTCTCTCTCCCTTTTTCTCGCTCATCTCTGAGAGAGAGAGAGAGAGAGAGAGAGTGAAAGGGAGATAAGAAGAAACTAATGTTGGATTTGAAGTTTGCCCTTCTGAAATTATACGTGACTCAACATCCAAGACCTTTTTCTCTTATCGCCCCCACGAGAGAAATCTCCACTTCCAGAAAATATTTACATTTCATAAAATTTACTGAAGTACGGCAATAATGGCCATGTGGTGTTTTAAAACCCACTGGGAGAAAGTATGAAACAAGTGTCGGGTTAGATGATTTACGCACGCGTCGCCTGAGGCTGAACGCTAAAGGGGGAAAAGTTCAGGTGGTAATTAGATGTTTGATTTGACGCAGCTACTGATAGCCTCAGTTTTTAGCCTGATTTCTCTTTTTTTTAGATATATCGTTAGTTTAATTATCTGAAAAGGTCATAATGTTCCACTTGTCGCTCCAAGACAGGGTTAAATAGTGGTAACAAATCTTGATATTTATGACTTTCCTTGCAACTACACCGGGAGTATTGCGAAGAACGACCGTAAAATATCGTTCGCTTCGAAATGACCAAGTAACACTATAAATATTATAAATCCAATCGGAGATTCTATTAAGTACTTCAGCCCGTAATTTCTTAAGATCAAAGATAATTCACAGACAAATCATCGAGTACATTAGCTCTTTTATTTGCATTTTATCTGCCCATTTGGGCTACTGTTGATCTCACCTCCAATTAAAACTCCGCTCCAATTTTTCATTGACGCCTTCTAATCCCTGAGGAGAAAGAACGGTTCTTGTAATAAAGTCAGGCGATTGCCGAAAACTTCAACGGCCTATTTCATTCCGTTCAAGTTACGTCAACCGGCCGTAAAGTGATTTAAAATATAAACGTTTTATTTATAATAATCAGAACCCACTTTTGATCTTTTTTGAAACGACGAGAAATGAAATAGGGTCTTATAATTGAAAACAAACTTTAAAAAACGAACGAATGGTGACAGCAATGATTCTCAGCATGCAAAAATGTATGTCTGGTTCTGGGTAGAGCAAAATTTTGGTTAAACTTTAGTAAAATTATTTTTAAAAATCGTATATATCGGGTTGGTGCAAAATTAATGCAGGTTTTGAAAAATTGTTTTATTTTCGTAGTTGCTTGTCATGTAAACAAAGGTAAATCCTCAAAACTAATTTATGGATTATAAAAAATACTATTAACTGTTATCTTTTATAAAAAAAACATGTTAGTTTATATTGAGTTTTATAAGAGTAAGGCCCGGAGAAATTAAATATGATCAAATTAGCTTTTGTCAAATTCAATTGTACGAATTTAAACTTTGGCTAGTGAGACCTCAATCAATAAATAACATAATAATAATAAAAAAAGCGGAACAGAGGACCCACAAGGCCTAAAACCTGCGTAGCATCAATGCAGTTTGGGGGTAGGGAAGCATTAGCGAAAGCACGGTGCAGCGATGGTTTCAGAGATTTCGATCTGGAAGCCAAGGAAGGTCGTGATAGGCCTTCCGCTGTGGACGACGACTAACTCAAAACATTGATTAAAGAAAATTCATGTAAGACAACACGGGAAATTTCAGAAGAGCTTAGTGTTGACCAATCAACCACTCGCCATCTGGAGCAGAATGGTGAAGTAAAGAAGCTCGACAAGTGGGTGCCACACGAACTAACCGAAGCCCAAAGATATCGACTCTTTGAAATTTGAACTTTTCTTTTGAAAATTATACCCCAAAATGCACCATTTCTCGAGCGCATCATCACGTGCGATGATTTCTACAAACTATCGTCACTTATATTCCTAGAGAACTGATTAAAGGCACTTGCAGCATATTGTACATTACATTCGACGACTTCGGACCTCCTGGACGTGCGATGAGAACTGGATTCTGTACGATAACAGGAGCGTACAGGTCAGTGGTTCGACAAGGATGAAGCGCCAAAACACATCCTGAAACCAAATCTGCACCCAAAAAAGGTTAAAGTAACTGTTCGGTGGTGTATATTGGGGTTGTTCGCTATAAATTCCTGAATTATGGTGAAACTATCACAGTAGAGAAAAATTGCCAATAAATTGAAAAATGCACGGGAAACTTCAACGTCTTTGCCCAGCATTGGTAAACCGTAAGGGGCCGATTCTTCTTCTCGAGAACACCAGCCCACATGTCATTTCGCAATGCCTACCCTTAAGGAAACTTAAGGACTTAGGATATGAAACTTTACAGCACCCTCTACATTCACCCGACCTCTAGCCTTCAGAATTCAAATTTTTTAAGCATATTGATAACTTCTTGAGGGATAAAATTTGTAATCTTTATTGTGAGTCGAAAGTTGTTTACATATTTTTATGCCAATGGAATAAAAGCGCTTATTAAACGTTGGCAAAAATATATATATAAATTTTCTTTATTTTACAAAACTGAAAAATAGTTCTGACTGCCTTTTCAAAACAGCGTTATTTTTGCACCAGCACAATAAAAAAATGTATAAATTCATTCTCTTGACATTTAAAGGGCGTTAAATACTTAATTTAAGGGCAAGGGTCTCAGGGTTTGAATCTAAGAGGCCCTGAATTCTTCTCCAGAGTACGTACATATTCATTTGTTTATATGTATTTGTAGACGTTTCAATATTCTATATACAATGAAGTTTAAAAAAATACTGAATAAGCAGATTGTTTTCTTTTAAATGTAGAATCCGAAATCAAAGTAAATAAACATCGCACTATAACATAAATGATATTTTATCATCTATATGAATGATAATGTTGCCAACCTAGAGAAAAGGTTCACATGCTAATAATTCAATGAGACGGTTGATCGATTGGAAAGCCTGGAATATGCCCATTGGTAAAAACGGCGTTACGATGATCCGTTGATGCCCATTATTTCCCAGAGATGGGAAAGCAATAACTCAAATGTTTCTCTTTTTTTTCTTAACAGTATTCCGCAGGATAATTGCGGGGAACGTTCATCGCAATTATACCGGCAGCCAAAGGATTCGGCGAAGGGCTTCGCGACCATGCGATACGTTCTCCTTTCACATCCTAGAGAGTTGTACACAAATCGCAAAACATTTGAATGCCAATCGAATTCGACTACATTTCCTTGAACACGGACTTGATTCACGTCCAGGACGAAAAAGGTGGGCGGCGAAAATCTACCGACTTCTCTTCAGTGGGAGCGAATCAGTGGGTGTCACTTGAACCGTTTTAAATAGCGCACAATTGTTAACAGTTTCAAATGCTCACCAAATGTGTATGTACTACTATTTCATAATTTTAATTATCTAATAAAATATGGTGTTATTTTTTTTTTTGACGTTTTGGCTGTTATAGGCCATTCTTGGATTGATAAAAGATAAATGAACCATTGAAGTTACATTTCATAAAAGCAGCAGAAAAGAAATGGTACCAATATTTTTAAATTTTCAGAAATCACTCTTGCTCTGACGATCTAATTGAAATATCAACACCTGTTGTTACACCTATTTTTAAGACTAAATAATCCAAAACATTACAATCACAGTAACAGAAGAGTAGCAATGTTAACAACCACATAATCTAGGAAATTAAACCATTGTTCAAAAAATGTTCAAGATAATTATATGAGAGTATAAATTATGTGGATACCGGAGCATTCCCATATTTGAATTTGTAGTGTGTAGCAAAAAAAACGTAATGTGGAGGGATGGTTGGCAACGTTGGTTGGGGAAATGGAAAAGCGTTTGATTTAAAAAGGGATGTTCCCCAAAATATACTGCATCATGATTTGCAAATAGTAGTATTAATAAAAACGAGCGAGATAGCCAGTAGGGTAAAATCTAACCACGGAATGTGTAATGCATATCTAAAGAAAATTAATTTGGAGGAGGTCGAATAGTATGATTGCAGCGAGGAGGAAACTTTGCATCACAATAGCGTTCTCAAAGTATACTCAGCATGTGGAAAATAGATTTCGGGAAGTAAAGTCAAAGGTTAACAACGAGCCGGTTGATACGTCAGTATATTGAAGATTCGTTCATTGAAGGTGTAAGGCATAATCACAAAAAACTATATAAAAGTATATCAAAATAAAATTAACAATTTCATTGATTGAGGTATAAAACTGATAGAAAAAAGGATAAAAACAGTAACCCAAAACATATTATTAAATCCTTGAAGATAGAAGCACATTTTTTACACAAAGATTAAAAGTTTCATTTTTGTTATGTTTTTGTTTAACAATTTTGTGAATTTTGGCTTTGTGGTGGTAAATAAAAATTGCAGAAACTTGTACAAAAATTAATCAACAATTATGTACCATCTTCTATGTAATACTACCATCCTCCCGAAACGCACCGTTTTCCGCGATGAACATAATCAATAAAATTTCTTTCTTTACGCCAATTCTAAATTCGTTTAAACAAAACATATTTTTTAATGTTAATTTCATGACTCCAATATGGATCAGTGGCTTAAATCAGAATCTCTTAGGAAACCTGCAGTTTCTCCATCACACAGCCTGCAGTTTTCAATGCAGTTTCTCCGAATTGGCATTGATGAGGCGGAAGGACAAGCTTCCGATGAGGGCATTACTTGAAAAAATGCCAAATGAAGAACGCCTTCAGATGAAGCACCTCAGCAGAATGCAGCATGCTCAAATTCTGCAAATCTTTGATTAGGTTGCTGATCAAACAGCCAGTGAAGGCAAAATTTCTTCAAAAGGCATGTACCACAACAGCTACTTAGATTTGGGATTTATAAAGGCAGACGAAAGTAAAGCTCAGTGTAATTTGCACGTAACTCCTTCAAACAGTTCAATCGTTCCAGTTAAATTCAACTTCATTTTGAGGGTACACACCTGGAATTCCGGAAGAAGTAGAGTGATTTTTTCATGAGGAAGCGCATTTAACTTGTGGCTTCTCAAACCTTCATTAAAACCCATACATAAACTGTTATTGACAACAGAAAAAGCGTCTTACATGATAAATTATCGAATGGCTGAAACTCATACTATCACCGAAACCCTAATAAATCCGTTGTATGCTACATGCTTGACGAAAAGACAGTAAAACGTATGTTCGGTGTTTACTACATATATAAGTACCTATCTAATTTCCAATACTGGAATCCGCACTGGATTTTGTTCTACGAAAGGGCTCCTAAAACGGTTTAAATTTTTAAAAGTACCAAAGTAGTTATTTTGTTTTGTTGTGCGACTCATATACTAGGTAATAATTTAAAAAATGTTAAAAAATAAAAAAATAAAAGTGTCTTATTTTTATTATTATTATTAATTTTTAAGGGCGTTTTAACGGCTAAGGTCATTTCACGCCCTAACACCCAAACCTTCTATTTTTTTTTGTAAAAGTGCTTTCTAAACCCAGCCTGGTATTGACTGTACAGAACTTTTTTCTCAATAAACCAATTTAACCTTTTGTTAATTATGGCTTCCAATGTCTTGCTGAGACATGATGTTAGAGAAATAGACTCCCTCTAGTTTTCAGGATAATATCTCGCACCCCAGATTTCGTAAAATAACTTTAAAAGGTTTACTTTTCCTTCTGGAGATAAAATTTTAATCATAAAGAACGTGATTTCATCACTTTCCAAAGAAGATTCTTTCACCGAATTCAGAACAAGATTCAAGAGTTCAGCCAGAGTGAGGGGAGTGTTCCAAACTTCTTCTTCATCAGTTGCAAAATTTCAATTCAGTTTCTTTCTTCCTCCTCCTTTATCTGCCTGAAACGCTCCGAATACCAGCTGGAATTAGAAACAGCTTCAAAATGACAAGCTATACGCTCAGCAATTTGAAACGGTTCTGTTATGACCATGTCATCTGCACGGCATAATTGGGGTTTTTCTTTTGCCTGAAATTGCCCTGATCTTCCTCCATATATATGGAGTCTATAGTCCATTTCTTCTTCTTCTTATTATATATATATATATATATTTTTTTTTTTATTTTGACTGGGGCTTCCGACATTTATGTCATTTCAGCCCCCAACTATGTCTATAGTCTATTTACCCTTTCAAACACTACATTGATACAAATGAATACATTCATACACTCATTCTGTTTGGTTGGTGGAGTACTTGATATTCCTCCACCGACCTATACACAAACTAATCCAGATTGGGGTCGATGGAGTACTTTTATAAATATTCCGCCATCGACCCCGAACACACACACTCATATGCTCTCAACGTTCGAGGGGTGATATTTCACCCACATCCCTCGCCATTCACGCTAATAAGTACATGCACTCAGACAAAACATTTAGACACAACACATAAGACATATTATATACAATAAAAAAAAAATTTCCCCTAAAAAGCGGAACAGGGGACTCTGAAACTGCAACAGTGTTCGAGAACTCTTCTTAAGTCCGGCGGCATGCCTACACGCTCTCTGTATGGAGCCAAGGCATGACACACCTCTATTATGTGAGACACATCGAGCAACCTTTCTCTGCGTAAGGGGCACCTGCGTGGGTTTTGGCCCAAAAGCAGGGGCCCATGTCAACCGCGTATTGCCAATCCTGAGTCGGACGATCCCTCGTCTCCTGCTCAGGTTCTCTGAGGGCCATTTACCAGTCGTGCTCTTGACTCGCAAGAGCCTCTCCGACGACCCCGCCCACTGACGCTGCCGTCTTCATTTATCATATTTTTAACTGCGTGTTTAGCGTCAGGGGGCCTGATCGCGATTGTCCGATTCGGAGGGTAGCACGTACCGGCTTTTGCCGCCACGTCCGCGCGTTCGTACCTTCGTTGTCGGAAGGTATCGGAATATGCCTCTGAACTGGACACCACGACGACATGCCGCGCCAGTTCTTCGGCAATTTCCGAGGCTTCCGTCATACTCCCGCGATCGGTGGTCAATATCGGTACCGACAGAGGTTTGGATCGGCCAGAGAGTGCTCTGACCCTGTCCCATAATTCTCTAGCGGTGGTGTGGCAAGTCATCTCAGACACATACCTCGCCAGGCTGCACTTTTTAGCTTGGAACAAGGTACGCCTCTCTCTAGCCCTTTTTACTTTTAAGTTTGCAAGGTTCTCCTCCGTCGGATGTCTTCTGAAGCACCGGAAAGCTCGCCTTTTCTCCGCGTGTGCACGGCCGCAGGCATCGCTCCACAGAGGAATCGGTGACCTACAAGTGGACCAACCGGTCCTGGGGATGGATCTGCCCGGAGCATGGTTGATCTCCCGCTCAAAGAGGAGGAGATCAGTGTCGACATCCCTGTTAACTGAGGAGCCGATACCGTCGGAGAGAAAAGCTCCCAATCCGCACTCTTCAGGCTCCACTTCGTAGGAGTGTGATATACTCCTCTCGAGACGGAATTCCTCAACACTATCGGAAAGTGGTCACGCAGGTGGAGGTCCCCCAATGGAGCCCATTATACCCGGGTGGCCAGGGATGGTGAGGCTGACGACAGGTCGATCTCGCTAAATCGGTCTGTTCTAAAATCAATATGTGTAGCAGCGCCGTTGTTTAGGAGGACCAGGTCGGACTCACCTATTAGGTCCCCCATCTCTCTGCCCCTAGCCACTGTTCGCATCGACCCCCAACATTGTTGTGCGAATTAAAATCACCCAACACCAAAACTGGCGGAGGGAGCTGCTCGACCAGGGCAGTGACCTCACTGCTGTGCCACGATCCATCTGGAGGGAGATAGACGGAACACAGAGTGAGGTTCATCGGCGCCGCTATCCTCGCTGCGATCGCCTGTATTTCAATGTTTATCCTTACCTTATGTACCGGTACATTTTCTCTTATTACCGGCCACTCCTCCATGCGCCCTACCGCCCGGATCCGGCTGCACCTATCTAGAGAAGGTTTTGTATCCCCTCAGTTCGAGGCGCTCCCCCGAGCAGATTCGGGCCTCATGTAGGAGTATCACAATCGGTATATGTTCCTCTGCAGTTCCATTGCAGAATAGACTCCATTAATTGCTCTCGTGTGGTTTATGCTTCCGCAGGTTAGGTCTGGGTCGGCCCTTCTGCCACCCCTTTTTCCTCCGGGCGGAAGCGTCTGGAGCTGTTGAAGAACTGTCGGACCCAGAAGTGGCTTCTATATCCGTCATCCAATTTATATGCGACGGATATGACGGAGGAATAGCTCCCGCCAAGCGAGGCGGAAGCTTGGGTGGAAGCATTGTTGTCCCCGGCTCGTTTGGTTGCCTTTCCAACTGGCTGTGACACTACGTGCCAGGGAGGTTTGTGAAGAGGATGTAACCATCCTCTTGCTTGGGTAGATGGGGTAGGTGGCAGTAGCCGTATTGGACGTGTCCCCGCTGTAAACAGGAGAGCTTTGGCGATTGTTCCTTTCTGAGGTCTAACCGCCAGGGGTTGGTCTGATGCCTTTGGCCCCAGAGTAGGAAGGGCTGCTGCGTGGGCATATGACCCCGCAGTATCTCCGCAGGGAGATATGCCCAAATCTTTGGCACCTATAGCATCTTTGAGGGCTCGGGATATAAGGTCGAACCATTAATTTTTAAAAGGCGGGTCTTACTTCTTCTGGGCATCTTGGCGTGTTGAAGGTGAGGATCAGACTCGCCGAAGGGAGATTTTGTCCGTTCCGGCGAGTATTAATTCTTTTAACGTCCAACACTCTCTGATCCTCAAGGCCTACCTTTATGTCGTTTACGCTGCTGTTCAAGAGATCATGGCATGTTACAACCCCTCTTGAGGTGTTTAACCTATGATGAGGGGTTACCTCGACCTCTTGTCTAGCAAGCGTCTTAAAATTTAAAGTTTCTCCTTGTTAACTTTTCCTGTGATGCCGATACATATTGTGCCGTCCCTGCTCTTTGTGACAGAGTTTATGTTGCCCAAATTATCTGTGATGCTTTTATGAAGGAGAAAATGGCATGTTGATTTAAAATCTCCTTCTTTTCTTGCCACTTTATAGTATCGCGTCAGAAATGTTTCGGTGAGTGGAGTAATCCCCAAGGGAGCGAGACCCACTGACGCCACGCTATGCTGCAACTTTTTTCCTCTTTTTCCAGATTTTCTTTCTTTCCCTTTTCTTCTTTTTTTCTGTGCCGGTGACTCAGGTGTCACAGGCACAGATGTCTTTTCCTTCTCTATACATTCTATTGCTTCATTTTCTGGCAAACTGATGAGAGCACTCTTCCTTTTACCGGGAACGAGGAAGAACCCTTCGTCATCGACCGTCATGCGAGCGGAAGTGGTGGAATTGGTAGGTGGGGTTAAGGGACGTTCAGGATGTTTGTTGCGATGGGTGTGTGGGAGCGATTGGGTGTTAGGAGCGGGTATTGGGGAAGAAGAGAATGATGTTGGGCTGGTTAGGCCCGATTTGAGCGGAGTAGGCACTTTTACTCCTAATTTGATTTTTTCGTACATTTCATCATATTTGTTAATGTGTTTTGTCTGTAAAGTTGTGTTTGTAATATGTGAGTACAGTTCTCAGCCTTTGGGATCAATCTCCCGGCCCGCTTGGGTAATTCTCCAATCTCCCCATAACCAGTGTGGCCTCGAGAGGACCCGCCGCGACGCCCAGCACGGCAACCATCCAGTCGCCAACTGGCAGTATAGGCATCACGACATTATACACGAGGTGATAGGACAGCCTCCCTGGTCGCTTTTCCGGGGTTCGGGTCCCTGTACTACCTCGCGGCCCGGGAGTGCCGTAACCCAGTTTTCCTCCTGTACCCTCACAGGTGCAGGGTTCATGGACACTCCAGAAGACCGGGAGATCGCTAACTCAAGATGAGAACTGTGTGTTGTTTGTGTGGTGTGTTGTGCACGGTAATTTGCGTTTGATATATTCGGGTTTCGAGGCCCTTTGGCCGCGTGCATCGGCCTGTGTATTAGTGGTGGCATGCTGACGGAGGCCCAGACACCTCCTAGTGTTAGGTGTGGCGGAGTTATGTACGTATTGGGTCGCCAATCCCAGGACGTGAGATTTTTAGTTCGTCTCAAGAACCTTCCAAGGGGCAGTAGCCCTAGGGTGTGTACTGTTAGTGTGCTTATGTCAGTGTAAATGTAGGAAGGGAGGAGTGTATAATATGTGTGGACGCAGTTTACCCTCATGCCCGGGAGGTTATTATTATATATAATTATCTATTATTATATATAATTATATATAATTATCTATTATTATATATAATTATCTATTATTATATATCATTATACATCATTATATATCATTATATATATTATTATAGATATTATTACAATATTATATTAACAGAAAAAGAATTGTAGATATAGGTCTCACAAACATTTTAAACTCTATAGATCTGTGTCGAGATTAGTGACCGTTAATCGATAGTTGTTCAGATATCGTGAGATGCGGTCGGGTGTGATGTAGGTTTCAGAAAAACATTTTCTTTATGGAGAGTGGCACTCTCAACACGACACGCAAGGATGGCACAATTACACAGAAGACAAACACTTTGTGCCCTGAAGATGATCTCAATAAAAGATCGAAACGTTGGCACGATAAAGAAAATGTTTTTCTGAAACCTACATCACACCCGACCGCATCTCACGATATCTGAATAACTCTATAGATCTTTAATACCTTCCGAACAATTACAGTTTGTTTACAATTGACATAAACGGTTATCAGAGATCTAGGAAAATACCTGATTTTTATCTGATCAAGGACAAATATCAGGGATGCTGATAATCTTGACTGTTTTATTGAATGGTCCCTCTGGTTTAGGAGTCGTCACTCGTATTTTTTTTTTCCAACAACAACACTTCCGCTTTTAAGATGATTGGGATCCGGACCGAGTCGATAAATTTAAGCTTTTCCTTCACGTACCGGTTTTCAATTAACATCCCTCATCCCGATCTTCTTGGGTAGAAACCAGTCAAAATGAGTGATTTAAAATGAATCTGAACTTCAGAATAATCCTTTCGCTGCTCTTCTAGCCAATAACTCCGGCATTTTGTCCCAGTTCTGTAAATGGAACAAAATAATCGGAACTCTCAGAGATCAACATCCTTATATCAGGAACTTGTTTATCCTTTTTCCTTTACGAACTCGTCCTTGATCGTCTAAGAGTAGGTATATTCATTAGCGAACCATCAAAAGGTAAATACATTGTTTGTTACTTTTTCGGGATTAATTTCAGTCGGTTTGTTGGCAGAACCAAAGTTTATTTATGAGTATTCTAATCAGTTTTTTTAGCGTGTTTTAGAATTCTTACCCGTAAGATTCGTACTTTCCTTTATAATTCTTTGAATGAATGCGGTTTTTATCTCGACTTTAGCATAGTTTGCCCGGATCGGATCTTACGGTCCTGTCGATCCCAATTGAAGCGAAAAGTCGTGTTAGTAACCAGTCTCACGTACCAGACGTGACTTTCGACATACCTCCTCATGATTACGGAGGCGGCACTTTGCACCTGTTTTCACCCCTATTTGATTTCTTTGATCTCCTCAGCTAAGGAAGAACCCCTGAGAGCCGATTGATAAATTGACCAGTGATTTAAATATTTAAGTTTATTTGAAATTAAACTACGAACACTATCAATTATCTAATAAAATATAAAAACGGACTAGCATCGGATTTAGATCGTATTTCAAAAGTTTTACAACCCCTTCGATCGTTATCGCTCATCGGACGTAAAAGTGACCCCATCATAAAATGCTTTTTAGTGCTGATACATAATCATGACCATTTATATTGTGTGGGATGAAGCCGTTTATTTAGCAGAAACGAATGAAACAGAAAAACATTCTCTGAGACATTATAATTATTCTATATTTATTTGTCCAATATGTAAGGCAAAATAATCAATTAAAATAACCCAGAAAAGGTACAACATATTCGGAAAGAGGAACTTAATTAGCGAAGAGGAACCCCGAAAATTGCTCTCCTAACTTAACGTTAGTCCACTCTCCGACGTATAAAAATAAAGAAGTAAAATCAACCATTTCTATATATTTTATTATTGACGACCATGAATACCATTGCTGTTTACTCTTTAGCATCTAGGGGGTCGGTTATACACAATTTGTGTACCAAATACGCATAATCACTAACATTTTTATTTATTTTTTCAAGGGTGTCAGTGTTTTTGAAAAAAAAAACATATATAAATATTTCCCGAATAAATATAGACCTTTACCTTAAAGTGATGAGCGCCGTGTCAACGCCTAAACCGTTGCGGCCACCGACGCCTCCAAGCACTATCATTTAAATTAGATTTTTTTAAATGTAGTGGATTTGGTCAACACTTACCAACAAGATATCATCAAATTTGAAGAAGTTAAAATTATAAAAAAGATAGTGGAAACACACACCACTACCATTTTTACTGGAGGATTCAGTCTTTTTATTTGCCGCTTGCGCAAATTTTATTCCTTCATTCAATTTTCGAGAAGTAACAGCAAGGAGCATTTTTACGCTGATACTCCGCTTGCTTTTCTATTTTTGCTTATCGTCTTTTTGTAGAACTTTTCAATGAGGCCCCCCTCCCAGTGTCTTTACGCAATTTACATATTTACCTGGTGGGTCTCTCGGTTTGCTATTATAAATGAATATGACTTGCAGGATTCCACGCCATGATATAATCTGTAAATGTCGTTTATTGTTGTCCTTTTATATCACGTACTGGCCTTTTCCGTTATCTGGTTGAGTAAATGTATTCACACAAATCGTACATACAAATAAGTACATTTTTTCTCAGTATGCCTATGACGGGACTCGTAGGAATTTCCGGTAATGAAAAATGGGAAGGTCATCGGTGATGAACCAGATCTTCAGTGGAATCACTCAAATTAGCAGTACCTGTACGTCCGCCAGTGACGCTGATAACCGTGATTATTATATAAATATCTTCACATCAATTTAATGAGGGAATTCTCAGCAATGTGTTATTAAGTGAATTACATAAATCATCCATTATGCTTTCTTTGAACAATTCGTGTTTATCAGTGGTAGCAAAATCTCATGATTATTCTCTCATAGTAAGCAACGGAACACTCCTTTACCATATTAGGGAGTAGCTGGAAAATTTAATATATCATTTAACTGTGTTCCTGGTTTTTCTTCTTTTTTTTTCTTTTGACCTTTTCCTTTTTAATTTTCTTTTGACTTCAACAAGAAAAATATAATAGTTTAACCCCTGGCTTCGATGTGAAATATTGAGAGATAATCAGGAGCCTATTGGGAAATTATTCCGATTTCTGACAGCTGCCAATCTGAACGATAAAATATGTGGCACTAAAATATTGCCTCCTAGGGTATCGATTAGAAGTCAGTTATTAATCAAGAAAAAATGTAGGACCCCTCTAAATGGGTGCGGGGCCCGGGTTGATTGGTGGGCCGGTTTGGGAGGATAGGCGATCACTGGACTCTTTTTATGAAACCCCTGAAGAAACACCTACACCACTTCAAGAGTATATATGAATATGTCTTTCGATAAATCCTGCTAAACTGGAACTGATAATGTTCAGCAGGAGAAGATCAATAGGCAATTTTAAAAACCCAAAATGTCAGGGTATTGAATTAAAATTAAAGGATTCAATCAAATTCCTAGGGATAAAGCTAGATAGGAAACTTGATTGGACAGGCCACATCAAAAATATACATAGGAAAGGCACTATATCCATGGTGCAGTGTAGGAGAATCGTTGGTAGAACATGGGATATTAAACCATGGGTGGCCAAATGGATATACACCGCGATCATACTACCAAGATTTCTATTTGCAGCCCTAGTTTGGTGGAATGGGCTAGAAAACAAAGGGGCTATTAACAAGCTAAGGTCATTCCAAAGACTAGGTNAGGCTTTTAACCCCTCGGGTCCTGGTCGCCCGCCCTGTGTAATATATATATATGAATATGCGATCTAAAGATCTATCATCTTCTGCCTGGCTTCTAGGGTTGTCTACTTCGCCTGCGATTGGTTTGGGTCCTTCTCGCCACCCTGGATAGGGGCCCATGGGCGAAGTTACGGGACGGAGATGACCCTAGTGGTTTTAGCTCTTTAAAAAGAAAAAAAAAGTAAAAAAACGTTGAACGTGACGGTGCGTCACGCATCCATGAAATATGCTTTTGAACAAAGACTGTACACGCACAATGTGCGTACGAATAGAACGGAGTTTAATGTCTGTCTTTCTTCAAAGCCAGACCAGTTAGACCTTTATTATGTAGGCCTGCTGTTTTATTTAGTGTCCACTCCTAAGAATACCTACCGTTCAAGGAGTGCGCTCGTAAATAAGATGACCCTTATGTTTTCGCCCTTATATTACAGTTCGATAATAAAGATCCACGTAAGAGTAATATCAACTGACATGATCTCGAACGATTTATTACCTAGGTTTACTATTTAAACAATCCTGGTATGAAAGTTTAACCGTTTAAAATGGTCATTTTCATATAAAACTATATTGATGATCGAGGGATTATTATAGTTATAGTTTATTAAGACAGAATTAGATTACCATCTTTCTGTAATATTTATTATGGTTGTCTTCAAAATTTTTTGTAACCCATTTCTTTTTAGACGATAACTATGACGGTTGTTTTTGTACGTAAACTAACGAGGATTCATAGCGCTAGGTCGTGAAGAAAACTCAACAAAAATCGAGGTTAAAACTTTAAAATATATACACATTAAAACTCAATCTTTCCAGAATTAGATAATTCATCTTGTTGTTTGTTGTTGGAAAAAGTTGTTCCTTTAATTCATTTTGAAATATAAAAACACAAAATAGATCCTAGACGCTTAAAAATTCTGCTATAGAAATAGTAATTACGATAATTTTTTTAAGTTTTGAAAACAAACGATTTATTCTTTTGATAGATATGTGTGGTGTTTAGTAACAAGTAACACATAATCAACAGAATAATCAGCAACTACAACGCACCGCTAACACCATTCACTATTACAAATAATACTACAACAAATGTATCAAAACAGAAAAACCATTTCCATGCCATACATTCACGGCCTACCACATAAATTAAACACATTTCTCTCTTCAGATAACTTTAAAAAAGCTTTCAAAAACTATGAAACAATTTACTTACTATTTTCCAAAATTAAAGATGCCACACCAGTAACAAACAAATCTGACATAATTTATAAAATCAATTGTTTAAATTGTCCGGCAACTTACATCTGTATTACATCCCAATATCTAGATAAGAGAGTAGAGCAACACATCTATGATTGCAAAAACCCAATCCTACAGCACTCGCTACCCACCGTTTTGAACACAAACTCAATTTCGACTTCAACAATCCAAAAATATTACACACAAAACAAAACATTCATAAACATAACTTTTTAGAAATGGTTTACATCAACAGTCTTCACTCGGCCGTGATCGAGAAAAGAATCATGATTCTTTTTTTTTCCTTTTCCGGCTCGAAATCCGGATCGTTGGAAAACAACTTACTGTGAGTAGGAACTATTTTTTTAAAAAAGGATTGAACACCGCACTCACTCCACATTCATCATTTCTAGGATCACGGTTTGCTGTTGTGAGTTGTTGTTTGTCGTAAAAGTGCGATTAGACGATTAAACGGATAATAAATTGACGAGGGAGTACTATAAACTCAATTTAAATTAACTACATTAAAGGCGAAGTTCGCCGAAATGGAAAAGCATCTTCCTGATAAAAAGGAAAATGCGAAATCCCAGACGAAGAAACGTCGTATTGATAATGAGTCATTTATTTGTTACGCCAAATCCCTTCAGTCCGGTAGAAAAATTGGACTCTCATATGTCAACAGATGAGGGAACAACATATGAGAAGATCCCAATGCCTCCTCCAATATTTATTTCGAATGTCAACAATATGAATATTCTATTAAGCGAAATGAATCCTCTTAAACCTGGTGCATTCCGCCATATAATGTTAACCGGCAATAAAGTAAAATTAAATGTCGATGCAATTGATGGCTATAGAATTGTCACAAAATACCTAGAGCAAAAAAACGCACAGTTCCATACATTTCAGCATACAAGTGAGAAATGTTTCCGGATGGTAATAAGAGGACTTCTCTTTTCATGTGATACTAATATCATGATGGAGGAGCTTACTAAACTTGGATTTTCCCCGGCATAAATGCTCCCTGTTTCCATCCTGTAACCAAAACCTCACTGTCACTGTTCTTTCTGGACCTACAACCAAACCCTAAGAACGAGGAAATATACAAAGGGACTAGACTGTACAACGGCGTTATAAAGGTGGAACCACCCAAGCCCAAAAAGATCGTAATACAATGTATGAACTGTCAAGATTTCGGGCATAGCAAAAATTATTGCCACAACGCATCAAAGTGTGTGAAATGCGACGAATGCCACAAATCATCAGATTGTGCAAAACCATCTGAAACTACTCCTGTATATACAAATTCTAAAGGACAACGTACCGCAAATTACAAATGGTCTGTGTTTATAGAAAAATGCAAATGACCCAAAACCGAAGAAGTTCAAGAAAGATAACTGCTGTCAATGCCAATAAAAACCGAAACACGAATAGGAGCGAATTAGCAATAAACTGCCCCCAAAAATTCTTGCAAAACCGAAATGATATGAAACAAAACGTAACATATGCACAAGCTTCAACCTCGAGGACTGACAAAGGTGAATCTGATCTCCTAAATAAACTGGTTGACAAAATAGATTTTTTAATCTCTATCCTGCAACCACTGGTCGCTATACTTGCACTAATAATTCCAGCCCTACTAACCAACAAAAAATGACAAATCACCTCGGTCGACCGTTAAGAATTTGCAAGAATTGCCTGGAATGCCAGAGGATTAAATAATAAGTATCATTTGTTAATAACCTTTCTACAAACTTACAATGTCGATATACTATTTGTTTCTGAAACAAAACTGGCTGAGCATATTAACTTCTTCATTCCCACCTACAAGATTTACCGTGCCGATTTTCCTAGTGGAGCACGGAATGGTGGCTCAGCCCTTCAGCTTAGAAATGGTATTGTACACGATGAATTGCCGCCAATAAGAGAAAGCAGGATGCAGGTAACCCGTATATTTTTAAACTTAAACAGCGTTGGATATCAAATAGGGGCCTTCTACTCAGCACCCGAGAATAATCTACATTCTGATGATTTTGCTGCACTCTTTACAAGTATGGGGACAAATTACATCACTGATGGAGATTTTAATAGCCACACGCCTTGTGGGGCTCTAACATAATCCCCATAAAAACCCTAGGGGAAGAGAATTACACGAAATGGTACAAAGAAGAAATCTGGATCTTATTTTCCCATGGGAGCCAACATATTTCTCCCAACAGGGTCATACACCCGACATGTTGGACTTTTTTATTGGCAGAAACATTAAAACATACTGTAGTACTGCATATGTCACCATGGAAATGAATTCAGATCATTTTCCAGTATGTATTGAGGTTGATCTAACATCACCAATGGGAAAAACACATTCACTACTCAATTACACGTTCAATTGGGGGATATACAAGCAAAGACTCGAAGAACGCACTGACCTAAAAATACCCCTTAAAACCAAACGTGATATTGATGTGGCTGTGGGTGAACTGACAAACTGACAAGAAATGTACAAATAGCCTCAAACTTAGCAAGCAGCACTTCTAGAAAAAAATCGTGGTACAGCCATCAATACTGGACAAACACAGTCCCCGGTAATACATCAACTCTGTACTATTAAAAAACTATGTCGGAAGTTGTAGGAGCATAAACGATTTCCGCCTCATAAAACAGCCTACAACAGAGCAACCCGCGAAGAGTACTACGTTTAGAAAGAGAAAATGCAGTTCAACAATAACTGATGATAATCAATCCAAAGGATGGTAGCTTCTGGAAAAAGACAAGATATCTGACTAAGGATTATGCAAAGATTCCACCGTTATCAGTAGGAAACTCGTATGTCACCTCTGAAAACAAAAAAGCTGAGTCATTCAAGGATATTCTCATACAACAGTTCTCACCAAATGAGGTCGAAAATACGGACTTTACTCAAGCAATTTCAGCTAAATTCAACGAGCCCCTTGAACTATCACCGTTTAAAACATTTTTTACTCCGGCACAGGTTAAAAATGTGATCAGAAGGTCGCCAACAAAGAAAGCTCCTGAATACGATTTGATCGTTCAGAACTTCTTCAGGCCTTCCCAAAAGGACACTCTGTACTTGACGCAAATTTTACTTGTCTTACTTACTTTCCAAATGCTTGGAAGCATGCTGTGATAGTCCTGATACACAAAACAGGGAAATTAAAGAACGATCCACACAGCTATCGACCTATTAGTCTGCTGCCATTGTTTTCTAAAATCTTCGAACGGTTATTAATCACTCATCTTCATCAGTACCTAAAACAAAACGGACCGGAGACGCAGTACGGTTTCTTACATTCACTCGGGCAGTCAACACCTGCACAGAATGACGGAAGAACGAAGTGTGCCTCGGTCAATTTTTGGACACACATTAAGCCTTCGATAGAGTGTGGCACGAAGGGTTGCTTGCTAAAATTTAAGATCAACTTTCAGACACCCTGCACAGGATAGTTCAGTCATACCTATCAAATCGTACGTTTACCGTGAAATGTGTTGTCAATATTGTATATATTGTCAGACAATTTTGGCATTTTGCGGACTGGCAGAAATGATTGGTAACAACCAAATTTCTTTATCATCCAACAGAGCACAGGCCGAAATCTCCCATACTACTTAATATTTCTTTTACAAGTTTTAATTTTTATTTCTGGACTTTGTAAATTGCTGCTGCTAGCTAACCTACTGTGAAGGGAAAAAAGGGCAAATCTTGTTGAAATAATTGAACCGGCATTTTTCGAATGGTGCAAAAATCGTTGTAATTTATTTCCAATTACCACCATTATTTCTAATGGTCAGCCTGATGAAGGAACAACGAAAAAAGGAAGGAAAAACGAGCTAAAGGTCGGAAATACCTTCTCAATGACGTAGCAAGGGAAAGCGTAGCAAGAACGCAGCGTGCCCAGAGTAATGAGACTGCTTGCAGTAATTTCTTATGAAAAAAAGACAATATTTAATAAAACTATTCAGAACTAATTATAGTGATTATCATTTATCTTTGATATTGCAATTATTATACGACCTGGTTTTCAAAATATTCCGAATGTTTACAAAATAAGTTCGAGATGTGATTCAATTTATATTCGTAAAATTTATTTTATTTAAAGTTTATTAGAGCAGCTCTGTCGTTTCGTGACTAAAACGTCAAATAAAAGAAATTTTACGAATATAAATTGAATCACATCTCGAAATTATTTTGTAAACTTTGAGCACCCTGTAGCTATAGAAACAACTTTCTTGCGCAAATATTTTTATGAACACTGTTTTTTCACAGTGCAGTATAATAAATACTAAAAGATAGAAATGGTGCACTGTGAAAAAACAGTGTTTATAAAAATATTTGCGCAAGAAAGTTGTTTCTATAGCTGCAGGGTGCTCAAATTCCACAAATCGTAGCCAATTCTATTACTTTAATTAATGTTAATATTTAAACCTCAAGCTTCTTAAAAACCAACCTATGACAGAATTAACTGACCTCCAAAATTTTGTTCCATACTCTTCCCTAGTTGATAATACTAATTACTACCATTTGTAACACCGTTTTTTGGTACCAGCCTCTATCTGATAAAGGTAGGGTGAGTATGTTGTTTAACATCTTTAAAAAATTACTCCAATTAATTTTTTTATATGTAAAGTGTATCTCAACCAAAAACCTTAGATTAAAAAAATAGTTAATTGGAATAATTAATTCAAGTCAATTATAAGCAAATAATATAATATAAGCAACTAAGCAAATATGGATTAATTTAACAGTTCGTACTCATAGTTTGAGGAATTCTTCAACTTTAGAAACGTATTTTTTGGATTCAATGAAAACTATACTATTTCCTTTATCGGCTTCTAAATTAACGTTGTTACATTTTAACATTTTATCATTACATCTAATTGTACTTGGGATATTTAATTTTTGGATGTTTACATTTGGTTTAATTATTTCAGCACATTTATATTTTATATTTGTATTTATTTTACTTCAATTAACTAATGAACCTAGGGATAGTAGTTTCTCTGTATCTAGTTCTGTTTTGGGGACAACTTTTAAGCCTTTATTTAATAAATTGTGTTCTTCTTTATATAGCGCCGTGTTTGTTCAGTTTATAACCCTTGGGTGATATTTTATTACAAACGTTTGGTTTTTATTAGTATTTTTAAGTTTATCATACTTCATGTTTTTTATTTTTTACACATGGTACTTTGATTTTATTTAATTTAACTTTTGACGCGTATCATTATCGAATTTATCCCAATCTATTGGAAACAATAATGAGGCAAGCCTAATGTGAACAAGATATGGTTAAAAACGTTTTGTAGAATCTCTTTGAGTATAAAATTTATGTAATTCATTGTTTAATATGGTTTTTTGTCATTTCGTTGTAGGGGAGTCGAAATGTTTTTTATATATAATTTAGACAGAACGAATTTTGGGACAGGTTTAATTTCAAGCATTGAGTATTGAACCAATTGATTTGTTGATTTTTCAATATGAAAGTATTAATTTATTATTTTAGTTTAAGTTCTTGGAAGTTCTTGTTTACTGGTTGATTTTAAGATAGTGGAGGAAGGGGTGTTAATTGTGTTATAATTCATTAAATACGTTGACTAGCAAATTAATAGAAATGATGAAGGTGGAGTGAGTATGCTGTTTGATATCTTTAAAAAATAGTTTTGTGAGTAGCCCCTATCCTAAGAAAATTCTGTTCGTCCACAAATCAACGAAGCAACTGGAACCGCCCTATAAGTCTGATTATTACATTTTAAAATGTCCATTTTTCTTCAGTAGAAGAAATTTTAAACCGAAGGAGCAATTTTTTTGTAAAAATCTTTTAACGGATCTTTAGAAAGCAAAATGTTTGGAGTCGTGTAAAACCTATATCCTGCGGACCTGACTTGTTTAAACTGTAATCAATATTAGCCGACGAAATTATTCATCAATCTTTACATAGATTTTCAGCAAGATAGGATTTAAGAAGGCCGTAGATGACCTTTGAATATTATTGTTATTTTAATTTTCAAGATATTTTTGTTTCAAAATGGAATAAGCTGTTATTTGTGGCTTACGGTCAGAAACGAATCTCTAACCATTAGAAAGCAAAACGTTTCATGAGGCTAATAGGTACTCGTGCAATGCATCTCAAAACGACTTATTTCTCGAGCCAGCCTCCGAACAAAGACATCATGGTACACAATAGTTTTAAGATACACTGGTAATGTGAGCCTGGAATGCAAAAAGAGAAGGCTAATGAATATTGGCGAGGTGAGTGACATATGGAGTTCCTTAACCTTGGCAGTGCGTGACACAGGGATGGTACAAACAAATACGGATGATAATCCTGTGGGAATGGTCTTCGGGATATGGTAGTCTCTTAACGATGGTAACATGACCTATCGGGCATTTTTTCTCCTTTCTCGAGGCATCCCTTCTTAAATATCCTCCAGAATCCATTGTTCATTCACGCGGTAACTCCATCGCCTTGAAAATCCAGTTTATTAAGTTTACTTTCTTTCTTCGTTCGTCACGTTCCGGAATGTTTTGTGGCCTCTTCCTAATGAATTGTATTTTTCTTAACTAGACTCTGTCTATGGTATTTAATTTAATTTTTTAGAATATTTTTGTCATATCTTAGGTTCAGTTTTACACCAGAAACTCTTTTTTGGTTAATTTATATTATTTTCTTTATTTTTGATTAGAAGGTTCAAAAATCGTAATGACTAAATTTGTACTGTTGAGCCGTTTGTAACCGAAAAGTCAAATTTTAAGCATTAATGTCACATTGGTGAGAACGGATGTTCGTGTACTTTACAGTTCATTAGCAGGGGCAACCTTCCTGTAAGCTTTTGTGCAAAAAACATATTAAGGCAGTAAAATATGTCAGGAAACGATGTCAGTCGTGCATTCTTCCAGAAAATTTAATTTATTTTTTATTTTTTGTTTTATCTTATGTTCAATAATCTGTTTTTGTTAATTTATATTATTTTCTTTGTTTTTGATTAGAAGTTTCAAAATCCTAATGACTAATTTTGTACCGTCGAGCCGTTTCTAACAAAAAATCTAATTTTTAGCAATTAAACGTAATTTTTACATTGATGATAACAAATTTTTCGGAAATTAGGTAGAAGTGTTTACAGTTCATTACTAGGGGCTACGTTTCGGTAAGCGTATCTGTTAATATTTACAGAACGAAGAAAATCTTACTTAGACTTTACCCAAGAACTTTAAAAACTCGTAAAAGTTTATCTTTTCAGTGATTTTGTATTTTGGGTTAAGGTTGCAATAAAAATAGAATCTCATAGGGGCTTCAATGTTATTTCCACCGGTTTGTTCAAATTTACAGTAGGATTAACATATATGACATACGGGGGACTTTATATCATAATGTTGGGAAAGGTAGAAATAACCTGAAAAGTTAAATATCTCAAATACAATTGAGAATCAGACTTTGGCCAATGGGTACGTTTTAGTTCAATCTGTGAAGTAAAATAAGTTTCCGAAGTATTGATGCCTGTTTACTGCACACCCTAGAGCATCACTCTCTGAAAAAGAAATATTCTTCTTCGTTCGTTCTTTTTAGATGGCCCGGGGAAATTTCTCTTGAATCAATTACGGTATTTAAAAAAAAGTGTTTAATATTTTTTAGTCTAATTTCAATTTTTTACTTTTTTTATTTGGAGAAAAATGATGCAGGGTACCTCACGTCCAGTGTCATTTTTTGACCAATTTAAAATCCGATTGCACCATTGTTTTCAGTGTAAAAAATCCTTTAAAATGATGTGGCAGGATGTACAGGGCCGTATTTAAAATTTTGAAGTTAGACTGAGCTGAGGTACCTTGTATAATTTCTCTCCAAAAAATGTAACAATTTGAAACTAGACTAAAAAATATTAAACACGTATTTTTTGTTTTAATAGCGGCATTGGTTCAAGAAAATTGTAGCCGGGCCATCTAAGGACACTGTAGAAAGGCAGAGAGGTCGTATACAAAGATATGAGCAATTTACTTTCAAATTTACTATTTATTATTTATCAAATTACTGTTTATTCATATTTTTTACATTAATTTTGTATGAAAATTGGATATTTATTAGTGTATGGGATATATCAGCTCGAACGATCCGTGACCACAAACTTGCCAATACATTAATGATGTACCATATGAAAGAAAATGATTGGGTTAATAGTAGTAAATTTATTAACTAACATAAATCAACAGTTTACATAATGTAAGTTCTTTAGTTTTTTAATACGGGTAAAAAATTGGATTTTGTATGTGCTTTATTTATTGAATGCTTTGAGAACCAAAAAATTAAACATGAATCTAGAATAAAAAGAATTATAAATATGTAAAACATGGTAATACATTTTATTCAATAGTACTTGACATTTCTCTCTAAAATGTGAAAATGTCGAATGGCTTCAAATATAGACAACCAGAATAATCCAAGGAGGATGATGAAAGGCCTGACATCAAAATATTTTCTATGTTATTCGAACGTACAATCCAAACAGAAGATTTTTTTCTTAAGGACAGAGAAAAACAACATCATCGCGATAACAAATAGGATCTTAGAACATACCATTCAGTCTTGCTTTCTCATGGTCAGCATCACTTCATCAAGTCATCAAAACAACCGACCTGACATAAAAGGAAACTATACACTGCTCTGGAATTAAGTCTGCAAAGTGAATAACATTAATTCCATAGGGTTTCCAGACTTTTATCACATACCATACGAGATAGGTTTAAAGATAATTTTCATCGTTCAATCAGATTTTATTCCAGTTAGTCTACAGTTAACTTACAGGGACAATGAACCCTCTATCTGATTGTAAACAAACTAATAAATGCACAACCCCCTCTTGTCTATGGCATTTGTTGTTTGTTTTTTCGTATTTTTAAATGTAAATTCAACCGTTTTATTAGGTTTCGTCTAACGTAAAATAAAAGGTATTCACTAATAAAGTCAAAAGGTTTGCTTCACGATTTGAAAGGTGAATGTTTGAAAATTTGTTATCTCAACAAAAAAGATTTACTCGAACCCTGTTACAATTGTAACATCCTCATATTTGACAGTACAGTCACAACATTAGATTTATTATGACTTTTGAGAAAACCATTTATTTCTAAATCATTTGAGTGATCAAACACAAAGATGCATTAGAAATTTGTTGAAATTGGTTGTTATCGCTAACTTTGGTATGTTTGGATTGCAAAGATATCTTAGGAAATACATCAAACTAAGTGTAGATGGAACAAAATAGCTCTAGGTTAACCAAAAACCTTAATCTATATCTTTTGCTATTAGATGCTGGTATTTCTTAATACATACAAATTCAAAGAAAGTCAGGTAAATTATTAAAAATGAAACAAAAATTAAATTATAAACACTTGTTTATATAATGCCGAATTAACAACTAACTATGAATATAGCAATTATACATACAAATATATTTTGTGTACAACCTGAATATTTAACATTATATTGTTTATAATTCTATAATTCAATCATCCATGATAATATTCTTAAAACATTATTTAAGATGTTGACATACTTCTTAAGAAGAAAAATCTAAGTTTTTACTTTTTTCCATGTCGTACACGCTAAACAATCTAAAATTGATCAATTTGATACAGGGATATATATAATTAGTAATTGAAGTTCTAGCTTATCCCAGTGACGGATAAAAAACTTATAATAAACCGATCAGTACATACGGGGTCATTGTCTGGACCCATAGAGTGGAATAAAACAAAAATAACTAACAAAAATACAGTTTCCTAAGCATTCGTAATACTTGGGCGTTGGTAATATGCCCCAGAGAATGTCTAAGAAAATATTAGACCTAATCCCCTCTACCAAATGAGAAGTAGGACAGCAAAGAAAACTTTTATTAACGTGCATATTAAAAGAAATTCCAAATGGCCTAAAACTTAAATGGTGAGACAAAATCGTCCTAATGATCTTAGGCAATCTAACTTATGGCTCCTAGAATCGACATTAGTTGAATTTAAACAAGACTAGGTAGGCCTCAGAATAACAGATATAATACAAAGACAGCTATTATATCGGATTGCAAAGCAACCATCAGAGTATTAAACTCTAACACCTTAAGCTCCAGAATAGTGCTGACTTGCAAAACCAAACTAAACAGATGAAGTGCGCGACAAAAGATTTCATTCTACTGGGTCCCAGAACGAAGAAGTGGATGCCCATGCAAGGAAAAGGGCTACTTTACGGCTGATGGTCTTGAGCCCCTCTGTGCTATGGTAGTTCTCACTATCAACGAGCATCTTTGGAAAAAAGAGATGGTGAAAGTGACGAAAAGATGAAATTCACTCACTGGATACAAACAATCCAAATAACACTTGACGAGATTTGGCAAGAAGTAAAAGTTTGTGTCAATAGAAGGAAGAATAGACTCCGAATTGCGATAGGATTCCCAACGGGTGGGAATGATGGTGAATATAGAGTAGAAAGCCTTCTGGCTTACTGGACTTTTCCGAGTACCTTATTTCAGTGCAATCGACTCGATCCTTCATTGAAGACGTATTAGGTCAACTGTGATTCCTGCAATTCCATTCCCCGGGTTTTCTTGGTAACACAGCTTCTGTCTACATTGAGCAGTTGCTTCGCAGTGGAAGTTGATATGGGTGGCTGTTTCCCCTCCTCCTCACTGCATAACCTACAAACGGAGGTCATAATCGAATATACCCATGTTATGTATGTTTCTTCAGATGCCAGTTTCCGGCATATCGTTATATCACGCCTCTGATTTTAGCCCTTCGGTTCACCAGATTAATGAGCCATAGGACATTTGACTTATTACCACCGTTCACACGTTGAGGCGGATTGGTATCAACCCACAATGTACGTGCGGATTCTGCGAAGAAGCAAAAGGACATCACCACACCTTCTAACAGACTGTGGTGCTAGACCTATCCTCAGGAGGAAATGATTTTGCGGTTGAACGACAAAACCGCGAAGAATAAAAACCACTAAAACCCGGTCTAATAATGTAACTCCTTGATAAACGGGAACCGCGGGTCTATAGGGGCAGATTGGGAATGCAAAAGTTCTTAAAGGGCGCAATATACCGAATTACCTTTAATTTTTACATCTACATCTACAAAAGTGAGACTAATTTTGTACTATTTCTGCCGATCAGTAAAACACTGTTCTGGGAAAAACATTAATCTCTGAACTCGTCAAACTATCTTGCCTATGGGCTTTGTTAATTGAGCTTAATATTTGTGTTTATAAATGTTTGTTAAGTAACGACTCTATTTCAAGTACTGAATGAATCACAAATAACAGTGGGTGGATACTTGAGATAGATCGGGAGCGAGACAATCCTGGTAAATTGGACCATTTAGGGTAGAAAAATAATCACGGGACCTAAATCAAGATTAGAGGAGTTTCATTCGAGTCTCGTTATTCGGCGTCCGATCAGACAAGTTACTCCTTTGATCTCTGAGTCACGCGTGTTGATAATAAATGCGTTCCCCTTTTTCAAACTCACGCCGGAATTTTAATAATGTTTATACTTCCCGGTCATGATACATCGCCGTACCATTCTACAAAACCAAATAGAGTATTTCATTAGGTTCGTTTTAATCCCTTAGCCTCCCACTCGTTCGCCCTTAGGGGACCAAAGAGGGTGGGAAGTCTCGTGGGCCGGACAGCGACAGCCACGATGCTTCCAGGCCCTCTCCAGCAGGTTTGGAAACATTCCCGGGACTATTACGCAATTACGCTTCTAACTCTTTTATATATTTTTAAGTACTCTGTTGAGATTTTTGGACATTGCAAAATGTGTTACTCGTAAATATAAGAGATAAGACCTCAACATTTAATATAGCACAAATTACTTACAACTCGATTAGGTATTATTTAAAGTATAATTACAATTTTTATCACTTTCTACTCTACCACCTCTAAAACATCTTAAGTATGAAAAAACAGACCACTATTACGGACATGAAAGTGTGGAAAAACAAGCTACTACTTTTTTAATGTGTAATAATGAATGACAAAGCAATTAATCTTACCTTCTCAACCACTACGCTTACAACTTTTACAATAGTTTACAACACTTAAAATAACTTGTTTGTCGTCAATAATACATAAAAGGCAGAAATTGTATAGAAAATAATTATAAAAAAATATAAATCAGTTTTACATTCGACGGGTGTACCTTTAATGGCGCACCGCCCAATAATCGGTCCAATGTCGTACTAATAACTTTATAGAACTTGTTTTCCTGTATGCGTTTCAAGCTCAACGGTTTGCAATTTTTTTTTCCTATTAAAGCATAGAATGGATTGGCAGAAGTAGCATGTTACAAAGATTTACCAACCACATTTTCATAATCATACAAACGTAGGGTGTACAATTCCTATATTTAAAGATACAGAGTGTTCCGTGCACAGATGCCAATACTTCAGGATAATTAAAATTACTTAAAAAGTCTTTGTTCTTTAAAGTCTAATTCTAAAATTTATTCGAGATATTTTTTGACTTTTCATAATACATTTCACAACTACTACAATTAGTCAACAAACATTTAAAAAATAAACTTTTACGAGTTTCCTAAAGTGCTAGTTGTCTAAAGTTTAAGTAAGATTTTCTTAGTCGTGAAAATATTAACAGATATGGCGATTACAAAAACGTTGCCCCTATTAATGATTTGTAAGTTCTGTATATACTTAATTTCACATAGATAGATTTAACTTCTAAAACACTTTATTTTTCGGTATCAAATGGTTTAAGGGCAAAATTTAGTCATTACGATTTCAATAAAAAAATTTAAAAAATAATGCAAATTAAACGAAAAATACTCTATTGTATAAAATAGAAATTAAGAAAAAAACAAAATGTTCCTAAAACATTGAATGCTAAAATTTCCATCTTCTTGAGGAATGCAAGTCAGACTTATTTTACTGCGGTATTATGTATTGTGTTTGCTTTCAATTTAAGAAAAGAAAAAAGACCAGAAACGTTGCCCCTGGTAAAGGGATAAACACTTGTTCCTATCTCCCTAAAAGTCCCTATTATCCAACGTCTGATTCTCAACTGTATTCGAGATATTTCACTTTTGAATTTACTTCAACTTTTCCCAACTTTATGACATAAAGTCTCCCGTATCTCATAAAATGTTTTCCTACTGTAATTTTGAATAAATGTACGGAAAGAACATTGAATCCCCTATAAGATTCGTTTTTTATTGTTATCTTAAACAAATAAAAAGCGAAATTACTTAAAAGATTAACGCACTCTCAACACGACCAACAAGAATGTCTACGCAGAAAACATACACTTTGAGCCCTGAAGATGATCTCAATAAAGATCGAAACGTTGGCACGATAAAGAAAATGTTTTTCTAAAACCTACGTCACAACACACCCACCTCACGATCTTCAAATAATATTTAAAATATTACTTTTTACAAGTTTACAAATTTATTTTTTCGAGTTTAAAAATAATTTTCTTGATTTTGTAAGTACTGATTGAAATGTCAGATACAGAAATATAAAAAAGTTGCAGCAACTTATGAACTGTAAGCACATGTAATTAATTTCTCAAAGCTTCGTTATAACCATTGTAAAAATTATATTTAATGGCTAAAAAATTGCGGTTACAAACGTCTCAACGGACAAAAGTAATCATTAGTTTTTAAAAACGTCTATTAAAAATGAAGAAATTAATACAGAAAGCAACAAAGATACTTTGGTACAAAACTGAATATAAGAAAAACGAAAGGCTTGACAGCAGTAAAATCTATTATTCTTGTATTCTCAAGAAGGTGGATATTTTGAACATTTAATTTAATTTTTTGAAGCCTTTTATTTTTTTATGTGTTCAATTGTGTGTGTTCATTGTAGTTAAAAACCTGAACTGAGAATGTAACTTTTTCGTGAACACATCGTTTCTGTGTAGAGTACGACAATAGTACAAGATAAATCATAGTGTTTTACTCTATTAATTTACGACACGATTTACCCCTTATTTAAAATTTATTCCAAATGGAACTTGAGGCTTTCACATTATGCAAAATCAAACCGAGCGACGGCAATGTTAAAAAGTTTGAAAGATATCAAAGCAAATATTTAGACGTGACCGACACTTTCAGCTTTTCCGAGGTACACGTCGAAACTGACGCCGGGTATTTAAGGACGGGCAAATTATACGGTGAACGGACAGGAGTGAGTTTCACTTCCATTTGAGTACTGTAAATCTTAACATGACACCAGACATATCGCTCATTTGCGTACCATCGGCTCTTCAGTAGTTCCAGCTTTCTCGCACGGATTCTTGGCAAATTGGCATAACCGTAATTTTGAATATCCCTAGGTTTAAATTTTTTCTGATCTAGCAAGACAGTTGACAAAACACTCTCCCGAGATTCCCATAAGATTTACCGCCGATTGGCTGAAAGACGCATATCACAACGATTGATGAGTAGTCGGACTTTTAACCCAACGTTGATTTATAGAAGCCAATTTAGTTAAGCCTCTTTATTAGAAGGAAATGAAGAAAATAAGCTTTATTGGCACTTTGCATTAAAACGATCTTTCAAAGTCCTTATAATTATAATAATAAATCAAAAGAAACTTTCAAGTGAATATAATGAACGGATTGTCAAATATAACTTTAATTATACAAAAGCTATAAATTATGTTGCGCCAGAATGCAGGATATACACTGCATTACTTGCAACCTTACTGGTATGTTTTATCTTTCTCAGCAGTCAAGTAAAAATAAATAAATATAATGAACTCTTTTAAATATAATAAGTTCCTAACATGGTTAAAAATCTGTCAAATAGGCGGATTCTTATCATAGTACATTTGTTAAATGAATTCTATACAGAGACGAAAATTTATTATGGCCAAAATCGTTTATAAACCAAGGAACCAACGTAAAACCACGAGTAAAACCAACAACGAAACCACCGTATAACTTGTTGAAGATTAAAACATTTTTACAAAATTTTTCATTATTACTGTCGTATTGTTAATGATCAACATTTTGACAATCTATAGTACTTTTTTTAAATAATGCAATTCTGAATACAGATTTTTCATAATATAAGTTAATTTATACAAAAGTAATTATGTGTCAGGAGGTATTTTCAATCTAACAAAGCTGCATTATTTTTATATCTTTTAAGTTTTTGATTAATGATAGTTATAAGTAGACAGACTAATAATTGATTTATAATTTTCAGTTTTACACTTACTCTCGCCGTCATTGAAACTGTTTAGAAAATTTCTACGATCTAGGCCATCACTTCTACTGTCCGTGAGCAGTGTTGGATAGGATCTGGCAGGATGAGAGTATTTCAATTAATGGGTTTGTAATGATAGGTAAATTTTTATGAAATTTACAGAAGCGAGATCGAGCTACTTCCTGGACAAAAGGACCAACTATATTTTTGGATTGTGTGTGAGGTAGTCGTCAGAGAATTGTTTATCCTTCATCAGCTTGTCGTTTACGTTGTGTGCGTGGATTTCGTTGATGAACATCCATAGATATTGCACATTATCCGTTGTTGGCAAGGGAGTTATTAAAATAGAAGACTAATTTTTCTACGAAAGAATTTTCTAGAACCAAGATTCCAATAGTGTGAGTTGATGGTACAAGTTTCGAGTCAAAAGATCAAATTGGTGTTTCCTGAAAAAATTGGTGTATCGTCTGCAAAGGTAAAGATAGTCGTTTGTCTATGGTATGGAATTTTATTCGTACCTTGCTCTGAAAAATACCGGCATGGAGAGGACAATAAACAGAGAGGGAATGCTTTCAATGACTCGGATAAATGGGTAACTAACTGTAACTAACATGTTACAATGAATCAACTTTATTTTTAAGTTCACTAATTTTGTGGTCCGCTTGACCAATTAATATATTACAATTAATTAAGGTTTTTAGTTGAGATAAAAAAGTCAATAGAACGAGCGGGATTCGAACCCACGATCTTCGGCTAGATACGCCGCTGCTCTAACACTTGAGCTATCGTGACCTCGATCCACACGGACACTAACTTCCCAACTCAACCCAACCTTTTGAATTTTCCCTCCTTTTTGCCATTTTTCAAATTTCGTGTAATTGGATTTGAATAACGACATCGGTTTGTTTGCTGTCTTTTCAGTCTTGTGTGGGGTTCCAAGTCAGTCGTTTATCCATGAAAAGTCCAAGATAACGCACAAGGTCAGTGAAATTCCATTTATACACACCGCAGGACAGACGTTTTTACGTAAGGTAAAATTGATCTGTGTGCTTTTTGTTAGGTTTACCTTTATTCTCCACTTTGTGAACCATAGTGTTAATTGATTCAGGTGTTGTTGTAAGTCGCATTGCCTCACCACGCTTATATCCCTTATATCTGCTATTGGTTTACTCGACTTTCCTTTCAATGTTCTAAGCACTTTTTCTTTTAATATGAAACTATAAAATATTCAAAATAGTTTTAAAAAAATATAGGCAAAACTATTAATTAATTAATTTGGATACCGATAGTTTTGGTCTGCCTATTCTCATTGAGTTGGTCTGTCAGACGAGTTTCAGGATTTTGCATGCTTCGGTATGGGTCTAGTTGATGTTTCTTTAGAATCAAATTCTATGTGTTACAGCAACAAATTTTATGATAGCAAATATTAAATACAATTAGAAAATAATTAATAAATCTGTTACCACTTACAAAGAAAAAGGAATAATAAAATACCAAGCTTAATCCAGCACCGAAAACAAAATACGGACACACGCCCCCCTCTCCTTACGAGAATACTAAAACATAAAAGGAGAATAACATTCATAAAAATGACACAGTCGCACAAAACATTGCGAAACGCCAAAAACGCGTCTAACGAACCAATCCCGGGAGGATAAGCAGACCAAAATGATCGGTAACGACTAAGTTACACGGTCACCCCGCAGATTACAGGAATCTCACGATATCAACTAAGTTTTAAAGTACAGCTGAATATTTTTTCGTTTACAGCACAGTTTACAAAAATTACCATTTTTTATTTATCTTGCTGATTTTAGCTTATGTTTGGTTTCATTCAATTTACATTATTATTTTTTGTCGTTACAAATAGGTGGTTTGCAAAGTATAACAACTAAACAAAAAAGAACTAAAACTGTGTGCACACATCTTATTCCTGATTGAGAACTATAATTGGCATGGTGCAAAATAGATCAGATAGCAAGACCAGAGTAACTCTCTATTGAAAAATGCACTTTCGATCCAATTTAGTACCTCTTGCAACAGGATTTCTAAGTCGTAAACCAAAGTGTCACATGTAATTTTATCGTTTTTTTATTATCCATTTTATGTTCCTTCCTTCGGATTTCCTTATCGAAAAGCTGAGGCGTGAAAACGTATTATAAATGGGCCAATTTAATTTTTTTATTTAGATTTTTTTAAACATGCTGAGAAATAAATAGTTTTCTTATAATAGTTAATCTATGCCGCCAAGAACATTCAAATTTTCCTTGTTTATGTCAGTTTCCCTATTTTTCTTTTAATAGATGATTTAAGTGTGTGCATTCGTTGGTGTACCTCTTGGTTTTGTTGTCATCATAATTGAATTGATAAATAGTTCTGCGCTATCATTTATTACGATAATGCAACAGCAATTCAAGTGCAATTGTAATTATGCAATTTCTATAAACTGTCACTCAAATTGGAAACATTCTAGCTCAATAAACTAATTATTTTAATGATCCGTATTTTCCACCTACTAGAAAAACAGAAAAATTGTTTTAAGGCAAATTTAAAAAAATTAAATTAAAAAAATGTAATGGTTTCTATGAAATAGAAATTCGAAAAATTGCCGACTGCTCGAACTATTATTTGTAATTATATAAAATTATAATATATATTTATTGCCATGCGTCCGTCGGATTGGAATCGGTCAAAATAGAAGACGCCAGCTAAAAAAAAATTATAACTTTTCTCTTTCTAGGATTTTGCAAAACTATTATGATACCTTTAATTAGAAATATAATTCAACTCGTGGACGCAATTAGGGGAGAAATAACATTTCATTATATTCCACTTGGGGTAATTGGAATGCGAGAATCTCCCCGGAGACAATCAGCCTATAATTTAAAAAAATTATAACCATTATTGCTGTGCCTGCCGTTGATTAAAAAATGTTCGTTAATTAAGGTTGGCCTACCAGTTTTTGAAACTGTACAATTTTTGTTGGCTTTCCTGTTTCCAAAAAAAAATGCAAATGTTAACAATTTGAAGACAAATTACATTCTATTTTCCCTTCCAAAATCTAACATAATAAACAGTTTTCATCGTGACTGAAATTCATTAAGCATCCGTCTGTACATGCTATATATATATATATATATATATATATATAAAACAAATCTATATATATAAAACAGTGCCGTCACTGACTGACAGACAGCACACAGGTCAAACCGCTGGATCTAAAGGGCTGAAATGTCGACAGTGCATTCCTATAAATAAGAATAGTTTATTGAAATTCTATCCCTACGGGGATCATATGGACGTCTTTTTACCATGTACAGACCAATGTGAACTGAAGAAAAGAAGTATTTGAGAATCAAGAAATTATTTTAGAAAGCCGTACTAGCACTCTGCATCGCATTAGAAAGGTACATTAAAACAGAGTCGCGGGCAAAAGCTAGTCTGAGATAAAAAGTGAGTTACAGAGGAGGTTTTTTGGTTAGTACATAAGGATGATTGTATTATTTGGAGACTGACTAAACGAATTCGGTAGCTGAGTTAAATACAAAGTGATTCATACACTCAGTGGGTAAATAAGTGCGAATTAGAAAATGAGTGATGAACTGAGACAAGTTCAGATAAAGATTGATTTTCACAAAAAATTTAAAACAGTTTAGTAATAAACATCACTCCTAAATCGGCAAAGTTTAAATTCCACCTATTAATTGATACAAAGTTTGTATTTATATTTATTTATTCTGATCTACTAGCAAATAGAATTTTTTAGTTTTAATGTCCACTAAAAGAGTAATCCATCATGCAAGATATGGAATCCATTAGTAATCCTATTAAAAATACTACTTCTTGCCATGGAAAGGATATAACTTGATTTTGATTTCTAGCTTATCCAGTGATACATGTTTACGAGGCGGAAGCTGTAGTATATGGGTCTTTCCTATATACCCCATCATATGGTAATGTGTGGCTGTAAACGATGATTATTCAATTTAAAAACCCACGTGATGCTAGTTATTTGTCCTAACCTCGTAGCAGCTTTTTCACCCAGGTGTTCCAAATATGATAGCAACACGAGCGAAAATGGCTTTTTGTTTGAAATGGGTCCGTATATCATTTCGTGCATTCCATTAAAAAAGTTTTCTCTGTTATTATTTATCTAATGGTCAAAACACACAGAAGGTAGTCTGTTTTGCTTAAAATTAAAAATTACAAATCGTATACATCGTTATAATATTGAGCCTATTAGCTCGATCAAATTTTGATTTGATTGATTCAAATTTGATGAAATGATTTGATCATTTGATGATTTTTGCGATCAGACATTAATTGTACTTTTTTTGCCAATCCTGAATACAAAATTTTACGAAGTGATCTTCATACTCAAAAAAATAAAAATGTGCCAAATTTACACCTGCCGTTAAAAGTATTTTATCTGCATCTTCAATTATATTGGCTTCATCGAACAACCTTTCTGTTCACGCCGGACACATACAAAAAATTGTAAAAGGTAATAATAACCCCTATAATCGGGTGAGGCATCTTCTACCAGTCAGATCCTCAGAGGACTACCTATTGACAGGGCTTTTGATAGGTGTTACTTTTTTGGTAGTACTAAATGGAAAAATATCATAAACATGACCGCTTTCTTGCCAATGGGCCCTATAAAACTGAAAAAGAATTGGAAGTGATTTACATGGTTTTTTAAAATACGCTTTCCTGCCTATGTTGCGCCAATATTTTAAGGTTGTTACATATCAGTTTAAAAATGTAGGACAAGGAAGTATATAAAGTACGAAAAGACACATTCTGAAAATTAAGCCAAAAAATTAGGTTTATAGTTCATAAGTCTGTTTGCTGTATTCTACTAAGTTTTTTGTGGATCAATGGAGTCGTTTCAAAGTTATCACCATTTTTGGGATTTTCGAAAAAAACAGGAGGCATTACGATAGGGAAATATTTGAGATTATTTTTTATAAACTAAAAAGTTTGTATTTTTGGGAACAACAAACGATTAATTTTTTTTTACTTAATCGCCTCATTTTCTCAATCTTAGCCAGAGCGATGTATGCCGATATACTGTGTTTCTAGTTAAAAAAATATGTTAACCTATTTTCGCTCGGCCACTATGTCCAATTTGAATTAGGCAGCTGTGGGCCATGAGCGACGCACCAAATTAGTGTTTCTTTTTTCTTCTTTTTAACTAAAAACAATGTTAGTTGTCGGTTTGAACCTTAAATACCACTGAAAATCTCAGGGAAAATCATATAACAAACTTTTTTATCTAAAACCTTTTTGCAAATGCATCCAATTTCTTTTTCTAAAACTAGACTCGACCAACCCATAAAACCATAGAGTTTAGAACCTTAAAAAACGTATTTTAACACGTCCACTATTTTTCGACTTCGCCAAAAATAGTTCCATTAAAATAGGTAATCCCCCATCCTTGTCGTAGTAATTACATATTAACCACTAAAACGTATCTTGACTGTAAAAAAGGCAAGTGGGCTTTAATGGAGATTTATTTATTTATTTCAAGTCCTAGAGAAGACGGCATCTGAAAGCGTCATCTTGTAATTATAAGCTCGGACTTATTTATGCCGTTCGCTGGCCGTTTTGATAAAACGCCATTAGCCCCGGGTTAACGATTTAATGAGGTTGCTCTCAAATGTTCTTTATCAAATTCTACATCTAAAACGTCTTTTAAGAAGTTATTAGGCTCCGCAAATACCTTCATATTGCAATCTCTTATCTTTTATAATATTTACCGCTTAATTTATCAGCTTTAAATCTAAATAGTATTAAAAACGCCCAGTTTTTCTCCCTTTGTTTTGAAATTATCTTTAATCAGAGAGGGGCACCTGTCATTTAATATAACAAACGGCTCAATCGGATAGGGTTAAACTTGAATTTACACGATTTAGTTGCTTTAAAAAAAAAAAATCAACCGGTAATGGTTATTACAGGAGATCTTTCAATCTAATCAATAATCTTTCAAAAATCCATTTATTCTCATCCATGCGTAAAATAAGAATAGAGAATTTTTCTTAAGAAACAAATATGTGAATGGTGTTTCATATTTACCAAATTGTAAAAAAAAAAGAAGCTGTTACTGTTTCTGTTGCTCACCATGTGACATTTCCTTCTAAGATGCGCATACCTTTCATATTAATTACCATAAGCGAAAAGAATTGTAAAACAGATGCAGAACAAAAAGACCGAAGGCACTTCTTGTTTTTTAATAGCAGTAAGAACGGTCCACTTTTACAAAAGCACGGTACCATTTGTCCAAAAATGGCAAAAGGTCAGCGAAAATTCGACCTGATTTGGTTGTCCATCCTCGAGTGGAGAATATGTAAATGGGAGCCCAGCGGTACGCCGTGGTAAACGACTTCCAGGTAATTGCGTCAGTTTAGTAATTTAAGCAGACAGACTGCTATTATTTTTAACCTGATGGAACACGTGTTAAGCAAATCGATTTTTTTCTCAACCTTCTTGCATTTTGATTTTTTTTAATTTAACAGAGTTACTCAGATTCGCCAGGAGCGTTATAAATTATATTAAGTCCCCTATTAAAAATTGGATGTAAAAAAACCAATTTGGCATAATCTTATCCAAAAAAAAAACATAATTACCTTGGGTAATGCTATATTTATGTTGTTAGTCCTATTCAACAGTCTATAATTATGTAAAAATGGTATGGCTTTCCAAGATGAAACTTATGTTATATGTAATATACTAACACGATGTCAATGTATTAATACATGTGTTATAATAGCAAGTTCTTCGGTCCTTTTTCTTTCTGGACGAATCCTTTACTCACGCTTTGCAAGGAGTGGTTTGATTAGTCGGCAACGCGTGTGTTGTTACTTGGCAGGTCAAGGGTCTGTGTATTCTGTGTACATTATGAATAATGAGTGACGACGCGAGAACAAACACTTCAAGAGAGAATGGATAAAACAAAAAAAAGTGAGAAAGATAATTTAAAATACGTATTAAAAAATCGTCGGAGCAATGTAACCCATGGGAACCCTGTGGGTACCGTATTATTAACACGGGCCTCTCGATCGCACGAATCCCCGTTGACAATAACAGATAAATTGTACGTAAATAATTGGCCTAAAGGATGACTAAATTTGTGGGCTCGGCCGTAACACTCTCGGCTCACGATTTGTCACACTTCCCACAATTGTGTTGTTAATGTTATAAAATGAATTCAACGTTCACACTCTGTCCGAGGCGGTGTAATTGTTCATGCCGCTTCGAAATTATCACCACGTCTACCGGCTCTGTTTAAACGTCACGTACCGTGTATTATTGAGAATTAGAGTTAATTAAACTTTTTGCTATTTGCAGAATGTCGAAGATACACGGATGAGATATATATGTCGTGGGAGGACTATTTTTTTTAAGAGAAAAAATCTTTTCAGGAAGAACAACTGGTTTTCAAAATTTTGTTAATCTGAGAAGTGATAGTTAATTGTAATAATTTTTTTGTATTTTTTGAACAATTAAATGAGGATATGTAAAATTAGAAGCAACACATTTTGTAACTTTCTGAACGCTCGAGAATCCTTTCCAAAGGAAGCTAAAAAAAAATGAAACGGTGGTCTTTCTGGGGAGATTTGCAAAAGGTTAATGCTACCAAAACGCTAGTCACCCGTGAGTCAGTATTGTTGTTTAGTTGGTCACGAGTCAGTTACAGTTTAGAGGTCACTGGTCAGTGCTTAGTAATGAGTTAGAAGTTGGATTTTTAATGCGACAGTACTACTATAGTCATTGCCGACTCCTCGCATATTTGTCTTTCTCACGGTATTTTATCAGAGCGAAAATACTATTCTTTTCTGCATTTTTCACCACTGTTCTGTCATATAACTTTGGTTGCTAGACGATCCATATCTTTATTAGTATTTTATTATTATGTTTATTTACCTATCCTCTGCACGCAATATTCTTTTTTTTTCTTTTATTTGGTATAATTAATATATACAATCATTTTTGAACAAAATAATTATTACGTGGTTAACTTTATGTACAACATTTATTTTCTCTTGTTATATTTTTACTGTTGCATTGCACAAAAATTTTTACATTTTATTGTATGTTGTTTTGGTGTATGAAGAAAGCAGAATTTCGTAGTTTATATCTTCTCTTAAGATGCTACTTCTTTCTTCTTTGTATCTTTTGCAGCTCATTATGATGTGCTGAAGATCTTCCACGGAACCACACACTTGGCATTGAGGTGACTCTTTATTGTTCTATTCTCTTATTGAGATAGTTGCCACATAGCCCATGATTCGTCAGCATTCTATTTATGGTCGTGGCTGCGCCCAGTCGTAGTGATCTCCACGGTACCAAGGCACTCGTCCTACTATGGGGAAAATTCTCTTAAAAAATTGGCCTGCTCCTGCGGATGAATACGTCAATTGCCAGTCCATGAGAAGAGTCAAATGTAGGGATCTTTTCACGTCTTTTTTTGGAAGTGGTATGGCCAATGTGAGTCCAGACTCCGTTGCTTTTTGACTAATTTGTTGGCTATTTTATCTCCACTTGCGCTTGTATCCACACTATTGAAACTTCCAGCCCATCCGATTGTATTTCTTGGATATACTGGAGAATTCTCATTACTAAATGCACCGTGATAAAACCCTTCTCATTCCCCTTTAGTTTTCCCACTACGCTTTTACTATCTGAGCCGACCACCGTGTACCTAATTTGTTTTTGTTTCGCATATTCTAGAGCCTTTAATATTGCGACCAATTCTGCAGAGTTCATTGAAAGATTTTCTGGTAGTCGAAACATTGGTTTCAGATTTGCTATGGGGTCGTAGAAAGGACAACCAACTCCCTTAGTTGTTACCGTACCATCCGTGAATATGTAGTGTCCGTTTGGAAAACTGGCCTTTAATTCGGACCAACACAGTTGGTTTGCAATGCTAGCCGGGTGTTGGCTATATTTATTGCAAAATTTAACATCGGGATTTTTAAAATTTGTGATATATTCCGCTTGAAATGCAGGCAGAATACTGTTTTTCTCCACCTTCATTTGTATTGGTGTCATATCCGTAAATTCCTCAGCTAACAAAGGCATTGACATTTTTTCCCATAGTTTTGAGTTAACGTGAGGAGAGTTAAGGTGGATAAGCAATATTCTTAGAACCATATTACATATATACATACACACACATGCTACTTTTAATCTAACCTATATTTGGCAGGTATCAGAGTGGAAATGACGCAGAGTACCACTAGAGTATAACTAACTGAGAGTCGGCTAGGTGAGAGTCACCTCACCAACCATTCATCATTCACGCCAATAAATTATTAAAAATTCATTCTGAGTAATCTTTTATGCCGTATTTACAATAAAATTGGCAAGACACCATTTTTATTGCCTAGCGTTTCGCCACCCTATTACACTCCACTTATTCCGTAAACTAACAAACCTAAGTTTTTGACAAGTCTGCGAAGTATTCGATATTTCTCGGCAGACCTCCACTCATACTTAACCATTCACGCTAATAAATACATTCACACTGGGTGGGTTCAATGGATGGTGTCGAGCCCTTCCCTTATATCTCTCTATAGATATTAAATTACCTAAACCTATTCGGTGGCTGTGGGTACTCAATATTCCGTCACTGCATCACCCACGCATATTTCATCATTAGCGCTAATAAATGCATTCTACATAATAAGAATGTGGTCTTTCTGGTCGCTGTCATGCCTCAGAACTTTTGACATATCTTCAGGTCGGTTCCCTCACACTTGCGGCGCCAATCGTTCGCATTCTTCTAAAACATGTTTCACTGTTACAACTGCGTTTCTCTCTTTTTCATTATTTCCGGAACCTTTTGACTCTCTGTTTCACCGCTTTTAACTTATCTGTCATAGCTTCCCAGCGGTCCTGCCGACAGTTGTTCGATGCAAAAATGAAGACGGTGATTTAGATTAGATTCATATGGAGTGATCGAACTTTGGAGAGGCATTGTCTATCTCGACTTAGATACCTTAACACAGTATATACAAAAGATTTGTGGGATTGAATTTCTTTTCTGCATATTTCCGTCCATGTTTAGAAAATCAAATAGACTTTTATGACATTGAACGTCATGTCCACAAGGGCAATATACTTTCCCATATGGCTCCTAGATCGCCTTTCCCAAGGTCCTCAGCAGTCATTATTTGTGCACCGTTCAATAAATCCAACTTCACTACGGGGATTCGTAAATATGGTAGGTGATTGAGGTCACGATTTTTCCCGAGAAGAGTCGGGCCCTAATAAGGGGGAAAATAAGCTAGGTCTCCTTGTAAAACTGCGTGTCAGTCGTGAGGTATATTTTTTAAAGGTAATCATACACATACGGAAAAAAAGAAAACATGAACGAATTCTGAGTAAAAACGCGGACAAGTTTTAGTTTATATTAATCAAATTGTCTATAGGGATCAAAATTAACTCTAAACTTTGCACAAGGCATGAAATGTCTAATTTTCTTTTTTTCCTGGTGCCTTGGTAGATTACCTCAAAAACCATTAAAAGAGATACAATCTACTGTCAGATATTTCACATAGGACCCCGTCATTGATCACTCAATTAAGCTATCTGCCTTGGAGCGTTTTTGAAAATCTTACACAACTCGATGTCCCGAAGGCATGCCAATTGGCATTCCAATCTGATAGTAAAAAATATCAGAAAATGGGCTCCGGAGAAACGGAAACTGTGGTATCCGATGCGATTTGTTATGTACAATTTGGACAGTGGGGATTTCTAACAACCCCTTTTGAAAAATAAGCCATTTACTCATCAGATGTTTAACATGTTTTACTTTTCTTCATCCAGTTTTTACAAGTCAACATTCTGATCTTTTGTCGCTATATGGTTGAAAATTAATCTCTCTGTGAAGAGGTTTTTGCTCTATGCTATCGACTTTTTGTGCTGTTTGCCAGTTTATTAATGCGCTTTAAATTTCATTGGACATGATTTGCAAACATTTTAGATATTTTCTGTATTTTATTTGTCATAGTACTGTTTTACTATTACTTTACTTTGTGACTAACGCTCGCAACGTCCTGGTTTGTATTCTTATTGTAATTTTTTAGTACTTGTTTTGCAAGACGAGGATCTGGGATCGCCGATTTAAGAAAAATATTTTATGATACTAGGTCAAAAAATATTAGACACATTTTCTAATGTACTTGCCAATGGACCTTAGAAGCCGAGAAAAAAGCCAATTTAAGGATTTCATTAAAATATATTTTTCTGCCATTATTTTGCATCTTTCAGGTTATCAATCGATTTGTATTTTTACGTAGGATAAGTTATTAATATGAAGGCTTGAATTAAATGAGATACATATACAAAAAATTCCAGAAAAAAACGCCTCCAAAATAGTAGGCTTAAAAAGTTGAAATATCATTTTAAGATAAAACATATTACAAATCATGACCCTTGGTGGTTGCGTTCCCCCTCACCCAAAAAATTACAATTTTGTGCTGTAAATTTTAGATAAAATCTTCTGTATGGTCCACCTTTAGCCTTACGACGTTTAAATTTTATGTAATTGTAAGTGAACAAAATAATTAGGCAATAAAAACATAAAAGAATTTAAGTAAAGTAAGCCACAAACCTTTATTTATTAATAAATACATAACTACACCAATTTGTATTCAATTGAAAAATTCTTACCACCCTTTAAGGCCATACTAGGTTGGGCTCCAGGGGCTATAAACAACTAAATCCAGCTGATCCAAACACAATTCTTTCCTATTTACAAGGCATTTACTCAGTTAGGGTAGTGGGGTACTTGAAATTCTAATGTAATTACTAATCTAATTGAGGGTCAACTAATATTCCATCATTGGACCTTTCACAATACAAATTCACGCTAATAAATGCATTCACTCTCAATAAACACAAGGTGACTCAAAACAATCATGATCAGTACTATATACAATAAAACAACCATGCTTCCTCCAAAAATCGGAACAGGGGACCCATTGAGTAGGAATGACACCCCATAAGAAAATATTGGGCTTCGGCACGGCATCGAGTAATTAGATCCGATTAGGTAGGTTTGGAGGAAACGTCTGTTTATTGAATATAGTACTTGGTACATATGTATATCGCTTTGAGTTTTTGCTTTTGTGTATACGGAGAATGAATGTGTAGTGTGTACGATGGTGGAATATTGGCTAACCCAACGTCCTGATTCCGACTGACTCTGGACCGTCAAAACCCCTAGTGGGGTTTCAGATTAATAATTAAATAAGAATTGTCATAGTAACAAACAAATACACATTTTTCGGCTAGGATTAACTCTGGGAGCATTATTCGCTCCTCTGGACTTTATCCAAATCCAATGTTATTATAACTTTGGAAGGGATATATCTTCTTTTTCAGATTTTATTTCATTGAGATGTGTTCCAGAATCCCAATTTCCTGAATTTTCACTCAATATAAATCTAAAGTTGCTTTTTCATGGTAAAAAGTAATGTAATAAATTTTTTTTTTAATTTCAAAATTTCTTTTATATGTCGAAAATTTCCTTGGACACGTTGAGGACTATGAGAAATGTTGGTTTTATGGCATAAGTAACATGGGGCGTTCTTCTTGTCTGGTAAAAATAAATAGCGTATGAATGAATTTTCAAGCCACATTGGCTCTAATCTTAGATTTGCGCTTTTTGTGGCAAATAGTTTATCAAAATGCTCCAACTTCACTTCATTCTTTCACGGGTGAAAAGGAAAGAAAAGGACACCGTTGGCAAACTATTACGTCGACTTCGCGTTTTTTACAAAAGAGAGTTGTCCGTCTTGACACATGTTTGGCTTGTGTCTTGTAACATCAGAGCAATTTGTCCCTCTGCCGACCGTGAAAAAAAAATTAAACATCCCTAAGTCTGCGGTGAAAGGAAGCCGAGGAGTTCGGAGGACGGGCTTTATAAGGAGGCAACAACGAGCTTAAACGCAGTAGCTCTGCGCTTCGCATATCAAACGATCTATAATTCGTCTTCGGCTCATTCTCGAGGTGTTATTAGTAAGGCCGGGCTATCATTTTTTACTCATATTCCCAAATAAGGCCCATGTTAATAGGCGTTAAGCCTCAATCAAGAACGATGGCTAAATAATTTCATCCTGTTTTGATGATCTTCCGGCAAAAGGGGGAAAATGCAAATGTGGCTCGTTCTAAGCTAAATTGGCTCGTCCACAATTAAAGGATAATAATCCTACTATATTTCTAGTTACTATAAGAAACAGTTTTGCCTACTATTACCAGATTTAAAAAAATAAAGAGTACGAGACATCCATATAGAACACACAATCAACACTGGTTTCAATATCCCTGAAGCAACTTTATTTTCTTTTAAACACGAAGCCATTGGAAAATAGTATACATTTATTGGTCATTGACCGATTTGGTTCGTTGTCAAATATTAGACTAAGCAAGTGTATTGCAGTGCAAAAGAAGTACAAATAATGTAAATTGAATTATCTGACTAAATTGAATTAGTTAACAAGAGATCAAGAGTAACTGAAACCATCTATACTGCATACAATAAACTTTTCAATAAAATAGCTGAACATTCAAGCGCAACCGTCCATTAAATCCCAAGAGCTGGTAAAGTTTAAAGAACTTTAAACGTGAAATGTTCTTTGTCTATGATCCTATGCAAAATTTTACAACATTCGCAATCCCTTTTCACACTATGCTATTTCACAGACTATCTTGTCATTTTCTGCAAAGATAAAAACATCTCTTTTATTTAATAACCTATAAGCAGTTATTAATCGAGTTCTTCCGCCTTCTTCGGGGACACTGATGACGTTGCCATTCTTCCACTGCGACCTACAAGAGCTATAGTTCAATTGACCTTCTTTATTCCTCAACAAGAAAAGGGCACTAATCTTAAGGTAGTTTAGCATTCTTCTCTTCTTTCTTAGGGCATTAATATTGCCTTTTTGAGGTTGCTATACCGTTTCTGGGCTAATGCTTCGCAGTCACAAAACACATTCCGATTTTTCTGTCACTTCATGACAGTCTACATGGTTTTGTCTGTCTTTTTGAGGTGGTAATTAATTGAACAATGACAACATAAAGATCTATTATTTTCCTTAATTCTTAATTACTAAGAGAGAGGTAGATTTTTGTTTTCATGGCTGAGTTGTTGAAGAACTTCTTTTTCTTGCGCCTGGTGAATTCATCCAATGTGTGGTCATTTCTTTCACCACCCATTTGTTGTAGTATCATTATCATTGTTTAATAGCCCTAGTTGGCTTTTCGACTTTGTAACATTTATATTATATAGTTAGTCGAAGGTTAATTCCCTTTCCCATGCTTCTGCGTTAATGGTGACAATTGTTTTATGAAAGACCCCCTACGTTATGATACTATTTCTTTTTCCTCCATGGCTTGGCTAACTTGCTTTACGAATGCATTTGAGGCAGTTTCCTTGATTTGCCCCTTTGGTTGACACACAATTGAGTGTTGTTTTTATTTCAAGGTGATTTTCTTTTATCTCTTGTCCTTTTGTCTTCTGTACCAAGAATGATTGGCTTATTGGCCGTACTTATTTTGCTAAGGCTATCAAGTGTGTGTGTCATTTGGCCAAAAGTCCATTCAAACAGTTCAATATTTCCAGTGAAATTGCGTCTTCATTTTCAGGGATCTCCGAAAGACAAGACTAATTTTTCATGAGGAATCGCGCTGACTGGCTGCTTCCCATTCCTTTATAAAAACTCTTGCTTACAACTGTTAATGAAAACTCACTAAATGTTTCTTACTTGATAAGAATCGAATGACACAGGCAGATAAAGCTCATACCATCGCGGAAACCTCATAAAATCTTGTATTAACGATATTGTATCTTTTCGGAAAAACAGTAAAACTTATAAGTTTATCAAATAAAGTGAAAGAATCGCTGGTTTCTCGCATCCAACACAATTCATTTTCTCTCCAAATCGACAAATCAACTGACGTCGCGGTGTTGACTATTTCATTGGCTTTTGCCCGTTATGAGTACTCGGGTTGTTTCGAGGAGGATCTTCTCTTGTGCAAACCACTTCCTGCAATGCAAAAGATGCCGAAATATTCCGTTTGTTGGACGATTTGTTTACAACTGACGAAATGCTATGGTCTAATTACACTGACGTTGCACAGATGGTGCAAAAGAAATGACTGGCCGAACGATCGGAGTAACTACTAAAATAAAAGATAAATCGAAGGATTGCAGTAGCAGTCATTGTGTTCTCCACATACATGCTCTAGCAAAACAAATGCGAGCCTCTTTTAAGAAATTTTTGGAAGTTGTTCAAATTATCAATTAAACCGAGTAGCATGTCATTTTATTAGATATTTTCACGAAAATGAATGAGATGAGTCTTTCTTTACAAGGGAAAAGGATCACAAATTTCGATGCTAATGACAAAGTTCGTGTCTTCAAAAGAAAAATTGGGATGAATCTGCGAAGGGAGAAAATGAGTGGAAAAGGTGGATTGTTTTTCTGTGTTAAATGATTTTTGAAAAGAAAAACTGGAGCTTATGAATGGCATTTGACTGATGGATTGTGTGAACTACTTTCGAAGTTTGGAAGGTTGGCCTTTGAGCACTACTAGACATTACTTCAGGCACCCCGTTGAAATCTACTTTCGAGTACAACGCAAACTTCCGTTTTTACTCCCATTTTTGGCTTCGTCTGGAAAACAAAAACTTTCAACCGCTCGTTTGAAAAGCAATACGTGTTCAACTTGCCACAACTTACGCGATTACGGATTTTCTACCTATACAGCCACCAAAACTAAATACCAAAGCGGTCTAGATGCAGAACCCGACAATTGACAATAACGTTGTAAGGCGTACAAAGATTTTTAAAAATGAATACAAAATTGAAAAATTGAAATCGATCATTTTTATTTACTCTCCCAATTATCACAGTAGTTAATATCTAATAGAATTAATATTTACATAACATCTTCTCTATTTTGAATAATATTTGTTGACTAGTTCATCAAAAGAGGCAGTTTTACTTTCCAGAGTCAATTTTGCTTCTCTCAACTTCTCCTTGGCAGCTTTTAAATCTGGTGGCAAATCCATATATTTCATTTTTTGTTTTTGTATCAAAGCAAGTTTTTCTTTCTTCTTCTTGAGCTCATCCATCAGTTCAATCAGCGATTCATGTGGCAAAGGTTCCTTGAAAAATAAATACATATATGTAATATTGTAAATTATATAGTTATCAATATATCACAAAGGCAATCAAAATTACCAAGGAATTTGGTTCCGGCATGGTGATGATGGATTCCCTTGGGTAATAATTTTTGGTGGCTTCTTCTAACTGCTTTTTCAATGTCACTTTGAACATTGTATTAGACCTACAAGACAATTCATTTTCAATAATTAAACAACAAATACAATACAAAAGATATGAGCATTAAATAACACCTGTCGACTGAATTTTCCAGAGCTTTGACTTGGTTAATTTTATTGTCCAAGCGATTTTCTTCATGCTTCAAGGCAGAGTACTTCATATAATCTTCTGCATTCTTCCTATAGTATGCTGTACATGCTGTCAGAATACTGGTTTTGTTCACTTCACCAACCCGCCATTCCTTGAAAAGTGATTATATTTATTTTAGCTTAAAAACAATTGTGATATTATGTACCTGTAAAAACTCAGAGCATTCTTTGAGTTTGGGATAATTTTTCAAGCCTTCTAAACCTAATTTTTTAATTTTATCTTCCAGCTGCGCATCTAAAACATTTTCTCATTACATATGAAAATATATTTCTAATAATGCATAAATAGTAACAGAAAGTACAAGACCTACCTTTCTTTAAAAGATCTTCATAAAATTTTTCATAACTGTCGTTAACAGAATTGAAATTGCTAACAAATTCCATCTAAAAAAATTATAATTACATATCATTAATACATATATATTTATTTTATAGCTTTATGGAAACATTTATTTTTTATATACTTTTATACTCCCAAGTGTAACAATCATTTTACATCCTCATTAAGCAGTACATCGGCTCAAAGTAAATTTGTATGCGGATAAATTACTCAATACATATATGTACATGTGAATATACAGAACAGATTAACTCCAAATGTCATTGATTGGCAGTAACCAAGTCATCAATAAAAACAATGTGTAAAATAATTCCATCACCGTTCACAAATAAAACCAACCCGCTACTATGCCCATGCGAATATTAAACACAGATTTTTGTTTTATTATATATATATATATANATATATATATATATACACACACACACACACATATATATATATATACACATGACCATACCAAAATAACTGTACAATTGTATATATTTAGGGATTTTAGACTACAACACTATTTGTGTGCATTTAAATTTATATGTACGTAGTTTCTGCCACAGTTCAATTTTACAATTGTAAACAACACTGTCTATTTCATTTATTTATTTTAAATATTACCTTGGTAAAAGGTTCTTTCAAACTAGACCGAACTACATTATTTTTGATATTTCCATGCATTATTTAAACTGATGAACAATTTCAACTATATCCCACAATGAAACATACACATATTTATTTTACATTCAACAAACCAAAGAAGTTGAAAGTTCATCTGGCTCAGTTGAGGATATTGGCATATTTTCCATGGTGAATAAAATACGTCAGACTTTCTATAAAAAATATAAAAAAATAGAAAGGAGCGACTTCAAACTTACTTGATTTATTTTTGTAATAAAATGAATAATAGCATTAAAATAACTGTTTAGTATAAAGGTAATCTTAAACTTCGAACTGGGACAAATTTTTGAAATCGTAACAGAATGTATTTTAACACTAAATTGTAAATTGGCCTTTTGAACCACCTATCAAAGTAAGTTTATTGCTTGTTAAGAATTCTCCCCAACATGGAATTAGCCTTTTTAATAATTTTACCAAATCATTATGACCTATAGTAATATTTTGTGAAAAATTTTAGTTAATTTTCTGAAATGTAAGATTACAGAATTTCAAAATCAATTGTGAACTATTATGGTGATGTCTAACATGAATGAGCAGCAGCAAATTTTGCAGATAGTAAAATGCCAAAACACATCTGACGATAAAACTTGGGAGAGTAGGCCTGAATAATCTGAGGTGATAATGACTCAACTAAAATGTATATGATGTAAAGTAAATATTTATTTTTATTAATTGCCATTAGTGATTCTGCTATGGTAATAACCCCTCAATAGAATATTCCATTCAACACAATGTAACATTCGTTTTGTTTGTGACCAAACAAACATGCGATAAATAGTAACTAGTATTAACAGAAAATACTAAACTTCCAATGTTCCAAAAATCCAATGTATTTTCACTTATACTCGATACTTGAGTTATGTGGGAAGACAAGTATTTGCATTTCCATTAATGGCCATTATAATAAAATATTCCCAAAGAATGATAGATCTATATAGCACTGAATTAAATGTACAATTAATTAAGGTTTTTAGTTGAGATAAATAATAATTATCTCAGATAATTGAAAGATATTAATTGGTCAAGCGGACCATGAAAGCTAGTGAATTTAAATGTACAATTGTGGTAGATATAACTTGAATAGTACTGTTTTTATTGTAACTAGTACATTCCAATCAGTGTTTTCTACATTATAATTATTAGTTGAGTTTTTGAACACAACAGAATGCTACTTAACTGAATATTATTTTAAAAATGTAGGTTTAATTTTTTTTTTTACTTTTTTTATTTATATTTTTTTTTATTAGTAGCCTATACTTGTTTGTATATATTTCAAATGTGATCACAGTACATTTTTTCACACAGTCACAGCACTAACACTAATGCCAAATGCCAGCACTGCATCTGGAGGACACAAGCCATGAGAAAATGTAAGGGATGAGGGCTCGAGTTAGGATAGATTGAGAGGTTGTTGTGAAACTTTTGGAATTGGGAATAGATCAGTTCATTGACAAATGTTAAGGTCGTTGAGGCTATTGTGGTTAATGAGATAATAAGAAGCTTTGACAATTAGTCTAAGAACTAACTGTTCATTGATGACTAAGAACTAAGGATTGGATGCGCTGGATATTGGAAGGCTTGGCAGAATCCCTGTGTCCAAAATGATCACAATGAAGTTTTGTATAATGTTAGTTTATTTGGACGGTCAAGACATATTTCGGTCCTAGAAGTCTTCGTGGTTGTCTAATCACCTACTATGTTGTTGCCTTTTGTCTTGTGTGGAGGCAGCTGAATGATTATCGTGATAGACTCTCGTCTTGTAGACCCTGCGGCCATGGGTTCAATCCCCACCGAAGCCCCTGGCCCTTATCTTCACACAACCCTTCCCCTAAAAAAAAAATCGGCCACACACATGCATATATATAATCACATTCCGTGGCTAATATGCAAAGTTCATAAGGCCATTAAAAAATAAATAAAAATAATGTCTTTTGTGGGGATTACATTCTGTATGTTGTCTAAGTGTGCTAGAAGAACCCTTACACCTAGATAGAGTTACCTTCTGTAACTCGAAGTATATCTGGAAACCTGGCTGATGCATTTCACTGCTATGTGGCACATGTTCAGGTGGTGGATGCCACCCCCCCCCCCTTAGAAGGAGCAAGTGGGTAAGCTTGTCTGGGTCCTTAGGGACCTGAACGGGTTTCTACACCAAGCTTGTGGGTATAACACCAACCCGTAAGCAGAGGTGCATCACTTCCCACCTTGAGAATCAAAAAACCCGATAAGGCCACGAGCTAGGTGCGGACATTAATTATCCTCATGTACTATTTAACACTAATGAGTACATATGGAAAACAATGGCTAGGTATAGTCCTAAGTATTTTATTTGAATGGAAATCATTTGTTGTTGATGTACATTGGCGAGTAAGGCTGCTTTTCCAATGTGAGCAAACACTGAGTACATTTTTCTTCATTCAGTCTTGTCCTCCACTTTGCACCAATCTTCAATAAACTGAAGGTGTTCTTGAATATTGGAGTTTGCTTTGATAGAATTCAAGTTAGAAGTAAAACTTGCAGTATCATCCTGTGGATGCCAGCTTGAGTCGGTATGAGAAAAATATTAATATTCCTTTGATGATGATGATGTTCGGTTGCTAGCATTGAAATTTTAATTATCTTAGATTTCCACATTGTATGGAGTTTATCCACCAAAGCTATAACATCTTTGGCTGGATAAACTCATAAAATATTGAAACCGGAGATAATTTCCATTACAGTAGGTATATTGTTAAAGTACTCAATTAAATGTACCACTGTAATAGATATGAAGGAAATGATGCTGTTTTCATGGTGATGCAAACAAGATTTATCAACTCAATGAAGGTTTGCAACAACCTAACAATGACCTTTTGCCCAATCGTAACAATATTAATAAGAGGCTTTCCAGTATAAACTAAAACAAGTAGGACTTTATGTTTCATAAACTCACCTTGCAAAGGAATATTTCGAGGGATTTTGAATTAATAATAAAACCCGAGAAGCATCAAGTATCAACACAATACATGCAAATAACTAGATGGCGGGAAACGTGCACAGGTCGATAACCACGATAAGAAAATGGAAGGTTTCATCTAGGTTTCCGCTATAAGTGTTCTATACACGTTACTATTTCAAAGTTGTTTTTTCGTCTAAAAAAATGTTATTGACTACTAGAAAAATGGAAAACATATTCGTGACAGTCGGGACAACGAAATTCGACACGTTAATCCAGTCGATTTTGGATACAAGAACCCTGAAGGTAAACGTATTTATATGTTTTAGCTGTCAATGCTTGACCAATGTTTATGTTCCATTGAATGAATGAATTCTTTGATTAAATTGAGGTTAAATAAATGTATTTCAAAGTATATAAACAATTCATTAAAACAGAATTAAATGATCTTCGAGGCCTGATTCTATCTTTACACTATTGTTCTTGTACACCTCCATCTTTGTTATAAAATTATTCATTTTATCAGCTTTAAATTCATCAATTTTCATCAAATACAAAAAGTATTTGTAACAAAATGTTGTTTTATCATGTGTTATCATTACACAGTAGTTAGGTAAATTATACACTTTAATTCAATCATATGCAGAGATACAGATCCAATCTGGTCTGAGTGTCAGTCAAAGTATAAAAAACACATACACATTGTGAGATTTTTTTGAGATCATAAAAATGTAAACTGATCTGTCAGACAATACGGTAGAGGAATTGTTAGGGCAGCTTTCTCTGCCATGCTAATAGTTCTCCTGTTTTCCTAAAATTCTGACATATCCCTATTTTTTTTTTTTTTTTATTTACCACTACACAAATTGCTGCACTTAACTAAATTTGTTGTTACATGTAAATTCTATTAGAATAAAAGAAACAAAAATAAAATTTAAAAAATGGAATAACTATACTCAATAGTAGTTATGGTGGGTGTTGGTTCTTAATATTATTATGTGTTTTGCTCTGCACCAGTGGTGTTAATCATTCCTACTGGCACTTAAGAGGTCACAAGGCCAGTTACATTTCATCGGAAGGGATTTTCTGGAAATGAGAAGGAGGAAAGGTTTCTGAAATGAGGGTTTGTGTGACAGTATAATTTTTTGTGAATCTTCTTGTGGTCATTTTACAGTCATTTTAATTTTGGATTTTATAGATTTGATACGTTATAGGTTGGAATGTTTGGTTCAACCCCAAAGATGTACCAATGAATCTCAGAATAGTGAAATAAATGAGTCATTTGTCCAACCATCACTTAAGAAGTCGTGTATTTTTGACTTTTGAGGCTCATGTGTGGGTTCCATGTAAGTTCAAGGTAGGGATAACATTAGCTTCTAGGAGAGGGATATTATTGTAGTAGATGGGAGCAATGGTTATTCTTTGAAAGATGAGAGTGACATGTTTACATTTATATAATGTCATTTTGTATATATTGCATTTTTCACCACATGATCATCTGACTGACTGAGGAGTGCAGGGTGTGATCTTCACGAAAACTACAGCACTTTTAGGTGGGTGTCGAAGGATTTTTGCAGTCAGTAGGTAGAAACCAACAGCCTTCTTTAGTGGTAGATGGCTTATGATGTAGGATACTTCATTGCGAAGAAATTGTTTTTGAGAAGGAGTGAAAGATAGAGGAGATGTTAGATCTTGTTCTATGGTTTTATTGAATTCGGGATTATTCCGGCCAGAATGAGGATGGAGGAATGAAAATATTGGAGTGAAAGGATACAAATAAGTAAGATTGGTTAGCCCAAGAACCATTTTATTTGAGAATATTTTGAAAAAATATTGCAAAGTAGTCCAGCCCTTATTTTAACACCCCCATGTGAATGCCCTCCTGTTTGACAATAATTTTACTTTACTTTTTCATTCTGATCTTTCTGTTAACCCATCATTTAATAAGATGTCAAAATGAACATTATAGATACTTCATCATTTTGCTCGGTAAATCTGTCCAGATATAGCATACTGCTTTCTGACAAATAAAATCAGCTAGAATAGGAAGATTAGATTGATCAGGAACGACCATAATGCAAATAGGGACTTTTTTATTTTACAATTTTAAATTGTAGTTAAGATATTTTAAAGTCAAGATTTAATTTGGTTGGTTTTTCTCATACTACATGTTTATTCTGTTTTTGTTTGTTTAATTGTTGTTGTTAATTTAAGTGTATGTTTTTCGTTATCCTTTTGTAAAGGTATATAAAAATAAAAATTAAAAAATAAATAAAATAAAATAAAAAACTCCTGCTGCCTAGTACAAGCATTGCTTTTTGATAACAGGTAGGGATGCTCAAAAAAAATTTTTGTAATTTATATGTAATGTACATCATTACAAATAAAGATTTATTATTATTTATCTCTATTTTGATTGTCAGTCGGAGAATATTATCAACCAATCATTCACAATAATTTATGATCAGGGAGTGGTTCAAATTGAAAGAGGCTATTATAATTGTTAATATTCTGAAATACCATCCCTAATCATACTTATATATTCTAACTGTTCACTTTTTAAGAATGTTTCTGTTAATTCAGGTGAACTTTGTTAATCAGAGAGATCAAACTGAAGATTCATCTCTGTTCAACAATTTGCAAACGACCAAACTGCTTAAAACATATTGCACCTTAAAGTGAATGAATTATTACACCCTGTAGTATATATATGATGAATATAAGTATTTTATAGTAAATGATATGTATTGTTTATTTAGAAATCGTGAGATGCGGTCGGGTGTGATGTAGGTTTCAGAAAAACATTTTCTTTATCGTGCCACGTTTCGATCTTTATATTGATCATCTTCAGGGCCTGGGATTACAAACATTGTTTACATATAACACTTACATTTTGGATGTGGAAAAGTGAATTTATACAATGCAAAATATATTTTTTATACATTCAAGCAAAGTATTTCTAGATATGTATTGTATCTACAGAGTAGATATGTATTGTATCTACATATTTATGTATGTTATATGTTCTTTTTTCTTTTTAAGGTACTTAAAGGCTTTGGTTGCAAGAAGCTCAAATTGCAAATTGGCCATGGAGTTTTTACCCCTGAAGACTCAATGATGGAGGGTGTCCAGATCTCGTTTTACAGATTTAAAGATTCCATACAACAAGACCTTGCTGAAGCCGACCTTGTTATTAGCCATGCAGGTGCAGGTAGCTGTCTAGAAACACTCGAGCTTGAAAAACCCCTGCTCGCTGTCATCAACGAAGACCTCATGAACAACCACCAGTTCGAAGTTGCGAAAAAGCTAAGCGATTCAAAATATCTACACTACACAACGTGCGGGAAGTTGTTAGAAACAATACAATACATAGATTTCAGCTCGCTACGCACGTATCCAAAACGAGACCCTAAACGTTTTGTAAAAGCTATAGATTGTATTATGGGATTTCCAACTTAAAGGATGATGTGTAAAGTAAAGTGACCTTGACTTATCATTTTTATTTTATCTATAAGACAATTTTGGTACAAATTATTTTATTTTATTTTTGTTTTAATAGGATTGTGTGCTTTCATGCTCAAATTAATTTAAGTATCAATTATACAACCTCTATGTTCTTACTCTTTATAATTTTAAGTAATCCTGTAAATATGTAGGTAATTTAAATTCAAAATTAAATATACACCAAAGAAAAGACAGTCTCTTTACCGAGTAAAGGCTCGTATTTGTTGTTAATGCTATGAAAAGTTATTACGCAAGAATAATGTAATAATAATAATAAAATGAAATATACAAATAAATTAACACTGTATTTCAAATTACAAACAAAATTAAACGAAAAACTAAACATTATTGCAGATTCAATAATTAAAGTAATATTTTGTTGAAGTCGTGAGGAGCGGTCAGGAATAAAGTATTTTAAGAAAAACAGCTTTTTCATTTTTTGCCAATGTTTCGACCTTTATTCGAGCCCTCTTCAGGGAATTACATAACATATGTTGTTTGGAAAAATACAACATGGGTGTAAATATAAATTTTGAACCAAGAATTTCATACTAACATAAAGTGTGCTTGTAGTGTCATATTGGTTTTATGTAAAATTGTTGTGAACTTGTATTCTTCTGTATTTTGTATTAGTTTAGTATTTTTATTTTGTATTTATGTTTGCTATGTGTTTGGCATTCTCACAGGGTGGGGTTCGCGGTAAATCTGGGAAATTTTCTTTGATCATTGGCGGTTTTATTTGACCCAGAGGAAGTCGCGAATGGGGATTTTCTGTATTGGATTTATGTTTCGGGTTTTATTCAATACTGGAAAGGAAGTTAATTATTATGGACGGTAACGAAGGAAAAGGAAATATAAAAAAAAGTTTAATGGCTTATTTGCTTTATGATGGCATGTATCTGTTCGGTGTTAATAGTCTGTATGTATGTATCTGTTGATGTAAACCATTCCTAGAAAGTTGCGTTTGTATTTTTTTTTCAATGTTTAGTGTTTGCACTAGCATTTTCGAAATCAAAGTTTGGTTGTTTTTCAAAATGGTGGTCCTATTTTGGTAAAGCACGTAAGAGTTTACTTTTATCATTTACTGAATCAAGTAGTTGATAGCGTTCACTGCCCCAAATAAAAAATACCAATGTAACCTGTCATGACAATTAAACCAGGTCTCCAATTTAAAAAAAAAATCTGTTTATCTAAACATTTTCTTATTGCAAAGAAACAACCACCTGAAAGACCAAATATTTTATTTTTTAAAACGGGATTAAAATATAATCATAAAATAATTGAATATAGACATGCTTTTCTGAGGTGACAAAGGTTCCAAATAAACCGAAAACATTGTTTGCCTTCGTAAAAATAAAGGGTCTATAATTTTAGACTTTAGACCATATACATTTAAAGATACAAAACTAAAACAGGTTTTACTTTTATTTCTGATTTGGCGGCAGACGATTTGTTTTCAAGTCTTGGAGTTTGGTGTCCGGTTGCACGATGACGTCCTGTTGGTTGGTAGTGGTACTTGAAGAAAAGGTTTCTCTGGGCCGGGGTATGAGCGAAATTCTGCGTGGTATCCGAAAAGTCCCCCTATTAATGATATCCTTCAGCTCCACTTTGGTTACCAAAAAGAAATCCCTTTTTTCAGTGCACCATTTAAATTTGATGTTGTTAACAAACAAAGACCGTCTTTACTTTAAGGGACTTGTAACGTAATATCAGGAAAGCAGACGCTCGTGCCAATGCTAATATTACAATTTGGATTCTTTTTTCTAGTATATTCTGGATTCTAGTATAAGACCAATTTTTTGTTATAAAAAAGTTTGATTTTGGTAGGCCTTATTTCGAAGACGGTATTGAGAAATAGAAATTATGATTTTGCGACGTCTCGAAGTGTGCCATTTTGAAGATGGATTCAAATTTATTTATGCTTTTGTAATGAAAATATTATTATTAATTATAAAAATAAATTAAATATTTACCAATAATAATGTAAAATCATAAATATGTCCAAAAATAAAAATGTACATCTTCAAAACAGCACAGGATCGCCAAAACTTCAAAAAATCGTAATTTTTATTTTTTAAAAACTTCTTCAAAATAAGGTACAAAAAGAAATGTTTCGTCTATGCAAATTAAAAAAGGATAACAATAATGAAGAAAAGAAGAATCAAAAAGTGTTACTATTATTGTTATTATTACTTGTACTTTTTAAGTCACTCATCATATTTCTTTTCATGCAATTTCGGGCAAAATAATGCAAATAAGATTTGTAAATAAAGTTATAGTGTATTTTAAGCTTTAACAATGTCTTATGCAATACAGATTTCATTTTGACTTGTTTTTAAAAGTGGTGAAAACCATAATTAATTGGTTGAAGTTCAATGCCTTTTGGCGGGATGTAAGTAGAAAAACTAGATAATATATAATCAAATTTTTCCAAGTGAATTTTAGAGGAAAAAATATCAAGGTTATCGTGGCCGAAAATGAAACTCAAATTTGCAAAATGTTACAATACTGTTTAATAATTACAATGGGTTTATGACATCGGAAACGTTGATTTGTGAGCGAAATATGAGGAAATGGTGTCTAATAGTGGCCATGTTTCTTGTAGTACACCGGAACTGGGTCATAACTATGAAGAACATAGTTTTGGTGAGATGTTGCATGTCCATGCCCTCCGCCACCGCCACCGCCTCCTCCGCTGCCTCCGCCGTAATGATGACTGTACTCGCCCCCAAGTGCGACGGCGGCAAGAACCAACAAAACGACCAACTGTAAAAAAAATGTCATCGTTCCTAATATATCATTAACACAAGGGATAAACAAGAATTAAAGATAATTATCTGGTATCACTGATAAAGGATTTTGATAAAATTATTTTAAGAGAGAAACAGAGTTTTCAAACGCAGTAACAACAAAGTTCATTACCTATGAAAATCGAATATTGTTTGAAAGAAAGGTTACAGTAAAACCAAAATGGACTGTTTTTTTCTCTGATGGATCGGAATAATGTTATAATGAAGCTAATACTGTATCAATGGTCTCTCTCTCTCTCTCTCTCTCTCTCTCTCTCTCTCTCTCTCTCTCGCCCTCTCACGCCCCTCGCTCTCTCGGTGTCTATGTATCTATTTATGTATATAATCTACTTATCTCTCTTTCTCTCCCTTCTAACTCACTCCCTCCCCCTTTCTTCTTACTCCCTCTCCCTCTCACTCACTCTCTATCTATCTCTCTCTTTTTTTTTCTATATATAATCGTAAGGAATTGTATCTTTAGCACTTAAACTTTCGTATAATGTGCCGTCTCTCCCTTCTTACTCACTCTCTCTATCGTATCCATCTATTTATCTATCTCTATCTCTATCTATTTAGCTGATGCGTAATCTACAAGGTAACTCTCATAAAGGAAATGTCGAGAAATGTTTTTCGTCCGTTAATTGTCAAAAAGAAATGATAATCAGTGAAATCATGGGAAATTTATAAAGTAAATTAACGAGGAAATATTCATTATAAATTGTTGTGTCTCTGCTTTGTACGCTGCTGATACAGAGCATTGATTGATCGTGAAATATAGGGGAAAGCATCGAAGTTCCATGTTCTATGGGAGAGAATGAGTAATTAAAATTAAAGTAAAGGTGCTATGAAAGTACTGATCAACATAACCAGGAAGGTGTAGAGATTAGTGACCGTTAATCGATTTCTGAATAAATAACCAGGAAGCTTTTGTTTAATAATTGATATGTTTTTATTAGTTTTTTGTTATGTTTTATGAAATATTTTATTGATTGTGAGATTTGTATGTCCCTTATGATAAATGTTAAAATTTCATATAGACAATACATACTAAGTTATAATTGTGAAAAGATTATTAGTAATCCTACGATTAGTAAACGTCGATGACATTATGTTGCACAAAATAGTATGATCCCTGTTATAAATGAACCTGGAAAAAGGGTAAATAATACTTTTTAGACGATTTAATTCAAGGATTTTAAGTAATTTATTTATATATATATTTTTTTTTTTGCTTTGGCGTAATAAAAGCAAGAAGTACTTCTGTTTAAAATATTTAAAATGACACTAATATCGTTATAGATTTATCATTCATCAGTTAACATTATTATAATATTCATTAATTTTCGTGGTCCGCTTGACCAAATAATATCTTTATCTCAACTAAAAGCTTTAATTAATTGAAAAAAATTATTATAATAGTTAACCGAAGCACTAAAATATGTGTTCATTACTTTATTTTTATGTGCAAAAGTTTGTCAAATTTTGGAAGATTAAGAATTTATTTATTGTTCTTAAATACAAACAATTATTTCAATCTACCTTTGAAGTAAATGTTTATGTGAAATTAAATCAAATTTCCTTTTTTTTTTCTTCGTCCTTTTATTTGAGTTGTGATAAGACAAATAAAAGAAAGGAAGACGTCTTCAGTATCCCTGAGTATATATGTATGTCTTACCACAGATAATTGAATCTGAATGTTTGTGTTTGTTAATAAATTTGTAAATGTTATAAAGGAGTATTTGGTGAATCGAGGACAGTTTCACCAACCCGAGGGAATTGGCCATATAACATAAAAAAACCAAGTTGTCTTTGGTTGCGGTCAATACTCTCAATCCAACGGACCAATTAGCTTAACCTTTAAGAATGATATAATGGCTTTCAAATAGAAATTGGTATTTTTTTCTTTCGTGTTAAGAAAGTAACAGAAAAGCCGTTTGAAAATATATTTTACTCGTGTATGTGTATGTAGGGGGATCCATATTCTTTATGGCCATTGATGACATAAAAACGTGTTTTGCTTTTAATATTTCGAAATATTATTTCATTTATATGAGACTGAGTCGTACCAATTGGATGTAGAGTGCCTGTAATTTAGATTCGTAATGGTGTAATACTGAAAACTGCATGAATATCCTAGCTTGACCCACAAAAATTAATTTTCAACTTTTATCATTTTTTTTTTAATTTTCCGCTTCACTTTCATATCAATATTTTTGGACGTTTCGCGAATTTATACCCATCATCATGTCTTGAAAAAAATCCGTTACATTATAAAAATTATAACTTTTAACTATAGTTTTAACTAACTGAGCCTATGTCAAACGAGTTTTAGAAAAAATTTTCTACATGCGATTTATTCTATTTGGTTAATATTGTATAATTAAAATCCAATTGGCTAAACTTAAACAAAAGTATATTGCTGCTTTGTTGATTTAAAGGCTGCTTTTGGTAGGGGTGACTATGAGGTTTAATTTTAAGTTAAGTAACTTGGGTTTTTTGGATTCTTAATTTGGGATGCATTATCAAGTTCATCAGAATATTTTAAATAACAAAGTGATGTCAGACAGGGTTGCTTATTGAGCCCTATCTTTCTGGAAACTTTATATACGATGTCTTCTATACTTGAAGGTAGAATTTGCTTTTGAAAGGGTTGATGGAATGAATAAATAAAAGTATCTTCGTGTCAACTCTATTTATGCCTCTCATATTACAAACACATTGATCATAACGTCTCTGTTGCTAAATAAGCTATACAAAAAAGATAGACGACAAAAATGTGCCTACTAAAGTCAAATTAAATCTATTTAATGTTACATGTCGATCAATGCTTTGCAATGGTTGTCAGACGTGGGGCTTTCAGAGAATTTGAAAATATGAAACCGGTTTTTCAATCCAAATTGTTTTCACCACTATGGCTACATCTAATTGCTTACTTTATTTTGAAACGTCAACAGATTTACGCTTGATTTATTCTTTCATCTTCTTATTAATATAGCGGTATATAGCGAATAATAGTAACATATTTATTTATAAAATGAAGCTCCGATTCTCCAGGAAGACTAAAATAGGTATAAGAATGTTGTTTCCCTAGATGGAACCAACTTCATATAAAAATAACACAGAAAAGAACGAAACGTAACCCCTTGTCCCTTATGAACTCTTCTGAAACGAAGGGCCCATAAAAGCTTTTAGAGTACCCTCTAACACACTTAATAGTTTTAAAAACAAATAATTTAACCGTGGGTCGCGGTATGGGTTTGCTCTGAAATAGCCCACGACAAGCAAAAATAATCTCTTATTCCGAAAGTATAACATTCTATAGGTTCTTACAACGAATATTTTTTCATACTGGTACGGGCATCTCAAAACACTCACTGAAAGTATAAGTCACCGCGAAGAGTGCTTGAATTATGTTTAAAACTTCTGCACACCTAAATTTTTATAAAGAAGACATTTTGGGGCATTTAATTTTCAGTGAGACAACTTCAATTGTTTCTTTTTATCAGCTCTTCGGTATTAATTATTAAATCTAGATAGGATTTAAACTCTGCCATTTCCTGTCAAGGTGAGAATTGGTTATATTACATCACGTTATATCATTATATGGCGTTTTCCGGAGAATGACGTTCACATTTTGAAGGAATGTACCATTTTAGGTTAAATATGAGGTTTACACTTGGGTTCGTTTACAGTTACAAAATCCCAAATAGTGGAAAGTGAATATTTGACTGTAATAAAGTATATACTCTTTTCGAACATTCATTATTCGCAATTGTATAAAGATTTACATTTAAGTTAATTATTCTTACTTCAATTAGGTTACTTGTTTCCAATTTATTTTTATTTATGAATGGCTCTTTTTTCTTTTCAACGATCTTCACTACACGTTGTTGACCAAACCGCAAGCATATAGAAAAAAGTGTTGAGTATAATATAATATGATTTGTATTATTATATATAATATAACTAAAAACCTCTAATTTAGTGAATAATTTCAGTTGTTTTGCTTTATGAAAATAGAAAATAACTTCATGAGCACTAAAGTTGATATTCTGCATTTAAATAATTCAATTTATTGAGTTATTATTATTTTTATAGTATATAAAAATGCTAAGAAAAAAATTTTATTCACGAAGAAGATAAATTTTAATAAGACCAGTATAAAGTGTAGCATCTTACTATAAGTCATTTTGAATTTAGGTCGTTACCTTGAGCAAAAAGTACATGTTGGGCTCGCTTTTCACTGATTGGAGCACTAACAAAGATGAAACTGTCAGCGGACTGGAGACAAGGTGTCTCTTATATACAGCGTATCGTCGACTCCCTACTCCCCGCCTTTTTGGCCGGCACCATTGCAACGGCTTAATGATACAAACCAAACGGATGAAAGTAAACCACACAAAGCACCTTTCTTTTTTGAGGGAAAAATTATAGCCATATCTATAACCGACTTGTCTAGGCTAATAGCGGATATAACGTTACGCATAATCGCCGCAATATGTCCTTTTTCAATTCATTGTACAATACCGTTTAGATAATACGTTTTTCTTTTTTAAATAAAATTTGTATTTAATTTGGTAAATAACAAATTGATCGTTAAGATCATTGGAATAAGTTCAACCGACGTTTTATGCAAGACAAATAAATGTTAAATAAAAAAGGGCTGATCAAGAAAAATGTATAGATTAGGTTTTAAAAAAAAAACAATATTCATACATTGTCACGAATTAAGTAAAACACACTCTTACCAATAACGTTTTTATTAGTACTAACAGGTACATCAAACGGATTTCTTTATTTTAATAAACTTTTTGTATTATGTATTATTTATTCGGCTAAATAGATATTTAGATAAAATAAAGGAGGAATAGTTGCAGTTCAAAACACATATAAAAATAGAGACAAAATAAAGACAAGTCCATTTTTTTATTTAAATTTTTAAGGTAAGGTAACTGTATAACCATTTTACAGGTGATGATTGAAAAATGTATGATCTAACAACTTTCTTCGTTGGGACTAGTAAATTTTACTTGAAAACGTTAGTACCTGTAATTATATTATAGAGTATAATTTTTCAATAAATACTATTTATATATAGTTCAATTCATTCCATTCTAAAAAACGTATTTTGCGGCATTTTTTAATACAAATTACGGCCATACGGTTAAATGAGAAATATAGACTGGAATTGTGGCGATAAATACGAGAAAACTAAAAGAAAATCTGTAAACGAACTCTGATTCTGATTACTTTTATGACTATATCAACATTTACATTTCCATAACTAATTTATTAATTCTAATAGTTTTAAAAATAATTTTCAGAAGTTTACATATTAAGAATTAATTAAAAAGTTAGACAGCTCTAAAAGTGTAGCGTAATATTTTAAAGAAAAAAGAGCGATTTCCGATTACTTTTGTGAGATACTTTATAGAAGGTATAACATGTCGAGTTCGGTTCAATCAGCTAACAAATTTTTAGATGTTTTAAATGCTATTTTTTTCCTAACACAGTATGCTGTGATTATAAAACCTTTCAATGTTTCATTACTTGAGAAAAAATCATTTAATTTTTGATGTGCAAATCTACTGTATATATTTCATATTAAACTGAACAGGAAAATAGTTATGTAAGTATATGCAGTGAGATCTCTTTAATTGCCGTCGTAATTTATACAAAAGATCAAACTTTTTTGGGGGGCTAATAAAGATTCTTTAAATTAATTTAAATTCATAATAAATAAGATTTTTTGTTTTAATCGTTATTTTTGGTGAAAACTTTCGTTTACAATTAAAGACTGTAAATTGTTTGTTGCGTAGCGTGATGACAGCTCGTGCATTGTAACTTGACATTTCCTTCTTTCATTTTTACTCATGGGCCTACTGTCACTTCCACTCACAACAAGGAAAAGGAAAGTAGTGCTGTAAAGTGTGTGTGTGTGTGTGTGCGTGTGTGTGTGTGAGAGAGAGAGAGAGAGAGAGAGAGAGAGAGAGAGAGAGAGAGAGAAAACGGATTTCCTTTTTGTCTGTTAGATTGCGACAATGGAGCTTTGCCAGATTTCTTCGGCGGCCTGCTGAGCCGGGGATAAGTTTGCAGGCCACAACGAAAGACGTGATTGTGCTCGACCAGTCGTAACCGACAGACTGAATTAGCAAAATAATCATTTAGATTCAGACCTAAACTCTTGCAAGAAGAAAATTGTTTAAACAATAATAAAACATAAAAAAATTGATCCAGAAACGGTTCATTTAGAAATTGTAATCGCAAGTCAATTTCTTATCCATTGTTCGAATTTCTGCTTGGCTGGTTACCTATATCGAAGTGCGTCAAAAAAGAAGTAAATTTCACTGTGAAATAATACATCAAACAGACGCAATTTTATTTACTTTTTTTTCATAATGTACAAATTATTAGCATAAATTTTGAAGTTATACGTGAAAAATAGATTAAATTTTGATCCTCATTAGTCAGTTGATGGCATATATTGTTTAAACAATAAAAAAATTAACAATGTTCTACCCACGGATTTTAATAGACGGGCGATTGCTTATGAAATTTTATAATTCATGATGAATATAATGAAATTTTGTTCTGATTTGTCCGCATCTCGCAGAAGTTTTGTATTGTGCATTAGAAAAGATAATCATCTTCAATTTTTAACGGGCGGCTGTGAAGTAGAGCACGGTAGGGTTTAAGCGCGACGAATTCTTATTGCAATATCGATGAAAATAGTTAAAAAATATGATAAAATCTCTTCTTATGCTAAGCGAAAAATCAGCGAAGGATGAAGAAAGCAAGGGTGGAAAATTTAGAAAAAAAAATAGCCCGGGTTTAAAACAGAAAACAAATCATATGCAGTACAATTTTCATCTGTTGATTAAAACAAAATTACTTAATAAACATTGTAACTGTATAATTAATTTTGTTTTGAAAAATATCTTTTTCATTTTAAAATTATAATTAGTCATGGGCTATATAACCTGCTATCAATTAGCACATGATTTAATGATGCATGTGCAAGAGCACGGGTCGGCCAATGAAAACGACCAAACCCTAAACCAAATTAGGTTCCACAGGCCAGGATGAAACTTCATTAGTTAATTTTATTTAATAAGTTCTTCTACTCACAAAGCTATACCTATTTTTTTTTAAATAGCAAATGTTAGTTTTGCATTTTATAATACTGAAAACTGCTTTATGAATAGTATGGATAAGAGTTCTCTTGAATGTTTAGCATCATATTATTAATCCAGAGCGGCTGCCAATGGGGTTGACCTGGGTAGAGATCGAATTTGCTGTTTATATATAATACTTATACAGTTGTAGTTAAAAATAAATTAAGTTAAAAAAATACAGTTTATGCGGTCAATATGTAGTGAAATAGTTCCCCCCATATAATATGTCTTTATTTTTAATTATTCTAAAATATGTGTTATATATATTGGTAAATTTTCTTGGAAACTAATAAGTTAAGCCGGTTTGAAGAATTGAAGTAACTGTACAAATAGAATTTACGAATAATTTTGGATACCACCATACGTATGTACTTCCAAAACTACGTTTATCAGTTTTATTGCGTTATAGAGCAATATCCCCATTTGATTTCTTTGAAATTTTTCCAAGTCAATACGATGTTTACTCGCATGCCGATCCATGTGCTAGAAAATTAGTTTACAATATAAAAATAAATTACAAAATTATCGATTGGTGGCTTAAATTTGATTGTCAATACATATTTAAATATATTTGTTTAGTGGTCGTAATTAACCATATTAATTATTCCAATTAATTTGTTGAAAGTTAGACGTTAAGCTCTCCAGTGTGCAGGAATAACTTTAATTGGTTTTTTAAAACATTAACACAAAAAATCTAGAATATATTTAAATGTTAAAAAAAATATCCATACTAATTTAGTGCATCTTTCTAGTGGGATTTTACAGAATCGTAAAGTATTATTAGCTACATCAACGATCGAACTTCAACGAAACCAGTTTAAGAAATGCAGACTAACGAAGATTCTGAAAATGAATTTTGACCTGGATTTGCTAATAGTTTTCATACAGACATATTTATATCGAATAAAACATTTATTTTTAATACATCGAATATTAATTAATTTAAAATAAATATCGTTTCATTTTTGTCTCTGAATTTAACAAGAATCTTAATTGCGTTTAAAAGCTTAAAATGCCGATTAAGACTATGTAATGATAATTTCTCTTTCCTGTTGTATATCTCTGTCTGTTGTAACGTTAAAATAATTTACAGATCACACACATTTTTGATATATTTTCTATCAATTATATACATGTAATATATGTGCATGCATACTTTTTGTTTCTCCCAGTCACAACATTTGCACAACATTTGCACTATTGTCAGCATTGCTTACAGAGGACACAGATTAAAGAGAAACCAGCCAACAATGGCAGTCAGTTGTAGGAATTAATTTGCGAGGGCACGAGACTATCGTCGTTTTAGGCGACGTGGAGAGTTATTGGGATAGGTGGTAGTGAAGATGGTTAAGTAGGGTTAAAAGATTGGGGTAAAACAAAAACAAGCGTGAAAAGATCAATTATTTAACGATCCGTAGTAAAGAGGTTGGAGAATTCACAGACATACTCTTTCAGGCATACCGTATGAATGTTTAAATAGGTCTAAATACTGCCATTAGTTGTGTTTTCCTAGGAAAAACATATTCTGATCCTCACAGTCTTCCAAGTTTTCCAAGTCAACAATTAAGTTGTTATCTTTTATATCTTGTGTGCGGAGGTCACGTCAGTCTCCTGTCCAAGTATCTGACTTAAGCAAAAATTAGTATTTTCTTGTTATTGGTGTAGAGTGGCGGGCACATATGTTTACACTGTGTATAAACACTTTATTTCATTAATTAATACCCATAGAAGGTCAAATTAATTTATCCTTTATTTATCCTCTGGCTCATCTTTTTTCATGCATTGCCTAGCCAATTATTTAATGTATTTAATGTTTTTTTATTGTGAAAACAGTAGAATTTGTACAATAGTATGTAAGTATACTACATTTCGGTAAGAAAAAAATATTTAGATGTTTTTGTCAATAACAGTGCAAAGATTGGGTCGAAAGGTTTTATTATTACTTATACTCACTAATATCCAATAATTGAAACTAGGGCCAAAATTTTGTACAGTTATTTAATAAATTGAAATTTCAACATAAGATAATAATTATTTGGAGGCCGTGACATGCGCTCTGGGGTGACGTAGATTTTAGAAAAACATTTTCTTTATCGTGCCAACGTTTCGATCTTTATTGAGATCATCTTCAGAGCTCAAAGGTTTGTTTTCCATGTAGAGTGTCATTCTTGTCTGTCTGCCCACATTTTTGGTCACTCTCAACACGACAGGCAAGACTGACATGGAAAACAAACATTTTGAGCCCTGAAGATGATGTCAATAAAGATCGAAACGTTGGCACGATAAAGAAATTTTTTTTCTAAAACCTACGTCACACCAGACCGCATCTCACGATTTCTGAATAATCAATGACTAACGGTCACTAAAAACCACTCGTATGATAATAATTTTATTTAAAGAATTTGGCTTGTAGGTTTTAACTTTGTATGAAAAATGAGGGATAACGTCAATTTGAAAGGAGAAAAACACCCAGTATTTTCGTCAGGAGGAATTTATAATTATATTCCTTTCATTAGGACTTTGAAACTTTTATTAATATTTTGCAAGGTTAACCAATTTCTCCTTACAATACCAAAACGTACGGTTTAAAAAAGTTATATAATATAAACTTGTATTATTATTGTTATTTCTGATTTAAAATGTAAGATGAAGAAGTAAATGACAATAATTCAATGGAATAAGGAAGTGCGAGTCTAACGTTTCGTAACGGAACAAAGGTATTTAAGCATTAAAATTGCCCAAGATATATAGAATACAATCGGATTGAAAAAAGATCGGTGCGCAATCCTAAATAAAATCGTTTGTCGTATTCGTGGAGATCAATGCTATTGTCAAGTGTTTTGACCAGAAATACCGAAACGAATTACACTAGGGGAGGAGATTTTTCTCAACCAGCTCAACAAAAGATTGTACAACCAAGTTTTTTGACAAATAAGATCACGTTTCCACCCGACTTCAGCTCTCCGCCCTTCCTCTCTCTTACTTCTAAGATATTGATACAGAAGCAAAATATACTGTATATAAAAACATTTTCTTTATCGTGCCAACGTTTCGATCTTTATTGAGATCATCTTCAGGGCTCAAAGTGTTTGTCTTCTGTGTAATTGTGCCATTCTTGCGTGTGGCATTCTTATATATACTTCACTAATGGCCATTTCATTTGTCGTCGAGAATCCAATCCGATTACACGACATTTGAAAAGTGGCAAAAAGGGGGGAAAATTCAAAAGGTGCGGTTGAGATGGGAAGTTGGTGTCCGAGTGGCTCGAGGTCACGATAGCTCAAGTGGTAGAGCAGCGGCGTATCAAGCCGAAGATCGTGGGTTCGAATCCCGCTCGTGCCATTGACTTTTTTGTCTCAACTAAAAACCTTAATTAATTGTAATATATTAATTGGTCAAGCGGACCACGAAATTAGTGAATTTAGTATTAATAATTTAACCTAAATTAGGATCGATGAGATACTTTGATAAATATTTCGCAATCGACCCTAAGTACTCACACACTGCCTGATGGCCTGACCAGGGAACCTAGAAACCGACCGCTGTGCTCGAGAACCATGTTCAGATCCGGTGGCATGCCCATACGCTCTCTGTATGGATCCAAGGCATGACACGCCTCTATTATGTGGACACATCGAGCAACCTTTCTATGTACAACGGGCATGTATGTGCGCGGGCTTTGGCTACTACTTTATTGTTAATTCTTATAATGAACTATTTTATTATTGTATCGAAAGCAGATAGTAAGGTGAATTTGGTTCGTTGGCAATTAATTCCAACAATTTATGATACATGTAATTTTAAATTAAAAATGATAAAACTTCATTGAAATATTGATGTATTTTGACATTAGATTAAATAATTGGTACAGGTAAAATCATTGTAAATCATCAAAATGGTGGTTGTCATAGCTTGGTTTTTTTATCTTCTAGTTATTTATAATGATTTATAGTTTAAAAAATTGTCCGAAACAAAATTTGGTAATCCTTTTTTCACTTTTTTAGTATTTTCTAGTTTTTAAATTTAAAAATTCTTCTATATGTCTCTTTGTATTCTAACTCTTCAATAAACCGGCATGTTTGTATTTTCGTCAATTCGAGTACAGTAACCATTCGACTACATGAAATTGATTATAGCGAATATAAAATGGTTCGCGTATTGTCAATAGCATTCAGAACTCGACTGTGGAAGAAGCGCATTGCGAAAATTTTGGTGGCGCAACTAAAGGTTCTGCAGGATTATTAGCACCGATCGGGATAGTTGTAACGCTCAGTGACCGAAACAATTGTAATTAGTGGTCTAGGCTAAGGGGCCGACGAGAATAGTGAAATATTACGCAAAACCATGCAGACTGTGGTTCTTTATCCTCATGAGCCGGCCGAGAATCAATAAAAAAAAGCCCAATTGGAATTACCTTTGAGAAAGTGTGTTTATTCCTAAACACTTATTGGGTGTACCTAGTAGAAAATTCAATGGGATGGAACAGTTCTAAAATTAGCCCGATTCTATTATCGTACTGCCAATAATTCGAAAAATTGATTTTCTCTTTTGTTGAAATGTAGTCGACTGGTTCACGTTTAGTCACTGATGACTAGAGCAAATGATAACTATGAATATTGTTATGACAGAGGCAGAATATATTTTATTTTCTAGTGAGTTTTTCATACGAAGGACAAAAAGACAGTATTTTATTTCACCACTTTTTGTTAACATGCTAAGAACGTCAAATATCTGGAAATTTTAATTTGATTGTTCGTGAAACAAAATTAATTTATTTGGTTTAAAAACTAGCAGTAGAAAGTATAAAGTCCCAAGCCTTGAGATTTTTAAAATTATTTATTGTTAATGTTTCTCTTTATGGCTGCTAGAAGCAAGAATTTTCGAATAATAAAATAATAGAATAATTAGAATAAAAAATAGAATTTTAGAAATATCTAAAAATATTTAATTCTATTGGTCATGAAAAAAATTATTTATTTGTTTGGTTGAATAATTAACATTAAAAATCATAAAATCGCCGAGATCAGCCATGGGATTTCATAAATTATTTAATGCTTGAGTCTCCCTTCAGGGCTGATAGAAGCTAGATTTTTACTCGTTTATTTTACCACTCTTTTTTAACATGTTGAGAACGTAAAATATCTGCAAATATTTAATTTGATTACCCATGAAAACTACAATAAACAAAGAAAATTTATTTGTTTTCAAAATTAGCAACAAAAATCATAATGTCGCCAGCCTTGTGATGTATAAATTATTGACTGCCCAAAGAAGAGGACCTTGTGATTTAGGCAAATTTATTTATATTTTATGAGTTAAATGGTTTCACCCCCCCACACCAAATTAAGGACAAACAATAAGATTTAAAATGTCAATTTTTAACGAAAAAACTGCACATATTACTTACATGCCGTTCCTGTAGCACTCCATTGCGCCTTTTATCTTCCTTTGAACTTTAATTTGTAAAGTATAATTCAAAACTTACAGCACTGTGAAATATTTATTAAGTAATTCGCAGATTTAATTAAAATGCCAAAAGAATAAAATTAGAAATAGCAATAAACCAATAGTGTTAATTTCCAGGTATCCATTTAATGTAATAAAAATATTTTATTCTCAACCATACATTACATAAAAAATTATTTACAAACATATATAAATCATTACTTTGGTTAAATAGGACTAACTAAAAAAATATACAGATAGTATTCTATCATAAATATATTATTATTACATTTACCAATATATTATTATTTTAATGTAAATATAGACTTTTGTTTAAAAATATAAGTGATAACTTTGGCTCGATTTTTTTCATTAATATTGGTGATTTCTGAATTGTTAAATTGGTATTAACGTCTTCAGACCTGTACATATTAAAACAGCAGTACATTCCAGCCTAGCTGGAAAGCTAAAACTAATCAATCAAGAGGTTTTTTGGATCAGGGAGGTGGTCCAAAATTCAAAAAGGTTTTGCACTGCAGCCAAGCTTTCGGTATTTATTATCCCTTGTTCAGGACTCTAGATACGTAGCATAATAATAATAATTTTCACTCGAAAGATTCATGACACCACAAGAATAGCACTTCAAAGTTTATATTATTTACATCTGTGTATAATTATTTTGTTCAATCAACGTATGTTTTGTAATTCAGCCAAGCCCAGAACATGACCCGAATAAAGTTGGAAACATCGGCAAAGAAAAAAAAATGAAAAAGTGTTTATCTGAAATACTTCATTCCTGAACGCTCCTTTCTACTTCAACAATATAAAATTATTGTTGAGGGTGGGTGTTGTCACTTGCTCCGTCCATTTATACACGCGGCTTTTGATGTACTCAAATGTGTTTCAGCGTTGTGCCACCATCAGTGAGGATTTCATACTGTTGAAGCTTTTTATTTTTTAATAAAATACAACTACGAACACTCTGGATCAAGATACGGTTTGTCGGCCTTTTTAAGATCATCGTCAGGACCTATATTAATTTTTGTATTGTATTTTATTAAAAAAATATTTGTAAAATTTATTTAACAATCAATATAACTATATAAAACTTACAAAACAACCTTAAATATGTCTACACATTGAACTTTTCAAGTTTTTGCAGGTCATCTCAAACTTCCTTGAAGCCCGATTCAGTCCCATCTTTCCCAAGGGCGGTAAGAGTATTGCAACGTTATATAAGTAGATTATCGATAGGACGAAAGCTTGGCATAAGCAACTAAATTTGCTTTCTTCAAAATCATACCTTGTTCCAGAGTGTTCGTAAGTTAAAAAGTGGTCGATACTTTTATTACTGAACAAATGCAACTAGGCTGGTCAGTCAACAATTGCTTCAAATTAAGCGGTTTGATTTGTTAAGCACACCATTTATAAGTTATGGCAAAGCATTTCTTATTTACATTTACAAATGAATCCCCGTGAGGCAACCTTCCATTTGGAATAGTCTTGGGAAATAGGTCTGTTGGTTAGACATTAAACCCTAACATTTTTCAACATTTGTTTCTTTTTCGTAATATTCTTCCTGTGAAACTGACTGCCACTCAATTTAATAGCACGGTCAAGAAAGTTCAAAGCCTCACTAACTTTTAACTAGAACGAACGACAAGGAGGAAAGTAACCTATCAGTGATGATAGGTTTTTGATACCAGTGTTCTTCTGTTCTTGATGACCATCACACCTAGGACCTCACTTTCACAGGTACATAATTGGTTTACTATTTCTAAATTACTCTTAGAGTAAAATCATAACAACCAAATCAAGTCCACTAGCTCAATGATAATCAATACGCCAAAAGAAGGGTAAGTACACCCATGGCAAACTCATTGACCTGTTTATAAATTTCATTCTCATACTTAAAATGTCTCATTAAAGCTGAAAGGTATTTCCCACTTCATTGAGTCGCCTACAAATAAAATGTACAATTATTTCTAAGGGATAATGAGATGAGGGCTTCATCATGTTCATTAATGATATTCCATACAGGTTCTTTAAATACGTGATAATTTGCTACATTGTATTTTTTATTCTCATCTAATTTCCATAATATGTTGTTTATGCATTTATGATAAAGTAAATCTCGGATTGTGTATGCTTCCCACGTTTGACCTAAGAGGTGTTCCTGCTTTGTGTATTTCCGGGGGGGGGGGCATAGATTTTTGAGGGAACAGCGTTACGAGTTTTCATTTTTTGCTGTTGTTGTTTTTTTATTCATGTACCCTAGCTTGTTAAGGCAATCAGTTGGCTGCACTTACATTGTAAACTTGGGATGATGTTTGGCTAAATGTGCTAACTAAATCAATGATTAAAATCCAGTCTTTTTTTTTATTCCATTCTATTTTAGGCAATAATCGTTTAATTAAATTTATTTTAAAACATTAAGAAAAAAGTTTTTTTGTTCTTATATTTATTGCTGGTTCTTAAAATGAAAGACCGTTTTAGTCCAGAAAACGCCTTCGAAAATGGAACATACTTAAACGCCATACGCTTGAGCATTGCGTTATATTTGATTAATTTTTTCCCTAAAACAATACGAAAACGATTTTGGTTTTTAAGAATCAATAGATGTGTAACTAATTAATTCATGTAAGCAGAACGTTTGGAATGGACATCATTGAGGTATCTTTGCGTAAAGTTAAATATTTATTTTTATCTGTAGCCGTTTATGTTTGTTGTTAATTAATTTATTGATGTTATACACATGTGTACATGTGTGCTGTCTGCTGATTGTGACAATGCTAATAAGTAAAATTAAAGCTCGTCGATATTTCTTTTTAAGATGTCCTTATTTTCTTGTGAGCTTAGATTCAGGATACTATTTTTTGATTGAGGAAATAAAAATAACTATAATATATTGGAAAATTGAAAAAACTGTTTTTATTAACAGTTTAAATGAATAACATCATTATTGTAGACTAGCAACATGGAAAAGTCAGCCCCTGTAATAAATTAAGCGTATTTTCGTTTTATTTGTTTCAATTAATGATCGTCCTGATTTTTGTTTCCTTGACGTGATCCTTCGTGCCCTGAGAAATCTTCGTGTTTGTATTCTTCAGCTTTGGCGTATACCGGCACCGGTTTGTAACTGTGTATGACGAAGCTCTGGTAGGAAGTCGCTTTTTCTTGGGCGTGACCAGCTCCATGTCCATTTGTCCCGTGACCATCGGCTATGCTGTTCCCTGTCGAATGAGCCTCATGACCATGACTAGACTGGAGATGAACATCGGGCGTAGAGATTCCTTGTGAGTGGGACGAGCCGAAGTTTTCCGAATGATCGATGGCATCGTGATCTCGTCCTGTTGCAGACGTGTGACCGTTGTGATTCGAGACTGATGAGGCGTGGTTGCCAAAAGATCCATACTGCACACTGTTTTGGGACGCATGTCCATGACCGTTGTTATCCAGCTGCCAATTTTGCGAGAAATCGTTGTGGCCAGAGTGCGCGTTGTTGGGAAACCGATATTGATACCTATGAGGTCTTACGTTAAAGAAAATTGGTTCCTTGTTAAATGTCGGTGTGAAAAGAGGTGCAGCAGGTCGAGAATGAGTCTGTCGAAAGTTATTCTCAAAGATTGGTACAGCTATGCCTTTATGACCGCCTCTAAATGCACCTTGTCCAAAATGTCCAACATCGGGTGCTTGAAATCCTACAAAACCTGGGTTGATTTTAATAGGATTTGGCGTATCTGGTAAAACATCGTTTGTATTTTCATGTACTGGTATTACAGCCCTTTGAGGACCACCTCCAAAAGCTGAGTTGGCTAAGGCGTGTCCTTCTCCGATTGACCCGTGTTCGGTTTCAATCCCTTTCCAGCCGTTGTCAAATGTAACGTCTTTTACCGGCTGAACCAACAACGGGGTCAGTATTGCGTTTTGAAAGCCTTCATTGAAAGCACCTATGTCTTGATGATTGCCGAAGCCTTGTTCCTGATAACCGTTACCGACGCCGCCTTTACTGTATCCAGGGGCTCCGACGTGGAACACTCCTGGTTGTGCCCCTCCGTCGAAAAATCTGTTTCCTTGATTCGTAAATCTTCCGATGAATCGGTTCGACGCTGGAAATCCATGGAAAGACCCGACGCCAGCAAAGCCGAGGTCCCGTCTTATTCCCGCCTTAGCAATGGCGCATACAGATAACGCCAAGCAACACTACAACAAAAATTTGTATTAAGAATATATATTTACTTTTTTGAGATGAACTTTTACAAATCCAACTTCGCTTTCGTAATTTATTTAAATATATGTATGTAATGTATGTATTAAAAGTACGCTCGCAATACGAATTTGCTAATGTTTAAATTTACCCTATTTCACTAGTTAAATAAATTATATGGGTAAATAAAATCTTATTTAGCAAGTATGGTATGTACAAATAATTTTTTGAAAAGAATTTTGAAAAATTCTGATCAAATGTTTTAAATTATGTCACTTTACAACACATCACTTAACACCTACAACAAACAAATCATATCTCAATTAGTTGAAAAATAAATAACTAAATAAAACACTAAAATGCACTGTTCACGGCCTCTCGTAGTTGATCTTCGATGCATCGCGAAAAATAATCCACACTTGTTCTTTTACCTTTAGTATGTTCATGTTGGGAGGGTAAAGACGACTGATGATTTGGGGTGGCCTGCAGAGTCTTATATAGGTCGGTGGTGGTGGTTTGGTAGAACGCGTTATCCCGTGCAACATTACGGAGCTCAATTTACACAGAAGCTTTGTTCGGCTCGGTTCCATTCACCACGCATTTTTCCACTTTCCCTGTGGAAGCTCCTCCTTGTTGGGAGAATGTGTGTTTTCCACCTTCGGACACGTCCGAGTTGGATTTCGGTTGCACAATAACGGTTCCGGTATCGTACCGACCGACTGAGTATCAGTATCGATGAGTGAGTGATAATAGTTGTGACAACTATTGTGATTTCTACAAAACCGTAAAATGCAAGATAATATTTTCTTTTTCCGGTGTTCTCTATCGTTCGTATTATCATTCTGAACTTCCTTAAAGTTTAACTTGGTTAAAAAAAAATATGGTAGTATATTCTATGCGATCGACCAGCCTATAGTGTATAATAGAGCCTCGTGTATATAAACCCTAATCCACGAGACTCTAGTATATAAAAAAATATGGGTTTAAAGAAAACCAAGTGGTCTAGATTTTTGTTCAATTAGATGTGCATTGAGAATTATAGATCATATTATAGTAAAGCTCATATAAGTTAAAATTTGGAGAATTTAGAATTAGATTCGGATTTTCTCTTCACTCATTTCTTTCTCTAACATTTTAATTTATATGTATAACTTTATTTAAATATTTTGTTGAATGTTGTTTTATATTCATAGATTGGTGGATCACCCATTCAAAGAGGTATTATCCCAGCAAATGTACCATATATAAATTATTAATTTGGTATAAAACAAACTATTTTTTCTGAAGCGTATTTGCCAAAAACACATTTCTTTTTTCAGTGAGATCTAATTCAAGAACGAAATTCAAAAAATACGGTTCGCTATAACAATTAGTCTGGGCTTAGTATTACTTGGTGAATGTATTTCAAGGGTATTGTACATGACCCAATTATTTTACGCAGGATAAGTAAATAATATATCGGATCGTATTAAATGACATTTTGGTAACCAAAAAACTTTTCAGTAAATTACGCCATAAAAATATATTTTCTTTAAAGCATCATTTAACGTTTCTCGAATCTATCGGTAAGAGCGATCGGGCACGTATATTTTTCGATCTACTTCATATCACCAAAGAAAGTTTCCTTAAAATCGACGATCCTTCTTGTCAAGTAAAGCTATTATTTTATTTTGGGCTTTTTTGACGAAAATCCTAACAAAAGAATCATTTATCTTAATTATTTTTTCGTACAAAATAATAATTTTAAACATGCTTTAATTTTAACGATAAAATACAATATATACAAAATAAAATATGTTTTATTTTAATTTTATTCATCTGAAATCCATATATTGTGTACTAGATTTATACTTTTTTAGCTTTTCGTATGGTATTAATACTAAAGTGTCCGTTACTGACGTAAGAGATCACTTTTCTCTTTCTTCGTTTACGTTAAGTTGTCAATAAATGTAGTAACCATTTATTCCTCTCATCCCCCTTTATTCTATCCTCCTCTCTCTCTCTCCCTATCTCCCTTTCTCTTCCCCTTTTCTATCTATCTGTATTTATCTCTGTCTAACATATCATTCACTCACTCTGTTTTTCATTCACTCTCTTTCTCTCTCTCCCTAAAACTCTTTCTCTCTCTCCATATCACTCACTTACTCTCTCTCTCTCTCTCTCTCTCTCTCTCTCTCTTAATCGATCATTCGCTCTCTCACGCTCCCTCTCCCTTTTTCTTTCTGTCTTTTATCTATCTATGTATCATTCTTTCTACCAACCTATCTATTTATGAGTCTATCGATGTATCAATCACTCTCTATCTATCTACATATATGTTCACTAAATATATATCATAGGATCATACATATCTAAAAGTTGTACTTATATAAAAATTAAACATTTTATCAGGTACTCTACATTTTTTACATATGTATACCTAATATCATCCTTCAATAATGTCTATCCATTTATCTACCTACCTTTCCATTGGTCTCTATCTTATCTATTTATCTATTATTTTCATCTATCTATCCTTCTATCTAAATAATTTTCTCTTATATCACTCTCTCCACTATACGCATGTGTATACCTATTTCACTTTTCATAGAATACCGAACAAAAGGAAACAAATTTTTGCAGTTAACAAAATCAAGCGAAGAAACTCTAAACATTGTGTGCTTTTGACCTGAAATCTTATTTGACAATTTCTGTAATGGGAAGTGTTTATATTGTTTAATTGTTTGATACTGTTATAATAATTCCCAGGTAATTAATTATTCCTTGAAATAGTTGAAATATAAATAATTAAGTAGTACGTATGTTAATTTACAAACAGGTTATTCATAAACAAAACATCTTAAATAATTTAATTTTTAGTGATGGAATTCTCCGTCAAATTACCGAAACTGAGCATAGTTTGGACTTCACGTAAAAGGTGTAAAGATATCACAGCTCAAGAAGGGTACAGTTAGGTTTGTTTCGGAACGTTTTTTAGTAGGGTAAGCATCTTTTGAATTTATCAATAAAAATGTCAAAAGGGGAATTTTTTGTGCCCCACCCCCTAACTTTGAAAAATCAGGAAAATTATAATTTTCAACCAATCAGGCTGGTTTTAGTTTCATTCGAATAATTATGAATGTTGTTTCCAGTTGTGTGATGGTAGTACGTTTTTTTTTACTCAGCGCTCAGCAGAATTTCCTATATGATCTTGAATTTTTGACCCATGATTTGGGGTTGCCCCAGGATATATATATATATATATATATATATATATGGAGAGAGAGGAGAGAGAGAGAGAGAGAGAGTGAGAGTGAGAGAGAGAGAGAGAATGGAGAAAAAAAATAGTAAACAAGATACTTATATCCTCTTACAAGTTGGTCGTTCATGTATTTCGAATCGAATCGGTATATTTCGTTACGAAAAAAACAAAAAAAAACCTAGGCTAAAGGATACAAGGACGTTATGTTTGTATAGTCAGTGCAATAAGAGAACTGAACATGCGCAATACGAGCAGTTGTAAAATTATCTAAGCATGTTAAATATGGTATATTCAAAACGTCGAGGTTACTCAAACAGGAAGGTTTTTGAATATGTATGCCAGTGAGAATCGGTAAACACCATGTCAAGATGTGAAAGAAATCTAGTCATTTCCCTTCTCCCTCTCATCGTGTAGCAATTTGAAAAGCTTCAGGAAAAACGAGACAACGAGGGTTATTTCAGCATGTAACGCGTGCATAGAAACAGGCGGTTTTCACCTAATGATTGGCACCGACGTTCTTTGAATAAAGCGACAGCGGCAGGTAACACCTGCCCAGATGTGAATATGAGCATTGCAATCATATAATTCTCTCATATCTTTCATGTGTCAACACCTCGCAATAATCCATATTCTTTCGCAATGTCATGTGCTCCAGTTTAATGGAATCACATCTGGTTTACTTTAAATTCAATTGGTAATTGAAAACAAATAAATAAAGAAGTGTAAATTTATGTTATGAAAATAATAGGCTGTTTTTTGTAATTTAAAAGTTTTGGCGATTTTTCAAATCCACGTCGTCTCATCTTGGTTTGATTGTCTTTGCAGTAAGTTTTGCAGGAAAAATTACTCATGTAAATGTACGGTTGAAGGTTTTGAGAATAACGACGAACATTGTGTTGTTCTCTATAAACGTCTGGTTACCATTACAATGGAAATATATTATCTCTTTTGAATGCACCCTTTTTGGTGTTGTTTTGAAGATAAATTTTTTAATGTGTGACAGATTATGTTTTTCTCGGTGATAATGTTCAGGATAAACTACTTACATCGAACTCATATCAACTTATATCACTGTACGGGTCCGAGTTCGAATCTCAGCTGCCCTGAATCATACGAACAAATGGGCTTTTTTTCAAAAACACTGCCACCAACAGAGGTTAATATGACCTTTGCTATAGCGAACCCCCTTAAAAAATAAATCTAAATAAATCAATTAATAATAAATTAAAGTAATATCTTTACCTGTGTAACAGCCTGAAGACGTAGGCTAATTGCTTTTTTTAAGCAAACATTTAATCGGCACTAACGGACAATACGAAAGGATTACAAGGTACCATTTATCTATTAGTGACTCTCTTTTTCGTGAAATTCGAAGTACCCCAATATACCATATTAGGTCCCAATGCGTACGTTTTTAAATTAGACTTACGAGCTTTAGGTTTATATACAATTTTTCATTTAGAAACCTTCTATCTAATGACCTCTCTCTCTATTCAATATGTAAGGACTGTCCAGTTTAAAGAAATTTATGCTTCCTATGTATAAAAAATTAGGGCAAATGCAAATTTACAAAAACACTCAGTTCCTTTGCTTCCGAGGATTATTTTCATCAGAAATTTGAAACTATTTCTCACGATTACGATTAAATAATATTAAACGTCTACTTACAATATTAAAAATTATGGTTACAACCATAATGAATTTATGAGTTTAGGGTTTAGAGTTAGGGTTTAGACACGAACAAGAGTCTTTAATGGATTTTAATATTGGGATTAGAATGAAACCTTTTTGATGATACTAGGTCAAACACTTATCCACGCGTTCATGCCAATGGGAAAAAATATATTTTAGCTAATTAAAGTACTTTTAATACAAAATGGTTTTCTGCATTCCTTGTGCATGTATTTTAAGGTTCTCACATATCACTTGGTTTTTAAATTTAGAATAAGAAAATATTAAATGAGATTCGATGTATGAAAAGTTACAAAAACGAGAAGGTTCCTTCCATTAAAATAGATTAAAAAATATTTATTTAAAAAATATAATTCATATACTCCCTTAAATACGAATTTAAAAGAAAACGAGAAATATACATCTTTCAGCTGGATTTTGTATCTTTGGTCCTATTGTTCCACTTAAGAATAATGTAACATCTCTGGATTTTTTGCAATTTCAACGATATGACAACCGTTGCAAAGCTGCATTATTTCGTTATTTATATGAATTGTATAATGTAATGAAAGTGAGACAAATATGGATGAAATGAACAAAAACGTTTCAATCTTTTTATTTTATACCTGCAAATGTGAAATTATAATTTACGGACCTGACTTTAGGATCATTATGTATAATTTATAAGATTCTAAATTTCTGTAAATTGTCCGGTTGATGGATGGAGTCATTTCAAAGAACATGTTTGCCAATTTCAAAAATTCAGAGCCATTTGGATGGCATACTTAAAAAAATCCGATTTCCTGAAAAATTTATAATCGATAGTTTTTCGGAGTACAGAAAATGAATATCGACTTTGTTTCTTGTTCATATTTTAACATATTTTGCTAAATTGGTGATTCCACGTTCGTAGAACAATTAAATATTTTTATTATAATAATGTTATAATATATGCATTATATTTAGTAGTCTAATCGACCAAATTATTTCTTTCAATTAATTATTCTTTTTATATTATGTCCTGGTTGAGATGAAAAAGTTATAATATATTATTATTCTACATTTTTTCAAACTTAGACAGTATACAGTTAAATAAAAGTAAACAAACATAAGAAAATATGAATGTTTCTTTCCAAAATTTTGATTGGATCGAAATAATGTCAATGGAATATTGCAAATTTAACAAATATAGGTTATTATTTAATTACTTTTACATTTATTACTTACGAAATTACGTTTTTTTCTTCCATTTGAAATTGAGCTCCAGCACAAGTTATTAAGTTTCTGTCGTTAAGCAGGTCGCATTACGTTTTAATATATAGGATTTAAACCGGTCGTTCATGTTATTGAAAATAATTGTATAATCACAAATGTTAAAGGTTGAACCGCGTGCTATAAAGATTAAAGTTCGTAACGTTTTTATTTAAAAAAAAAATGTTGCTTTTTTCTTACTCGCGTGCTTCTGGGCGTGTAGTTGAAGCTTGCCCAACTTTCAGACAACGTTCACGATGAAAATATTCAGGCCGAAGGTGGTTCCAACTCCAAACTGCTTAAAGTGATGTAAATCCTGGTGGGTGTTGTAAGGATGATACGTTGGCCGAACGGCAAGGACGATACGTGACAATGCATGTTTAATATGTAACATGGCCCGGGTATAAAAGAATTTCTTCTCTGACCAACGGGCATCAGTTTGCCCACGACGGACAAGAACAACACACCAAAAAACCATGAAATCTGCTGTGAGTATATAACATTCGTATGTTATTCGCATTAAATTAACATGAGTACGATTCGTAGATCGCTTTCCTTCTCCTTGTCGCCTTGACTGTCTCCAACGGTGAAAACGTAAGAGACAAACGTGGAGTTGTTACTGCACCTTATGTCGCAGCTCCTTACTATGCTGCAGCCTATGCTGCGCCCTATGCTGCGCCCTATGCTGCTTATTATACCGCCGCGCCTTACTATGCTGCTCCTTACGTTGCCGCACCAAATCCAGTCGTAGCACGTGCTTCCAGGGTAGTCGGCGCCCCCGGTTTTGCAGCGAGATACTATACCTCCCCCTACGTCGCAGCTCCCGTTGCAGCTGCACCTTACACAGTACTCGTATGATGAATTTGTTTTGAAACTCTTTGTTCAGAAATAAAAAATATCTATTACAATTTTATTTTTTTTATTAACTTCCTTAATAATTTAATTATATAGAACAGAACTAATTCTTGAAGTAATTCAATCGGTTTAGGTTCAATTGAGCAGTGATAAACCCAACACCAACCTTTTTACCTAAAACCTATTATTCTTAACATATCACAATTATTGTCCATAGAACGTTTGCGAAGAGGTAGTTTCTTTTTGAACTTTCCCTCCCCGAAAGTTGAAGTTTCCCACTCCCCGATGTGTTAACCTTAGGGCCGCGAGTATCTCCCTGTAAGCCATATTTTTCAAATATAATATACAATAATAAGGTTTCTTATTGTATTGCATCTTATTTTTATTTTGCTACAATAGCAAAGCTCTGTATTGTTCAATATTATTTTGAGTATAATATTTCATTACTAAAAAATAATAATAATAATAAACAAACTATTTTGTGTAAGTAAGTCTTACATAGAAATAATAATTAAATTTTAAAAGTATTTAGAAACTTTTTGGCTCTACCAGTACACAATGAATGGAGGGAAGTTTGTTGAACGTGGCAGGAGCACATTAAATGAGCAGCATGAGAGAAAACAGCTGATTTAAGTAAGATAAGATAATCGTATCAACAAAATAAAGTTAGTTTTATTTATAATAATGTGGAAGAAAACGACTGGCTTAACGGGGCTCGCGGTTTCTGCAAACCCAAGGCATACGCTTTTAACGTTGTACGGTAAAATACTCCGGGTCTTGGCGAAGATGCCCGACGATGCTGCTTACAGGAAGTACACCGAGGAACTAATCTCACACAGAATGTCGATCGTAACCAAAGCGGAAGATCCGTGCGAGATTGAGGAGAAAATCGGTTGCGGTCAAGTTGAAGAGATCATCGTGCAGGCAGAAAACGAACTCAAGCTCGCTAGAAATTTCCTGGGCTGGAAAGCCTGGGAGCCGCTTGCAAGCCAGCCACCTCCGAGGCAATGGACCTGGCCTCCATACAAATAATTCGTAATTTCTCTGAGATAGTAAAATATAATTTACTTATTAGTTTTATTATGAATGTTTTTATTATGTCTCAAAATAGCCCTTATTACTTGTTCTACCAGCATTATTATTCCAAACTATTCTTTAAAAAAATCATTTTTTATTTTTATTCATGTTCCTCAAAGGTATAAATCAATTTTTATTTGCTTTTCGTTGATCATCGATGATTTTTACGTTTTATGGCATTGGCTATTTTCATCATATAGTTTATTGAACATCGAATTGGAACCCTAGGATTGCACAACTATTCCACTATTACGTGTAGCAATTGTATTCCCGGTCGGCTTTGTCCAGTCGAAAAAGGACTATTCATTTTCGGCTGGAAAGACTTTCCGTCTGCACCGCGCGTCAGGAAAGCATAATTATACCGAAACGGTGCTTCCTATCTCGACGTGACAGTAACAATATGTCCAGAGGCCCAGGGGTTAGCTTTTCTTCCTCGAGGAGCGGAAACTTTTAAAAGGGGAACGGGAGAAATTTCAAGATAGGGCGACGTAATTGGTTTGTCAATCCGCATAAATATTCAGATACTGTAACGGCTGAATTAATTGAGAAATACGTGGGTGAAATTTTTGACTCTGTCTAAGTGCGTCCACCGAATATATTAATGAGTCAATACAAAAAAGCTTCTCATGCAATTGCGTCTATAACTGGATTTCTTGTGCCATTTTTCTACCAGTTGGTCATTATTTTCACCCGTGTGACAAGATTTAGTGCAGTATCATATGTGTGTGTGTTTGGAAGGTCCAAATAATAAAGCAAAAAAATCAGATTAACTTTAAAGATTTTATTGGATGAATCATTTTCAAATAAATGAAAAATACCAAACATTCTAGTTTAGTAATAAAAAATCTTTAGTGCTACATCTGTATGCTTAATTAATGCTAATAAGTAGAGACCGGATTTGTATGCAATTGTATATTCTTCTTCTATATTGTATACTAACGACCATAGATATCAGATAGGGAGATCATATCTCCGTGGTACAATGGTTCTAATTTTATTATTCATATTTTTACATGTTTGAAAAATATTGCAAAGTTAAAACATTTTTGATTACTGAAAAAATCAATAATAAATTTGGTAACTAAAAGAGAGCAAAAACAAACAACAAACGCCTAAAATTTGATACAGATTTCGGTTAAATTTCCAAAAACAATCTGACAATAGAATTCTCTTGAAATAAACCAAAAGTCGAATGTGCTTCCAGAATAACAGGTTGCGGTTTTTCCTTCGACGTTAACCAGAATTAGTAAATTCCCCGGCGATTAATTACATGATTTATGAATGATGAATTATATTACAAGAGAACATAAAAAAACATCCTTGAAAAAAAATACCGGATTGACTAATTTGGAGAAAATTAACGAAATCTTAAATGGTTAAAATAAAGTTTTTATACAGGGTGTGGATTATCCAGCTATTTCCCGATTCTCTTCAATATTTATATGCCCTTTATCCCTTCAATTTCCAAAGACATCACAGTTCCAATTAACTCTTTCACTTCAGTAATCATCGGAAAATTATTATTTTGATCGGGGGTTAAAAATTTTATTGTGACGTAACTATCGGTGTAAACAAATACAACTTTTCTGATAATGCAAATTTGTAGTTAACCTTTGTAATTTGTATGTGTGTGTGTGTTTTATCAAAGAGTGCCTATGTTGTAATTTTAGTAAGATGTTCCTATCATTCGCGACTGGAAGAGAAAAACTAGCAGAAATATAATGAATAAACGTATTGCCTTTCCCAGCTTATAACACATAGATTGCATGTTACAGATTTTGTTCCTTCAACACATTTCCTAATAGAATGGCATTTTTACCATCACCAAGATGTTAAAAAGGGTAATTGTATTTTGCCTGGAACCTAAAGCTGTATGTGCCCTTGTTGCATTTGCCGTTGCGTATCGCTCCCACCTAATACGTTGTGTGTCATTCATTTGTCATCATTCAGAGTTCTCCAGCCAAAATCCGTAAATTACAGTTTCACCTCAGCAATTATTAAAACCATTAAAAATTAATATATATACAATAAATTTGTATTAATTTTTCAATATTTTGTAATTATTAATTTATTGGGTTGGGTTAATTTGTTAATTAAATAGATTAGTGATAATTATACGTTTTTAAATATCATCCAATGTTTCATAAATGTACAAATACTTCATGTAATGTATTGAACTTCACAACCTTTTCAATACTCCAATGATGAATTCAACATCAACACAGGATAAAAGGAGAAAGAGTTTCATACTACAAATACTTCTTAAATGGTGAGCAGTTAGGTAATTGGGCCGTTTATTCTCGCTACTACTACTCTTAGACCAGGGTTCATTGACGGGCTACAACTTGCGTACGCCTTGCAATATTTTATGCCGCTATTTCAAACTACGTTCTTTACATGCAGCATGTACAGTTAAACGTGTAAGAAAAGACCGGTCCGTCGTGCATGTAGCGAAAGGCATTTGATTTAAACGGTAGTTTACTTTCTGCAACAGGGGGGCGCATTGTTGAAACGGACAGGGTTTAACAAATTGCAGAAGAGAATTGAGAGTTGCCACCTGGTTAGGCAACGACATCGTTTTATGTTTTGTTTAAATGCCGCTCTTACAGCTGGTCTTTTCAGAAAATAATTATATTACCAAATTTTCACCTCATAATAATACTTAACAAAGCTTTGTTCTTTAAAATAATTGAAATATAAATAAAATATTGATAAATGGTAGGGAGAAAGAATAAACTGTCGTAACCAGTTTGATCAACAGTACTTCTGGCCGCGCACAGCAAGATTACAACATGTTAGGTATGTCGTTTATATTTTCTGTATGATTCTTCAAAATTTTATTAATAAGGCTGATAAAAATTGTTATCTTTACTATCATTCTTTGAATTGGCATTATTTAGTCTACATTTAGGAAAAGTATATGTATAAGTTACGTGTGTTGACTAAACAAGAGTCTTTTTAAAAAGAACTTTATTAGTTAAACACACTTACAATTTGAGAAGAACCTTTCCTGTACACAGATATGATTAATCTGAGTGTCATTACAAGTATAATGGAATAGTGAACAGGGAAGGGTCTTTTGCTTACATATGCTTATTTTAATAAGCAAGAAGAAAATTTATTCGAAATATTTTCCAACACAATCAATACATTCTTTGAATTTGTACAGGGGTAATATCATTTGTCGCTGAATTAATAGTTTTGTGCAGGCGTAACTTATATATACTTGTAATAATGCAGGTGTTAGTATATAATTTATTTGAGATCAATTTTTCATTTGAATCTGTTTAGAGATTTGTTACTTTTTAAGCCTTGCTAAAATGGTTAAGCTTTTTACAATCGATATTAAAAATTTTATATTAAAATGATTGAATATCTCTGACGAAGGTGATTATATTGATCTGGTACAAAAATAATGCAGGTTTTTGAAAAGGTAATCAAAACTATTTTTAATTTTTATAAAATAAAGAAAATTTATTCGAAATATTTTCCAACACAATCAATACATCTTTGCTAAACGCTTTTATTCCGCTGTCACAAAAATCTTTATTTCGAGTCACAATAAAGTCTTGGAAAGCGTTTTTGATTGCACCGCGTTCTATAAAAAAATTTATCCTTTAAGAAGTGATCAAAATGCCTATAAAAGTGAAAGTCTGTAGACGAGAGGTCGGATGAATAGGAGAATGCCGTAAGGTTTCATATCCTAAGTTCGTAAGCTTCCGTAGGGTAGACATTGCAGCATGTGGCCTGGTGTTATTGTGAAGAAGAATCGGCCCCTTACGGTTTAACAATGCTGGACAAAGACATTGCAGTTTCCAGTGCATTGTGTTAATTTCTTGACAATATTTCTCAGCTGTGATAATTTCAACAAAATTCAGGAAATGATAATGAACAATCTCAGCAGTACACCACCAAACAGTCATTATAACGTTTTTTGGTGCGGATTGGTTTGGCGCTTCATCCTTGTCTAACCACTGACCTGTACGCCTCCCGTTCTATACAAAATCCATTTCTCATTGCGATGATTCGATCGAGAAATGGATCATTTCGGTGGCGTAAGAGAAGAGACGTGCACATTTCAAAGGGTCGATTTCTTTGGGCTCCGGTTAGTTAGTGTGTGGTACCCTCTTGTCTCGCTTCTTTAGTTTACCAATTTTCTCAATATGCCGAAAAATTGTTGAGTTGTTAGTGTTGTCAACACTAAGCTCTTCCGTAATTTTTCGTGTTGTCTTACGTGATTTTTTTTCAACAACGTTTTGAGTTGGTCGTCGTCCACAACGGAAGGCCTACCGCACCTTCCCTGGCTGAGATAGAAATCTGGAAGACGAAATATCTGAAACCCTGCACCGTGCATTCACTCATGCTTACCATTCCCTAAACTGTTACCACTCCCTAAATGTTAGGCGCGGTTTTGCCGTACTTCGCCTAAGTTTAAATTCGTATAAATAAATTTGACGAAAATCTAGTTTGGACATATTTATTTTCTCAGGTCCCACTCTTATAAAATTCAACATAAACTAAAATGTTTTATATAACAGGTAACAGTTAAACGAATTGTTATAATCCATAAATTAGATTGAGGATTTTGCTTTGTTTACATGACAAGCACCTGCGAAAATAAAACAAATTTTCCAAACCTGCATTTATCCAAACCTAATATGATGACAAACAGCTCGACATTCAAAAAACTTTCTATTCACTTTTATTTCCGGAACAAAATAGTATATCTGTTCTTAAGGTTTACGTGCAAATAAATTTTAATTTCTTAAGTAAATACAGGGTGATTCCCTACTCTTACGACAAAGATCGTCAGGTGCACACCTCAAACCTATACCTCAAATGCAACAAAATAGTTCTTATGAAAACAATCCAATTCTCAACCCTTTCGTAGGTATTTATATAGTCTATAGTTATAGTGATATATTGGACAATTTTTATAAATTGCTAATTATCATATAAATTTTCTTGTATTCTCATAGATTTTGTTTCCAGTGCCGTTTAAATGGGAGAATATTATAAAAAACATTAGTTACAAAATAAAACTTTTTATTTCGTTAAAGGTATTGTCCATTGGTTTTGTTATCATTCACAAATGATGTATACTATGATGTTATATAAATGAAAAAGATGAAGATTAATTATGAATCCCATAGTTTTCACCAGAAAGAGTGTCCGAGTGCGAGTGGTGCGTGACTGTAAGTAAAATGCGTTGGTACAGTCAGACGATAGTGCGGTACGACTGTCTTGGTGACAAGTGGTGCCGAGAGGAGTGGTGCGTGTGCTACCAGTGGTGCATGGAGGGCCAAAGGTGCGTGGTATACTGGTGCATGAGCTGTGACGTAGCTATGGCCCACGCTCACTCCACCGAAAATTCCCCTCTTTGTCTTAGTAGATTCTTCAACAGGGGCTGCGCACACTGCGGCCAAAGCCAAGGCAAAAATCACCTGAAACAATTTGAAGTATGCAATATTAGAAAATTAGCAAATTAAATTTATAAGACAAAACGATAATTACACAATAAAACAAACCTATATTAAACAACTAACATTTGTCGTGGATTAAGTAAAATCACATCCCAGCACTTTAACAAACTTGATTCAAATTATCAAAGGACACAAGAAAAAAATTCAGATGCTATGCCAATAATCAAAATCACTATCACGATGATACGTATAAAACAACGTAGGAAAAAGACGCAAAACGTAATATATAATAAACACATATCTGTTTGTCATAAAACATTTTTATACATGCTATGCACGGAAAGTATCACATTGATATATATATATATATATATATATATATATATATATACTATTGATATAATTGATCATCAATATGTCATAAAGTCAATTTGAAAGAAAAGAAAAAATAATTGTCTTTCTTCGAGTTTTTGAAGATTAGATAAAGATTTTGGAAACTGTATAATTTACAAGGTTAACAAACGTCAAGCTTTTCACATAGAGAGTTAAAAAGCCACTTGAATTGCTCTTTTACCAGGCGTACTACCCTTTGGATCAGATATCTTCGATTCCTTCAATGTGTGAGACTTTTTCTTTAAAGAAGAGGGTCATTGCATGAAGAGGTGATAGTCTGAGGGAGCAAAGCCGGGATATTTATCTAGCTAATCGGTGAAACCACAAGTTTATTAATAATTGTTATCGGAAAAATTGCTACTTTAGAAAACTAACGAAATATATCATAAAGTATCAATTTTTCCGATAACAATAATTAATTATATATNTATATATATATATATATAGAGAGAGAGAGAGAGAGAGAGAGAGAGAAATATCGTTTGAGACTCAAATTTTCAACTTTGGGCTTAATTTGACTGCTTTAAATTCTTGAAGAAAGATAGATAGATAGATAGATAGATAGATAGATAGATAGAGAAAGAGAGAGAGAGAGAGAAAGAAAGAGAGAGAGAAAGAGAGAGCATAGCCCAGACATTACGAATAATGGTAAAGGCATGAGATAACAAAATATATATAGCAGATTGTTACAATTGATGTTGAACGAAAAGTAAAACATACTTAAGAACACAATTTGCTTAAAATGTCGTCAGTTTTAAACTGCCTGAACTGTTTAAACAAAAAGTAAACGCGACCAGCAAATAGTGTTCAACCATGAAATGTGGGAGGTCGGCTGTGTCGAATCTTGTACTATTTCGTCCGCTGTTTCTTTTCTTTATCCTTGGTATTAATGAACAAATCAGAAATGTTACTGAGCATTCGTCTTTTAGAGGCCTACATAATCCAATTATTTGTTTAATAACGTGTATATTGTAATTCCCATCAGTAAAAGCTTTTAATCTAACATTTCATTTCAAATAACAACAAATATTTCTTCATTACACAAATTCTAGCCCTTTTTAAACTTTATAACCTTTTATAGTAATACATTTACTTATGGTTTCGAACAAATTATGAAATTTTACTTTTTCACCTACTGTTTTATGAATAAATTATAATTATGGGAAGCACTTATGTACAAGTTTTACATTTTTTCATGGATCTTTAAGTCCAAACCAACGCCGATGGCGTAGAAAAATGCTTTTCTGTACGTTTCTTAGATTAAAGCGCGTACCCGCGCTTTGGCATAGATGCTTATCTATGGATTTATATCCAATAAACACAGTAAGTGTAGGTCTTCAGATTAATTATTGACTCACTCCTTTATGTTCTACTGCAAACAGCTTTATATCTGCTATAAATATGTATATATATATAATATATTTATATAACTACAACTTGCGAATCAGTGTTGGGGAGAAACAAGTAGGAGTTCATACAGATTGCTGTGCGGGGTAGGAATGAAGTGGCATCAAGCGCTTCAAATTTCTAATATCAGAGTTCACAGTTAAGAGGCACAGATCTAGTGCCATAACTGTGCAGGCCAAAAAACATACTGCATGGTTGCGTAATGTACGTATCATGAACAATTTGTTGTGGGGAGAGTTAGAAATTAGAAACGATCGAATTAACATTTTTAATTCTAGGACATTCATACATGCCTTGTGACCAAAACTTCTACATAATAGAAAAACATTAACGAGCAAAGCAACGATTCCAAGCCTTTTTGCCATTTTTCAAATGTCGTGTAATCGGATTGGATTAAAAAAAGGAGGGAAAATTCATAAGGTGCGGTTGAGATGGGAAGTTGGTGTCCGAGTGGATCGACGTCACGATAGCTCAAGTGGTAGAGCAGCGGCGTATCAAGCCGAAGATCGTGGGTTCGAATCCCGCTCGTGGCATTGACTTTTTTATCTCAACTAAAAACCTTAATTAATTGTAAATTATAATACGTTTAGAGAGATAGCCAGTTCTAAAGACTTTCCAAGCCCACGAGATCTATTCAAAACTTGCCTGGAACTGTCTAAATGCCCTAAACAATTAGAACAAATAGCCTAATACTAAAGTGGGTCCCAAGTCATGAAAGAATTACTTGCAACGAAGTAGCAGATACATATGCTATAAAAATAAGCCGCGGAACAACATAAATAACCAAATCTATTTTGTGGCATAAACGATGGTGAAGAAGGAAATCCTAGTCAACAGAAAGGAGTTAAAAACTCTAACTGGTCTATTTCCAGGGCATGCGATAGCAATATACCACTTTAAAAATGGGATTATCAATAGTTGACAAATGTCAATTACCCCTGAAGAGATTTTTTCATAAAACAAACGCAAAACTTCTAGATAATCCAATAACACAGTTATCAAAGTAGACGAAAGTTTAAGTGCTAATGTGGAAAATCCTTTCTAATACAAATAGGGGGACTTATTTGTCACGCCTGGGTTCGAATCAAGGCATAGATTTTTTAAATTGTAAAATGTAAGTAAAAGGCGCAGCGAATTTGTTGGATCTACAGCCGCCCTTCTGTATGATATGAAATTTTTTTACCTGTTATGCACTTTCTGACTTCTTTCAATAATCATGTTAGTATATATTTGCGCTAAGTGAAAAGTTCAAGGTAGTTATTATTTAACAACAATTAGACCAGATTTTGTCAAATTGTTCCTTCTTTCTGATTTGACTTTCACTGTTAAATTTTGAACCTTGCTTTCGAATTATTCAATTTTAAGACTCCAAACAAAAACAAAGTAGACCACAAGAAGACATCCGATCAATAAAATCTGATGAAAATCTGTTTAATTATATTTGAGTGTTCGTGTCGTTTTTTGTTTATTTGTACTAATGTCGTCCTGGTGCATTTTGTGCAGAATAAGTTTCTACTATCTGAGGCTTGTGGCAGACCCTGATTTTCATGCTTATTGGAACTTCACACAGCGACAAACATGCTGACGGGGCTGTAATATAATATAAATTTAATCATTTAATTTTTAACCAAAGTTAGGCTAAGTAACGTCACATTCTTTAAACAGTCGTAAACTTTTCCTCAAATGGCACCATTAATATAAAAGCATGCAACATCTCTAGTTAGAACCTGGACAGAAACTACCTGTAAATATGGAATCAATATATACATACGTGTATGTTAAAAAATTTAAGTTCTGTTCTAAATTTTAATTGTACTTCAAAATATAAATCCGTTTAGAAATGTTTGGTGATTAGTGACCGTTAATCGATAATTATTCAGAAATCGTGAGATGCGGTCTGGTGTGATGTAGGTTTCAGAAAAACATTTTCTTTATCGTGCAAACGTTTAGATCTTTCTTGAGATCATCTTCAGGGCTCAAAGTGTTTGTCTTCTGTGTAATTGTGCCATTCTTGCGTAACGTGTTGAGAGTGAAATAAGGAAAATTTTGTCGGAAACACCCTCAGGAGTGGCTTCAGTATAATATCCTCCCTATGGACTTATTGGATCATTTTAATTTTCTCTTTAAAAAAACTTCTTTTTTCATAATCAAATAATCTGAATTGGGAACAGGGTTAAATTGGAATGTAAAACTAATTGACTGAGAGTTTTCTGAATTATGTTGGTTTTAGTATCCTTAAGTTTAACATTATATGATTATTCAATTATAAATAATTAAATAATGATTTTTATCGTGGCGTTTACTTACAAAGCACTTCATTTTCTCGAGTCGGTTGATACGAAGTTACAATTCGTTCTGGTTACTTTGTTTTCCAGCGGTACGACTTTATATACTATGGGCTGGATGACTTGAAGGGGCAAATTACGTAATGGAACAACCCCGGGAGGGAGTGTCACAAGAAAGGGAGAGTTTGCAAATGTTCAAAAAGGAGTAGTCCACGACTTCCAGGCTTCTTGACGTAATTGTTTGTTTGTTTTTTCCTCGGGAACTTCGTTTGTGTTTTGAGTACAATCGGGCTTAAAACCTTTTATTCCCTCTCTTATAATACTTTGGATTATAGTTTGCAACCCTTCACATGCAAGTTCTTCTTGATTCTAGATTAAACATTTGGATAACCTACCATGGCTAAACCATGACCGCATAGACGTATATACATTTTCCGCAAGCCTCCACACTGTGCTTAATAACATTATCTCACGAAAAGTCAATGTTTCATGAATCAGCAATATTTATAAGTGCAATACTTAATATTTTACTTATTTTTTAGAAAATAGTGGAAATATAGTCATTAAAAGAAACCTAACAGTATCGTAAAATACTGGAAAAAGTGTGGGATAACTATTTCAATCAGGATGTCCGGCAAGGCTTGTCATTATTGTAATATTTTCGTATAAAAAGATTCTGATAAAAAAACGAATAAAGTATGATGGTTTGTACGGTATTTTCTATCTGGATTAGCGGATCTTTTGTTTTCCAAGGGGAAAATACATTATTGCCAGGGGACCGGTAAATAGGATATCCGGTCCGCTTATTCTCTCGTGTTATAGTGTTGTTAGCCAGTGGACCGTTTTCCAGCCGATATCCTTCTTTTCTCATTTGAAAGGGTTGGTTGACTTTTTGTCAGGGTCGAGCTCTTTGAAGAAGGGCCGTTTCTGAATTATTCTTGTATTTTTCTTTTGTAAAAAATCGGTCTTTTATGATTTCCTGAAAATTGCCAAGTTTAACTCAAGTTGATTTTATTTCTTTTTTCGTTTGTTTATTTATGCCGGTGAGTTTATTCAGTACGGGTCATAGAATAAATGTAAATATTTACATTTGCACAGTTCGTGATGGCACTGTATAAGGAGTTTCGCATAAAAACTGGATCTGACCTATTTTCAAATTTTGTTTAATAACGTTTAGTTTAATTAGTTTTCATTACTTAGTTGAACAGGTTAATTAAATTTTACGACTTTTTCCAGTTTGATTGTATTCAAGCTTAATTATTGAGCTTGTTCATGTTTACGAACTGATAGGCGATGTTACACATTGCTACATTATGGTAATGAAGAAGATTGTATTTACTTAAGGTTTTTTTTACGTTACGAAAGAATAAATATTTGTTCTGCAAAGTTACCTATTTTCAAACGTCCACCCCAATCTCTCTCACTCTCTCTCATTCTCTCACTATCTATCTATGTATCTCTCACACTCTGTCTCTCTCTCTCTCTCATTCACTCCCTTCCTCCTCTCACTCTCTTTCTCACTCTCTCTCTTCTTCTCTCTCTCTCTCTCTCTCTCTCTCTCTCTCTCTCTCTCACACACACTATCTATCTATTTATCTATGATTCTATCTATCTCTGTGTCTATCTGTTTAATCCTCTCTCTCTCTCTCTATATATATATATATATATATATATATATATCCTTACTCTCTTTCTCGCTCATATCGCTCATACACTCATTCTTCTAGTTTTTTCTATCTCTTATTTTACACACACACCTCATCGTTTCTTAGCATTTTTATGATTCCTTAAACATCCAAACAATTCCCGTCCTGTTAGGTTGGCACTAATTTATTGGTATTAGTTGACATTAATGGTATTGGAAAAGAAATTGTAGCCTTGTTGAAGCCAACATGTTTATCGCATGTTCGTTATACCTGTATGAAAGGAGAAATGCAATCTCGAACACAATTAGTTAATAGTTCTTGCGCAAGTATTCTACAAACAACAATTTGCGTCCGTAAAATCAATAAGTTAATTTAAAAAATTTTTACCTAGGACAGTCGAAACAATTGACTAAAACTAGCAGCCCGAGACGAACGTGGTACGACTTGACAGGAGAATTTCAGTTCTCGTTACAGAACCAGTGTCATTTCACAACATTCCCGAGTTAGATAGACAAGTGAAAAACTGGGCCTTGTTAAACGGTTTAAGTCTTTCATAAGTGAAAAAAGCTGCCGTTCCATTTTGTCCGAGGGGCGTTTCACAGAGGCGTCGGAAAGAATGACAGGGCTGGAATAAGTCCAGTCAATCACGAGTCGCCGGCTATCTGATAACGTTTCAATCAATGGAAATTGTTGAATATATATGGCAAGTGATTTATGACCTTTCGATTTTTCTTGCATAACATGTGTTACATTTCGTCCCACCTAGAAACCAATTAAAACTAAAATTACCAATTCACTAATTTCGTGGTCCGCTTGACCAATTAATATATTATAATTATTTAAGGTTTTTAGTTGAGATAAAAAAGTCAATGGCACGAGCGGGATTCGAACCCACGATCTTCGGCTTGATACGCCGCTGCTCTACCACTTGAGCTATCGTGACCTCGAGCCACTCGGACACCAACTTCCCATCTCAACTGGTAATTCAAAAAGGTGCGGTTGAGATGAGAAGTTGGTGTCCGAGTGGATCGACCTAATTAATTATAACTAAAATTACCATATATAATAAAAACAGAAGAAGTGTTAGGAACATTTTTATTTAAATATCTCCTGTTTATTTGTAATAAAAGTGTAATAAACTCTTCGATTGAGATCCTTGGAAGAAATTGCATTATTTTTTCTAAATTTATTTATTATCGTTTTAAGAAATAGGAGGGTAACGAAAGACGGCAATGCGACTGAGGTCGGGACCTCCCAACTTCCAACTTAACCACAGCGATCCGGCCCTTTGACCCTAAAAATAATTAAAGGAATGTGGCTGCATAGATGGGCCAGATCGGCAGGGAGTATCAGGAGCACTATCTACAAGTGGCCCTCGGAGGATCTGACTCGCAAAATAAGGGTCATCCTCATCCAGTTGATAGGTCACGCGAGGTTGTCACACGGACACTTACTTTGGGAGCCAAAATCCGCGTATTTATCCGACATAAACAGAAAGGTTGCTTGATGTATCCCACCTAATCATAGCTTCATACAAAGAGCACGTATGAATGCCACGCGACATGAGAATTGTGCTTGAGCACGGCAACGAGTATCTGGTCTTCTGACCGATTGTAGCAGTAAACAGTTGTTTTATTATATCTAGTAATATTTTTGTGTCCCTAGAGTAAATGTATTTATTACCGTAAATTGGAGTGTGAGAGGGTTGATTGCTGGATATTGAGTCATCATCAACTCTTAATAAGGTTAATTTTATAGGTGTGAAGGGTGATGAAGGAATATCGAGGACTCCACCACCTTAACCGAGTGAATGGTATGTAAATAAGAAAGTATGTATTTAAGAGTGCGAATGGGATTGAATTTAGAAACTGATCCCGTTGGGGGATGAAATTACCTAGCTGTTGATAGCCTCTGGAGACCAATATCGGAGGCTGGACGGGTAAGACCGAGGTCTGACCCGAACTGCCAACACCCAGGGTGGGTGATTCTCGAGGACTACCATGTGTGTACATCTGTGCGCAGATTTGAATTTATATAAATCAATGATATTCCGTTTATTTTAGCATGTTGAATGGATAATCTCCAATAGATAGATAGATAGATTCAACCTTCCATTTTTTAAAGTAATTGAATGTTTAAAAAAACATGCTATGAACAACAGATATAATAACAATCGTTTTGCCATTAAAATAACATTGTTAATACTATTGTTATTATTTTAATTTCTACTCTTACCAAAAAGCAAACACAAGATTTTTCGTTCTTAAGAGCAACATATAATTTTGAAGTGAATGCTTGTTATATTCAAAGAACTGAACATTGGCCGTTTTTGCAGGCAGAGTGACGTGAACCTTTCCACCGACGATATCCTTTATTATTAAGTTGAAATTGATCCTGATTGTCTGATCAGTTAAACGACTGATGAATAATGTTGTAACTTACGATTATTTAAGTAAAATAACATACGATGCGATTAAATAACTGATAAAAAATAGAAGAAAGCCTTTTCTTCCTAAAGCATCACTTTTTTGTACTTATATTAACAGCTTTTTGGAAATCCTGAGCCGTTAATTACCAAACAAGAATTTAGAAAAGTATTTTCCAATTGTTACAGGTGTGACGCTTTAGAATGTCATAAGACTGTTTAATGACAGGGTCTGCAGAATTTGGACATAGTTTTTCCCATGTCTTAAAGTGGAAGGTAATTAAATGGGTAATGGCTAGTATAAAAATCTATTATTTTCTTTAATTGCTGAGAGAGAAGTAGATTTTTGTTTTTCTGGTTAATACTACTTAGATTGTATGCTTCTGGTGATTATCCAATGCCATTTCTTTTTCTAACTATTTGTTCAGTTCCGGTTACATGCTTCTTTTACCATGCTTTGGGATCTATCAAATATGATCTGGCGCTTCTGGTCCGATTGCTGAGAAGACTGCCTTTCATTGCCTGTTCATTGCTATTAATCCCCCTGTGTCCTGGTACTCTCCTCAGCGTTATGTTTTAGCGTTTTCTTAAGATTTACAGGTAATTTAGGCATTCCCATACCAGGTTTGAGTTGAAGCTCTAAAGTTCTGCTTGGGTGTGTTAATGTATGAGAATATCTGTGCACCTATAGCCCCTTGTGAGCATTAATTTTAGTTTTATTACATTCCTTAGTTCATTGCAATCCTTTTCCTGAGAAGTAAGTACAAGGCCAATGACTGTTGTTGTTACAATTCCTATCACTGCGTGTTTTTTCTATTATAGGTTGTCTCCGTTCTGCATCACATTCAAAGTTGATATGAATGGTTGTTTCTACCTCCTCATTGCATAACTTTCAAATTGGATCGTTGAATATATCCATAATGTGTACACGTTTTCTCAGATGCCAGTGGCCAGTATATAGTCTTACCATTCCTCTGAATTTAGCCCTCTCAAGCAGTGACAGGCTTGGTGAAGGTTGTTTTAATATAAGTGCCTAGCACATCTAGAGTTCACCCATTTCTCCTTTTGCCATTTTTGGATCCATTCTATGATGGAGGATTCTATGTTTGTTTTTGTTATCCTAGGAATAGGTTCAAGGCCTATAAATGGTCTTACAGATCCTCCTCAGAATAGCGTGTCTGCCTTTTCAATACCCAAATTCCTTTTTTTTTCCAAGATATCATCATGTTGTCTTCCCCCAGATTTGGAGATTTTGGGTGCATTCACAGACTAATTTTTTACATGGTAATGCTTTAGTAACTGCTTGGCTATCCGATATTATGAGAATTTTTTCAGGGTAACTTCTTTTAGGATTTTATAAGGACAAGGGTTGATGCGTGCATTTGCATGAAAAACCGAGGTGTACTTCCCTAATGAGTGTAATTGCTCATATTTTGGGCTAGTACAACAAATACCAATTTAACTTATAAAATAATCGGTTGTTAGTGTAAATATTTAAGATCGTTTGCTTTGTCTTAATTAAACCATATTACAAAAGAGAAATCGTACATTTTCAGAAGAATTAATTTGTTCAAAGCAAGCTTAAATATGATTTTAAAAAATCAATTTAATATTCAGAACAGTCTGTGTTTTAACTTAATAAAATCGGTATACTTATAGCAAAAATTAAATATTTTGAAGGAATAATATGAATTAACAGATTAACTTATCATAACAAATAATTTATGAGATAAATTTTTAAGATAAAATTATTTAAGATACATTTTACTTTTTCGTATACTAGCAACTAAAATATAGATTTTATCGGCTTTACTAAATTATTAATGCAAAATTATTGCTATCTTCACTATTAATCGTATCACAGTTACGTATTTAAACTTGATTTATTTTGGGGCCTATTATTGTTTGCTATTTACATGAACGACCTGCCAAAAATAGCCGATTCCGTAATAGTAATATTTCCTTACTGTTAAATTTCTCAAAAGCTTTCATTTTTGGGAACATCCTAATCTCTATGATAGAATCTAAAACTATGAAGATATCGATCTAGATAGTTGCTGTTAGTATTTACTGTGATATTTTCACGAGAAACTAACTTAAACTATCGACAATTACATACGTTGTTAACAAAAATCATAAAGAGAAAAAAGTATCAATAAATATTTTCAAATAAATAAATAAATATTTTTTGTAATCTTACAGAGAGAGGCTACGGACGTGGGACCACAGATTTTAATTAAACTTATTTTTGTGATACCTGTTAAAATATGTTTTTTCCACATATTTCAACATTATTATAATGTTAATCCATAAATGTATGTAGTATTCATTATTGACTTACTAATAATTTTAATAATTATTCTTTTTATCTAAGATCTGATTGAGATGAAAAAGCGGGGAAAAGTTTTTTGTATCAAACGTCTTCCCTTCCAAATGCGTTCGATATTTTTCGAAAATCACAAAATTCGTGATAACTTTCCGCCACGTGACGGTACAAACCATTACCTCCTCAAATAAATCTGAATCTGAAATATAACATAAAACATTTGAGAGGTTTTGTTGTTTTCATCCTTATTTTTCCCACTTATGATGGCATAAAAACCAAAAGTCTTCCATATACACTCAAAGAACAGAAGCAGATTTTCGTGGCCGTAATACCAAGAATATTGGAAAATTCAAATTTTTAAGTCGAACACTGCACGGATAAGAAAAAATTGGTTATCAAATCGAAAAAACATCTATTTTATGTTTGGTATGAAAATCGTATTTAAGAGCTTAAAAAGTCGGATAAAACGAATCCAATTTTTTTTCACAAACAATTTTTGTTTAGTCTAATTGACTAATAGCTTATCAGTATTTTTTTAACTTTTTTCTATCTAATCTCAATTTAACACAATCCTTCATATTATTTTGTATGATTATTATCTTAGGTAGAATACCAGATTTCCTTGTATTATAACAACTTGATATGCATGTAAGAAAACAGGGTTTTAAAAAATTTATTTCATTTACTTAAAAAAATCCCAGCTTTTAGGACCCATTGGCAAGAAAACACGGACAAGAAAACACGGATATGTGTGTCACCAAAAATGTTTTATTAAAATCAGTGATCCGTCGTCTGTAGCCACTCCCTATTAGAAATAATGCACAGTCTGCATGTAAACGGCCCCCCCCCCCAGGCATAGTTGTGATGGGTTATGAGCCCTCCTTAATCTGCAAAAATGGACTCACAAGGTCTTCGTCGAGGAGAAGGTAAATGCGGCTTCCTCAGCCCTTGCAGCCACCAATTGCCACCGATTGCATCACCCCGCCGATCTCTGTTAGCTCTTTAACAGAATGTAAAAACAGAGGTCGTCGACATGAAGTATTTATCGTATGTGCGTGGGACAAACCGGCGAAACCGTTCACCGCTACCAGAATTAGCGCTCATAGCCAATTTCTGAGGGATGTCGTTCTCCTCAACGTGATCCCTGTATTGCACGGAATCCCAGCCTGAATCGGATTTTGGATTTTCCAGAAACACACGGATAAACCGTGACATTTTGTCATTGAGGCCGTTGTCATATTTCCGCAGAATCGCATATCTCCAGGTGGTGTCGTCTAGAAGTCAATGAACACTGTTAAAGCGTGTTCTCTGTTTAGGAACGTATCCTGAACAGCTGTCACCTGACTATCATGAATCACCGCAAAATGATGTTTGCAAAACTGGCTGTAAATTCTCATCGTCTCAAGGTACTAGGACAAGCGAACAAAAACCATGGACTCGAGGAGTTTACTCAGGTAGGTCGTCGGAGAAATCTGTCAGACTCGAGTCCCGCCCTACTTTAAGATTAAGGTTCAATAAGCGCCTCTTGCCATCGGTCAGGGTAGGAGCCCGTATCATACACGGTGTTGAAGCAACAAGAGATGCTTCGCACCCTGGTGAAGGTGACAAAGCATCTCATATGAGATACCGTCTCGCAACGGATTGGAATTCCGTACGCGACCCAACTCAGTTCTGGCCTGAGATGGCTCTGACCCTATTCCAGACATCCCGACAGGGGTGGGACAGGATTAAAATAAATCATTTATAATAAGCAAATAGCACGAATAACCACACATGGACAAATAATAATATATTGTACACAAGATATTGTCTACAAAAGGAAAAAAGTATAAGAAAAATAATATCGTACACCTTAAAATGTAACTCTTAAACAACGACAATTTGCAATATCCGATTTCAATTTTTACTATTTATAACGTTTTGAATACATGGCACAAATTATCAATTTATAAATAAATTAATTGTTATTAATTACAATTACTTATTAAAAAATTAATTAATATAATAAAGGGATCGTGGAGTTGATTAGTTACTAAAGTTAAACCCAGCACTTAGGGAACAAAAACGTTGTACGCTGTAAAATTATTAATCCATACAGTGCAAATCGCATTAATCTTAATTATTTTGAATTTTTCAGTAAAGAGAGTAGAGGGCCAATTTTGACTACAAATACCAATGATTCCTTTGATGCAGAAATTCCTTTCGAGATCACTGGATTTAACTGTTGGTATCCTTGAATCCAGAGCGATTCGCATAGTCAACAGAGTGCAATTAACATTCCCGGGTGACAAAGCGATATGTCTCAAAGATGACAATGATATAAACAACCGGTCTTACACCGATTTGCTCCGTTTTGCCGGGTAATAGACGACCCAACTGGCCTTTCTCAACTGTAGTTACATCAAGCATGACCATGTGCACTGTTTCGTTAGGAATGCGCATTGCTTCAATTCTGGGATATCAATTGAACAGGGTAATCTGATCTCAAATGCGTTTGTTTGTTGCAAAAAAATAAAAAGGACTATTTGTATAGATTGATTTTATCACCAATCATCATCTGCTTTATCATTTTTGCTTATGGTGTGCGCGAGATGTAAAAAGTTGCCTATAAATAAATTTTGAATATAAACAGCTTGAAACTCTAAAAAACGATTTATTTTTCAATAGTGACACTATAAAACTGATTTTTCGATATTACGGTTCGAAGATGTAGTTTCATTTTGAAACGAATTTTTGATTTTGTTTTATTTTTGATTTGAGGACATATCGAGGATGTTGAAAAGTAAAAAAATATGGAAAAAAATTGGGTTGCTGCACTACACAAAAGATCTGCCATCGAATGATCTTTTTTTTACTATTGTAAGATCATCTATGAAGAAAAGGGGTTTTGAGTGAAAACCGTACTATGGATGATGATTGATTTGATAGGCTGAGCACAATGCTCATGTTGGTTATAACGTAGATAAATGTAGATATATAATTTAAATAATAATGTAGATAAAACATCAGTCAACGATACTTGCGAATTTTGTTTGCAAAAAATAAATAAATAACATCTCGTAAAAGTGAAAACATTTTCTTACAGGGGGGACGCCTACACATTTGAGATCACAGATTTTAATGAAACATTTTTTGGTGATACTAGCAAGCAAAATGCGACACACTGGCCTGAGCGCTCTTGCCAATGAGCCTAGGAGTTGAGAAAAAAATTAAGCAATTTAAATATATATTTTTAATTTGGGAGGGTTACATTATATACAAATGTGCTTTGTTTCAAAAACCGGCCTTGTATCACAAAAAACGTTTCATTAAAATAGGTGATCCATCGACCGTATCCTCTCCTTGTAAGCTAAAGTCATAAATCCCTTATGGTTGAAATTTTTAATAACGTAAGTACATTTTCTATTAACCTTGCAAATTATTAGAAATACTTTCAAAGTCTTGATGAAGGGGAAATACTCCTCGAAAACGTGACGAACGAACTGAATGTTTTCTTTTCCTTCAAATTGGCCTTATCACTGATTTTTTTAATACAAAATCATACAGATAAGTAAATTGAACTGCTTTTTGAAAAATGAATAACAAGATTAAAGCAACGTATCTAATATTAATAAAATTATAACAATTATATATATATTGCTAGTAGTATTGGGTTGTCCGGAAAATAATGCAGGATTTTAAGTTTTCATTAAAAAAAATCTATATAAAATATTCTGTTTACGTTTACAGGATTACTCATTTGTATGAATGTCAACACTTATTAATCCTCTTCCAAATGATATTGTTTGTTTACCTCTGTAGCATTCCGCTACTTGGAAATAATTCAGTCATCCTTATAATGTCAAAGCGAGAATTTCGTACGATTTTCTTTTACGAGTTTAAACTCGGCCGAAGCGGAGCCCAAACGGCTAGAAACATTAACCAAGTCTGGGGCGAGGGTTGTGTTAATGAGTGCACTGTGCAAAGGTGGTTTAAAAAATTTCGGGAGGGAGATTTCAGCCTTGAAGATGAAGAAGGTCGTGGAAGGCCTTCCTCTCTTAATGATGATGTTCTGCGATCAGTGGTGGAAGAAAACCCCAAAACAACTGTTCGAGAACTTGCAGAGCAACTCAAAGTCAGTAAAACGACCGTCGCTGACCACCTCAAGGCCTTTTTGATTGGAAAAGTGAAAAAACTCGAAAATTGGGTTCCACACTCATTAAACGATCGCCAAAAAAATCAGCGCTTTGATGTTTGTGCATCACTTCTTTGTCGAAACAAAAATGACCCATTTCTGGCCAGAATTGTTACATGTGACGAAAAGTGGATTCTCTACGATAACACTAGACGTTCTGGACAGTGGCTCGACAAAGGAGAAGCTCCAAAGCCCCCAACTCATCAAAAAAAGGTAATGGTTACGGTATGGTGGGCTTCATTTGGTTTAATACACTACAGCTTCTTAAATCCTGGCGAAACCATCAATGCTGAATCATACTGTAACCAAATTAATACCATGCATCAGAAATTGGCAGTAATGAAGCCCTCTTTGGTCAATCGGAAAGGGCCCATTTTGTTGCATGACAACGCTCGACCACATGTGTCACGTGTAACGTCACAAAAATTATTGGAGCTTGGCTATGAAACTTTGCCTCACCCACCCTACTCTCCGGACCTCTCGCCTACTGACTACCATTTTTTTAGACACCTGGACCACTACTTACAACACATAATATTCAAAAATCAAACGGAACTGGAAAATGCATTTATTGACTTTATCAATTCTAAAAATTCTGAATTCTACTCAGACGGAATTAATAAGTTACCAACACGTTGGGAGAAATGTATTGAGAGTATGGGAAATTATTTTGATTAAAGAACATTGCTTTAAAGTAACTAGTTTCTTTTTTTTTGTTTAATACCAAAATCCTGCATTATTTTCCGGACAACCCAATAGATAATTATACCATATAATGCGTTATTTAGATAAAATACTCTACTTACTAGAACTGAATATATTTATATAGTTAAATCAACCTATATTAGTGAATAGAAATAGGATTGCTCCGTAGTAAACTAGGTAAATTAACCATTATTAGTGAATGGGAATAGTTTCTTCCAGCCATATGGATAAATCAACCGCTATTAATGGAAATAGTTTTCTTCCATGACAACGCAAGGTCACAATATTTTTTTGGTGACAGGGCATAAATTGTACCACTTGGTCTGGAAGGTGCTACCACACCCAAGTGTATTCATTTCACCAGAATTTATTCAGGTCATTGTAAAATTATGAAGCAGGAATCTTTCAGCGTGGTATAAAAATTGAATAATCTGCACCGTCATGGAATGATTCACACGGACTGAATAAAGATGTTAAACAAAAGGCGACATTATTTTTTGCATAACTCAGTGCACTGTCGTAAATTTGTAATTGGATCGTTTGTAAATTGTAAAGTGGTGAAACGGTGTCCAATACAGGCAAATTGTCCGGTTAAGTCACAATAAACACAGCGAATTGGACCATGGAAGACGGCCTAGAATCGAAACTCTTCTGACAGAAGATCAACAGTGAGAATGTGCGGAGATGGTTTTTTTATCAAACAAGCAGCAAAATATACTGTTACCTTTATTTGATATAATGTCTTATTCTGGCCTTATACCATTATTCCCGATTCGTTTTGGAATTACGTGGAGTACAACGGGTTTTTTTCCCTTCAAACATTCCCTTCTACGGATTTAAAGTACAAAGCTGAGATTTATTATGCACGATCAACTTTCACTGAACAATACGCGATACTGAAATATTGCAAACACGTCTTATAAATCCCTGCCCGGGTTTATTTAGACAATAAAGTTATTTATCGGGCAGTCGGTTTTTCAATATGAGTATCGTGTGTCCAAATATGTTGCGAAGTGTATTCCTTAGACAACTATATCACTTGTTCGGGGTGTGACCAATTTGGCACTTTCAAAGAAGCAATCTCTGCAGTGTCTATACAGACAATGTATTTTTTATGTGGGAAAACGCCATGCATATCTAACGAAACATCATCAACTGATTTCGAACAATTCTTACAAAAATATGCTATTTTTATGCAATTTGATTTCTAAATAAGCCTTATTTTAAGCATCACAATAGATTGGTTTATAAAACTAACAAAATTATAACAATGAAACAATGTAAATAAAAATTTCCTTGTATTAATAATTAAACCAGTCTCTTTTCTCTACTTCGTTTTAAAAACATTTTCAAGAGTCTTCTAGTTACAAAATATTAATTAAGTGTACCACAATTTTAATTGTATGACTCTTAGAATATGATGAGATATGAGATTAATTAAGAATATGTCATGGGAGTTTGCTTTTGAGCCAAAGCTCTGCATCTATATTTCGGTTACAACTGGTTTAAAAAAATTAGTTTAAGATGTTTAAAAAAAATAATAGAACGTAAAGAAAAAAGACTTTTGGTACAAAACTGAACATATGAAAAAGCAACATATTCAGATTTAACCTCGGTCGACTTCTACAGATGGGAAACTCGTAAAAATTAAGTATATTCCGTACCCTCTCTCAATTAACCTCGTAGCAATAATCGAATAATCCTGTGGACTATGACAGAAGAAAAGCAGGATGAACACTTGAGCGCAGTAAAATCTGTCAGGAAATTATCTCAGGTTTATATTCTTTAAGAAGGTTGATTTTTTGAACATTAATTGAATTTTATTTAGAAATCGTGAGATGCGGTCTGGTGTGATGTAGGTTTCAGAAAAACATTTTCTTTATCGTGCCAACGTTTCGATCTTTCTTGAGATCATCTTCAGGGCTCAAAGTGTTTGTCTTCTGTGTAATTGTGCCATTCTTGCGTGACGTGTCGAGAGTGCCACGATTTCTAAATAAATATCGATTAACGGTCACTAATCACTACACATTAATTGAATTATTAGAAGTTTGTTGTGTTTTCTTATGTAATTCAATTTTGTACGAAAGAGTGGTTTTTTTCACTTTGTATTACTTCCATTATTTTTACTGGAAGTTTCCACATTTTAATAACTGTTAATGACTAATTTTTTAACCAATTTGTAACCGAAATATTAAATTTTTAGAAATTAAACATTAATTTTACATTGATGATAACTGACCTTTGAGAAGTTAAGTAAATGTGCTTAAAGCTCATTAGTAGGGGGGAGGTTTTCTGTAAGCGTCGTATTTGTCCACATACAGATCCAAAAAAATCTTATTTAAAATTTAGTCAAGAGCTTCAAAAACTCGTGAATTTTATGTGCTAATTAATTTTGTACTTTGTTTGCTTAAGGTTACAATATCAAAAATTAATCCTAGAGGATATTTAATGTTCTTTCGATTGATGTAGACAAATTTGCAGTAGGATTAATGTTTGTTGTGCGTCATGGAAATTAATCCATATTTGCTTAGTGGTCGTAATTATCCATATTAATTATTCCAATTAATTATTCTTTTCATCTAAGGTTTTTGGTTAAGATGAAAAACCGTAGATTAAAAGAACAATTAATTGGAATAATGGAAATAATTAAATAAACTAAAATTAAATAAAACCCCAGTACCTGAGGAGAACGGGTGAGTCGCCTCTTCGCCAATCTTCTTTTCAGTACCCAGGAATGCAACACCTAAATGGCTTAGACTACCACGATACATGCTAGGTTCCGTCGGCAGCTGGAGGATTTCACTCACGTGGTTTCAAATTAAAAGAATATTAAACTGAAAACTTATAAGTCTTGAAGTAAGGAATGCAAACACTTCTGATTTTACGCACAGATTTCACGTCACAGCGGAAGTAAGCTAGGCCGGAAGCAGTGCCTTTAACGACCCGTTTGGGTTAGGTTGCAAAGGGTTGTGAGCTGCATTTCAACGGAAACATGAACCTTCGCGCCAATTTTTTTTCCGTAAACCATTGTTTAACAAAATCTAATTTCTTTCAAATATATCCTCAAAGTCGATAATATAAATGTCAATGATAATATAAATGTAAATGATAATAAATATTGTTCACTTATCTTGAAGAATATTTTACTTAAATGCAATTGAATCGAAACAGTTAAGACTTTACTTTGAACCATTTAAAACTAGAATCCGTTAATTTGGTCGGGGCCGAATGAAAGTGAGTCCTTTAAAAATCAATAGAAAATAAATTAAAACTTCAAATCACATCTGTTTTTTCGAAAGTTATTTTTTTCAAAAGACAATATTTAAAACTGTCGGGAAAAAGAGTTTATTATTGTGTTTTCTATTGTTTTACAATTATTGTACTTTTATGAAAGCTTCCCCCACATCGTTGTGACACCGAGAGAGGATCACATGTGAGTAACATTATATTTCTTTTATTACAGGGCTTATTGATGTTATATTGCTCAAGAAATCCTTGATTTAATCCCCATACAAGTTCAACAAAGAGGTGAAGGAGTCCAACTTGTAATATTATTTTCTTTGTCTATTTTGGTAAAAACAAGAGTTTGTAACGTAACCACTTCTCTTATATTGATCTATTTTATATTATATATACCTTTTATACTAATATACCCCCTATACTAGTTAAAAATTGTTCTGCAGCTCTCATCGCTCCTTTACACGATGTCCTGAACAGTCGTTAAAAACAGGTATTTTCCCCAATGCTTGGAAATGAACTTTTGTCATTCTTCTACATAAAGCCAGCGATAGATCTAATGTTTCCAATTACAGACCAATATCTATTCAATCCATGTTCTCCAAGATATTTGATTCCATTATTTGTAATACACTTAAAAACGACATTAATTTTTTTATTATTCCTCAGCAACATGGTTTCTGCTCCAATAGATCAACTGTTACTAACCTGCTCACATTTCAAAATTATATCTTAGATGCAATAAACTCTGGACACCAAGGAGACTCAGTGTACACTGATTTCTCTAAAGCTTTTGATAAAGTAAATCACACAATACTGTTAAGGAAACTGATGGATTATGGTTTCACCGGAACTATCTTGAATTCTCTCTGAGAGAAAACAAATAGTCAAAGTAAAATCATTGAAATTGTGTCCCTTTGCGGCTTCCTCGGTAGTCCCGCAAGGGTCTCATCTTGTACCAGACTCTTATTTATTATTGATATCCATCTTGCTCTCCCTTCTGCTCAATGTATGGTGATTAGTGACTGTTAATCGATAATTATTCAGAAAACGTGAGATCTCACCAGACCGCATCTCACAATTTCTGAATAATTACTTCTGCTCAATTTTTATTATTTGTTGATGATCTGAAAATCTATTCCAAAATTACTTCTCCTTCTGATTGCTTTCAATTACAAAATTCTATCAATGTGCAAACCTGGTGCATAATCACAAATTTGCTCTCAATGTCTCCAAATGCTACACAATTACATTCTCTCATAGGAAACAACCTTTTCTTTATCACTTCACTCTCCATGATTCTCTTTTAGCGCGAGTTGAGGTCGTAAAGGATCTTGGTGTACTTTTTGATTAAAAGCTCAAGTTTAAAGAACATATTTCTTCAATAAAAAATAGATCTATTAAGATGCTAGTTTTCATCATCCGGAACACCTATGAATTTAAAAATCCCTTGTTTTGTCCATCTTTATAAAGCTTTTGTACAACCCATACTAGAATACGCTACACCTGTTTGGAATCCATTCTATCTAAATTATCAAAAAATTCTTCAATCTGTACAAGACAAATCAAAAAAAAACTTTCTTACAAACTCAATCTTCCTCCAAACACTGCTTACCCTGGAATCCGCTCTGAATTTAAACTGTTCAAACTGGCACTAAGAAGGGATTACTTTGATATTGTTTCTGTATTTAAATAATTAAACAATCTTTGATAGTCCTTCTCGCCTCTCTCAGCTACAGCTACACATCTCTTCGCACTCTCTTAAAACCCACAAACTATTTTATATTGAAGTCCAAAGCTCTAACTACATGCTCTCTTCTCCTCTACACAGAATGATGATCAAGAGTAACAACATCTGCAATAGCATTGACTTCTTCAATAGTTCTGTGCAATCTGTGAAAAACCGTACCCTACAACCCTACGTTAGTTCAATTTTCTTACCAGTTTATATTTTTTTTAAATGCTTTTATATTTCATACTATTAAAAATTTATTACTATTTATTTCATATACTGGTTCACCTAAATCTTGCACTCTAGCTGATTATATATCTACAATGAGCATTATTTTCATTAAATATGTACCTAAATATTGTAGTTTCAATTGTCTTTCAGCTTTATTTTGTTTCCTTTGCCTAAATTTGGTTAGTAATTATGTCCTTCAATTTTTGTTGTTGTTCAGTTTATACTCTTTAATTGTATTTTTATATTTATCATTTATATTTACCATTTATAATATTACCATGTATATATGTCCTTATTCTTTTTATATATATTATTTGTATTTTTGCATATATTATTTTTACTTTTGTATTGTAAAAGGCCTTTTTATAGTGGATTTCAATCTGTAAATGAACAAATAAATAAATTATAAATAAAACTGGACCACATTAATGATCCAAGAAGTGGTTCCGATAGAATGAAGCATAGTGCATTCAACTTATGGTCTTTTTCAATCTCCTGTTAAGGCTGGTACACATTCATAGACAACTGTCTATAGGCAAATCGCCGATTTTGTCTGAGACTGTTGCAAAACAAATCCAAGATGGTTGACTATTCTGGAAAAATTAAAATTAGAAGGGAGTTCAAATTTCAGAAATTTTACCCAGTTAACCATCAGGATTTTGAAAATTTGCTACTTATGGTTGAAAATAAAATATGTAAGAAACAAGATTGAGAGCAACGATTCCAACCTCTCTGTGGCAAATGTTATACAACATGTCCGAAGGTTTCCATCCAAGCTGGGAGAACATACAATTGCAATTTTTGTCTGCAGGTAGTTGCAGAACAAGTGATTTGTTCCCAATTTGTCTACAGACAATCGCAGAACTTTGTCTAAAGACACGTGTTGAGCAATTTGTCCACGAGTGTGTACCAGCCTTTACAGTTGCCAGATGTGTCTACCAACAATACGAAGTAATTGAAAATTTTTTAAGGTTTTTATCCAGAAATTATTTGCACTTCCTGGCATAAATTTGAACGATACGATTTATTTAGAAATGACTACAGACTTGATTTATGTACCAACTTCACTTATCATTTATTTTGATCGTTTTATATTCTTTAGATAGAAAGTAGGCTAAAATAATTGCTTTAGAAGCTAGGATCAGTATCTTTGTATGCTCATTGGCTTGTGTTCTTTCAACCATTCATGATGACTGTTCTGTTTGATCACCTTGCTGACTAGCCAGATTTTCTTTTCTTTTTTCTTATTTATTTTATAGTAACCTATTTATTTTATAGTAATCCATCTGGCAGTTGGGCTGAACCATGTTTAGGTCATGTTTTTTAAAATAATCTCCTATAATTTTGTTAATAAAAACATATTTATTTTACATCCTTTAAATACACAATATCCTCTGCTAAAACAAATCTTAATATCCACTGAATAAGTTCAGTTATAATTTATAGTCATAATATGGAGGATGATTCTGAAGATGAGAACAGCATGAATATATTTATTTTCCTGGGTGGATAAGTGTGTATGGACACAGTCTGTGTGGAACGTTGAGTTCCGACCCATATACCTGTCAAAACAATATTAGGTTAACTTAGAATAGTAAACACATGGTTTTGGGTGAATGTATTTGTTGGTGTGAATAAAATGAGGAAGACAAAGTGAAAAATGCATTGCCTGCCTCCGAACCATTAGTTTAAGTAATAATAGAGTAGTTGTAACAATGTAAACATTAACAAGGATACTGCCAAGTACAACACATGGCACTAACTACATACTGCTAAACTAATACAACAAAACCACAAATAACCATTTTTATTTTTTATTTTTTTTTAGCTACATTGATATTTTTTGTGTATTGTTAGGTATAACAGTCTACATTTTACTCATCATTATCAATGATAATTTTACATATTATTGAAAAATAAATTCTTAAATGATCTCAACATTTGTCAAGTTGCTTGTCAAAATAATATGACTGTTTTGGGTACCTGTCTCTTTAGAATACGTTAATAAGGTTCCCTTTGTAATTACATACAATTATTTTATTATTGAAGTGATAGATATCAACCTTAATATTGCAACTGTATATGAAACATATAATAAGGTGAATTTGAAATTTCATTACACAATTGTAATGTAGAATGAGATGAGTGGTAGATCTCGTCCACTCTACTAAGCTAAAACTCATAAATTTACCCTTGAAGGGGATTACCCCTAAAAGAAACTGTGTCGATTATTATAAATAGTTTCAAAGTTTTGATGAAGTGGTATAATCATGAAAAACTGGACGAAGGAACTGAGTGTTTTTCTTTCTTACAAATATCCCTACCTCTGATTTTTTACATACGTCTATAGTATTTTATATCAATTCTGTTATGCTTTGTCTCCTTATTAGTCATTAATTTGGCTACTTCAGTTTATGGAAATGAAATATTAATATTGTAAGAAATTGTATAGAAGTACATGCATATTTATATTTATTTAGTGTCACACTGATCACCTTATATTGGTAAATCGTCTATAGTCAGAATTTAAAAAAATCAAGATCTGCTTCTTTAAGAGCTTTCTAGTTCTAGACCTTGCATTCTTTGCTAATAAACTTAATTTGTCCTTAAGCCTGTAGTGTAATGTTATGTATTCTATGTAATTGCCTTCATTAGTCTTATACATTAAATTCAGTTTGGGAATCCTGAGTTAAAATCATTTTATTTTTATTTTTTAATTCAATGATAATAGAACATCTATAAATGACGCAATTAACGAAATATTTAATAATATTTGAAAACTGACTACTTGTTTGGAGGATTAAGGTTTCTTCTGAAAACAAATAATTATTAAATGAACTTGTTCGTTAAGACTTGTTAATATTGAAAGGTATATTAATATATACTAAAATGTTGAGGCATATTATCAAAATGATAATTACTATTAAAGTTACATAGGTCATCATCATAGTATATTCTCAATATAAACATAACCATGATTAAGTTAAATATTTAAATAGAGAACAATTTTTTTAAATTTTTAATATTTGTTTATTAAAAATCATTTTTATACATCAATAAAATGGCATGTCTATTTTTAATTGTTCATAAAATGCAATAAAAGTGTTAAAAAAGGTCAGTTAGATGAGGAAGAGTTACTTTTTCAAAACTAATATACCCTCCTTATATAAAAATTAGTTTTATAAATTTCAACATGTCCACCGTTGTTCATGTTATGCTATTTTATTTTTCAAGATGAAATTTTTCAATGCTTCTCCTCAGATTAAAGCAAAAACACCATATTAAGTTAAAATTCTAATCAAGCCAAAATCTGTTTCCTGAGTATGATGAAAAAGCAAATAGAACAAGTTACAATAATTAATTTACAATAATTACAATTATATAATTGTAAGATATTATTTGGTCAAGCGGAACACGAAACTAGTGAATTTAATAAGAACAATTTGTTTTCTCCACTTTTTTCATAATTCCTTGGTAACATATCTTTTAATATAAACTGTATAAAAGCATTTGCATCATAACACAACTGACGTGGTTAATTGTGATTTTAATGCATTATTTTTTTGTTAGAAGGATGCATGGAAGTTTGTGTATCTGTTATGTCATATTATCTGTTACACCTCCTACAAGTGTTAAGCAGTCATCTTACTTTATAATTTCTAACTGGAAAATGTTTTATAATCTTATTCTCATTTACATGAAGTATAAATTTTGTAGAAAATAATCTGAAAAAGTTAAGAAATAAAGTTGATTTTTTTATTCATGTAATCGAGAAATCTGAAATGTATCTTCCACATAAAATAGCCTAAGGCCAAAATACATTAGTGTATTGTTGTTAGAATGAGTTTCAGTCATCGTATGGAAATACAAAACAACATGAGCAGGACATGAAGTATTTTTCAGCATTAAAAATGTTCTTAACTATTAAAAGTTTTTCAAAAGAAAAATTAATAAAGAGTTCTCCTTTGGTGTTATTCTTGCTGTTAGTCCACCCATCTTAAATATTAAAATAATAAAATTTAAAAAAAAATCAATAAGGTAGGTTCATGTTTACTTGCTTGTCTTAAACCACAATGTTCTTAGTTTTTCTCAATAGGATCAATCGAGAAGGATGTATAATTTAATGCATGTATGCACACAAAACATAACTTGTTTATATCATAAAAATAAAATTTTCTTGCTTTATTTGCATTTCTGAAATTCACAGGATATGCATCATTCATTTGAGTTGATAAATCTAGTATGAAAAGTTTTTTAATTTTTATTTTTAAATTTTCAAGTACCTTGAATCAATTGCTACGTAAGAGAAATTACAAGAATGTAAAAACCCAAATGAATATTGGCATTATTAATCATCATTTAATGCCATTCAGTTATTACACAATACCCAATTTTTATCATAGTTGACCAATGCATCAAATATTCATTCACATTCAAAATACTCCTTGTGAATCAAGTGAGGTCGGTTATGACCTGAGGAGGTTGAAAGCTCATTCAGTAGAATGAAAAGTTGCATAAGTTAATAAAGACAAAGCAGCAATTATCATATATTCCTCTCCAGAGTACTTTTGGTTGGCTGCCATCTATTGATAATGGCCAGGCTTTTGCTCTTGTATGCATGTTCTTCCAGGAACTCTGTATTTTATCCAAATTCCATGTGAGGATAGTCATTGGAAAGTTATATTTTGCGTCTTTCAACGTATATAAACAACGTTTAATGTTATTTCATTATCAGTGAAAATAAGGGTAAAATCAACAAAATCACCTCTAACTTTTGATTTTAAATCTCCAGTTCTAATTTATTTACGAAGGTCAAAATTATGCCATTGATTATACTAGTTTAAAAGGTTCTAAACCCCTGTATAGGTTCCGATAGATCGATGGTTTCATTTTAAAGTTACCAAAGTGCAAAAAACGGATATGACTTTGTTTCTTGCTTTAAATCAATTTACTTTGCTAAGTCGCCCCGTCACGCTTCAAAATTGTATTTGACATACAATGCTGCTGGCCATGGATATCTTTGATAATGAAATGCATAATTTATGACCAAGCCACAAATACCAAAGTTGGTTAACATTTTTTTAATGTAAAACAACGTTGATATTCGATTTTTGCACTCCTAAAAACATCTGAATAAATTTTGTGAAATAATCACAAATCAATAATTTCTCTCCAATTTTTCGCCTTCCAGATGCCTGTAATTTTTTATTTCGAAAATCACAAACAGTGATAAATGTGTGGTGTTTAGAGACCGTTAGTTAATGATTAGTTGAAAATCGTGATATGCAGTCTGGTGTGACGTCACACCAGACTGCATCTCACGATCTCCAAATAAACAGTGATAAATTTGAAACGTTTCCACCGATTTACTTGAAAGTACAAGGGACAGTAGAACTTCATAAACAACACATAATGGCAAAAATGTCGCCTCTAAAAAAATCTGGGCTGGAACCCGGCGAATCCAGCCCAAAAATGTATATTTTTGATTGTGACTGGACATCGTATGTAATGGGTTTAAGCGTTGCTTAAAACAAATTCTAATTGTTTTTAAAAAACTATAAGAAGGGACAGAAATAATTAATCGTAATTTTTTTTAAACTTTTTTTTTTTTAAATGAACCCTCGGGGTGGTGCCGTTGTTTTTGAATAAAAAAGTCCATTTGTAAGGATGTCAGGGTTAATCTTTGAATATTGTAATATTTGGCCGAATACTAGGTACATGTACATCCAAATTTTTCCAAGATTTGAGCATTTTCCGAAGATTGCTGCATTTTTCGATTGTTGACATAACGGAAGTTTGGGTAGAAGAGGGACGATGTGCTAATGTCGCGGTATCATCTGCTTATGTTGCAGTAAGTGCAATCGCATTTATGGGTATGTCAGAAGTAAAAATTATGCACTACAGAGGAATGAATATTGACCGGTGTGGCAAGGCACTTCTCAGATGTTTCTGATCCCTGTTTTACTTCGGCAAATTTTCATTCTATATACATACAAATACAACTCTACTTATATAAATAACTTTGAAATATATGCACAATAATGGTAGAAAAACAGTTTAAAAAATTACATAACTCGCCTAACATTTATTTTTTCTCGACGCCTGTCGATCGAGGGGTCTCAACGTAGGCCAGGAACTAAACGTCTCATATTTTACTTTTTTTTAGGCTGCTATGGCTCATTGGTAAAAAGCTCGGACAGGTGTCTAATATTTTTCTAATTCGTGTTAGCATAAAACGTCTCCCTTCAGCAAATAAAATTTCATCTAATTTACAGAATAATAACCTTAAAACAATGCACCACGAAGGTCAAGAAACCAAAAAAACCATATATTACTTTGTTTATTGGCTCCTATGGTTCATTGGGAAGAACGCATGGACTCGTTATATTTTTCTACCTAGTCACCAAAAACATTTCGTTAATATTCGTGATCCCAAATCCGTAGCTACGTAATCCAAAATTCATCGACTAAGGTTTTAATAATTTTTCTCCCCATTCTGAATTGTCAAATACGGAAATGTTAATTAATGAATAATTAGTGATAAATGAGTTGTTATTTTCGAAGCTGTGTTACCAGACACCGAAGTTGCGACCCTACACAGAAATCCCTTTAAATTATATTCGGTTTACATGTTCTTTGTTGCAACGTCGAAAATGAACAAATTTTGCCAAATCCTCGTTCTACAACGAGATCAGCTTACTTTTCAGTATTTTCAGATTCGGAAAAACTTGTTGGCTCGATTTTGAAACAATGTTGCGGTTGTAGTTATAATCGAACCAAAAATATCGAAGCGTATTAAGGAGAAAAAATGGTAGTAAGAAGCTAATCCCTAGGGGCAAACTTAAAACTTAATTTCGCGAAAAAAATTGAAGCTCACAACTGTGCAGAATTAGGAAAGGAAAGAGCTTTGCAGCCGATTTTGCACGACTAACATTTGAAACTAGGAGGGACTGGAGGCATTAGTCGCATGGGGCGCTTCTCGCGGGTCACCTCGTGAACGTCTCGCCTTCACCAGTCGACCGCGGCAGTCATCCAGTCTGAGGAATGGGAATATGGCGACTGGTTGTATTCTCTCCCGCTCGAAGATTTTCTTAGTGACTGACATAAATCGTGTTGTAAGCCTGACATGTTTGACTGCATTGAACCTGAATGGGGTCGTTCATGAGGTAAGTGGCGCTGTGTCGTTTCGACAACCTTGACTTCGCAGTGGTGTGGAAAATGAACTCGATCCTTCAGTTGTCAGACGGTCTCTGACGTTTTTTTTTGCGGTGCCCGCCCGGTTTCGCTGTTTTTGGCCCCTAGTTATCACGTGTCGATATGTCGTTCTAGCACCCGAATAAAACACCTACGAAGTTTAAAGACCAAAAAAATTGATCTCTTTTGTACATTTGTTTCACCGCCAACCTTTTAAATGTAACTAATATAAAATAAATAAAAATTAAACAATCTACCTCCCTTTAATATCTAATTGATAACAAATGATCAAAACTCAAAATTTAACTGCTCATATATAATATATATTAATGAAAAAAAATTAATAACGAACAGTATAAAAAATTAGATTTCTTGAAATTTGCAAATTTGTAGTCTTTTCTATTATTTAAATATAACGGTTATTTTTAAAAGGCCAAGGTCGCTGTAATTGCAAGTATTGAGTCACATCATTGCCATTTGGAAATATTGGGGGTCGTATGAGTAATAGAACTGGTCAATAGACCACTAGTGATTTGTATTTTAAAAAAATCATGTCTCATTCATGATTAATCATAATTATTTCTCTTTAGTATTGTGGATGCATTCTGTGATCCTTGTTTGCTTTTGGAAAGCACGGTTGCTTTCTAATCTTTAATTTTTTTTGTAAAGGTTTTATTGACGACGTCAGGCTTTTTAAATTATTTTTATACCTAAGGAAAATGATAGCCACCGTGGGAATTAGTTTATTCAACAGTAGGAATATGGTTTAATTAAAGTTCAGATTCTAAAAAAAAAGTTTAAATTAATTTTTTTTAAAAATAACAATAACTTATACAGACGTTTTTAAATTCACTATGTGGTTTATGTACAGAAATAAATAATTCCCAAAGAGATAAATGTAATGATAATAGTGAGATATTTGACCCTTTGCCGTTTCCACACCACTGTGTATACAAATTGTTGTCGTTGATTTTATAATGTTCTTTGTTATTCATTTATTTTTTGAATTATTTGCTTTTTTACTTTGTTTCCTCCTTTTTGACGCCTAGAATTAAAAAGGAAAAAGGTTTTTGTTCACTATTTTTACGTTTATTTCACTTTTCATCGACGGACTCGGGCGGCCTTAACGTTGCGGGATTGTAAACAATAACAAAATGCCTCGTGCTTTTTTTTTAATCATGTTAATTATTGATATTCATATACGCTATTAAAATTTAAATATTTTTTACAATTACCTTTAAATATGCTCAAGTGTGCCATTGTGTTAACGAGTGTTGGTCGTGTATTACAAAAGCTTGCGCTTATTTGACTTGAACGAAGCAGGAGAAAGTATTGTACAAATTGCTCATGTTTTACATAATTGAACTTAGCGTACTTTATTTAATTTTTAATACGCGACGTGCATTTAAATCGCAAGAACATAAATATTGTTGTAAACAACAGTTAAAAAGTTATTTCTACAAAATTCTAAGAAATCTCGGTTATGCATTTATGCATTCATCTGCTGAAAAATTAAGAAAATTAATTGAAGAAATAGTTTACGTTTTTAAAACAAATTTAATATTAGAATTTCGGAATTTTTTGTGGGTTTATACTGGAATTATTGATATTTTTTAACAAAATACTAATTAAAAATTTATCGTTTTTTTATTTCAACAAAATTTGTTTGGCTATTTAAACACTAAAGATAGAAGTTTAATTATCCTTTGGTTTTATCTTTTGTCATAACAATGCATCCGCTTAAAGTTTGATATATGTTACTGTATATTTTTTTAACATTCTTTTACCAAAATTGCATGGAGAGACGGACCAAGCGAAAATTTTGTGATAACCAATTGGAAAGAAAAAACATAAACAACAGTGTTAATGCGGTTCAATTAATAATTAATTGTATAAAGGCCCGGAAATTACAATTATTCTGTTTCATCTGAAGATGAAATTTGACTTAACTTTCCTTTTCATCGTGCTTTTGTTTTTTAATTATTTTGTTTTTAAATAGTTATAGTTCATTTTAGCCCGGAATAAATAATAATTTTTTATGCATGTCATATATGGGTTCGTTTTTTTGTAGTATATATATTTTTATTTAATTGTTTAATGGGAAATATAGCACATATTGTTAGATTGATAGCACTATTTTTTATATAAGGGCTTAAAACATCTTTCTAATTTGTTATGAAAAGTTAATAAATATTAAAATATTCAGTTAACGTAACGCAATGGCAGAACTGAATCGATAAACATGCAAGGTGGTACTTTGTTTACCAGACTTTTTTTCTACTTGACCCGGAGCTCGGTCCACTTTATACAAATAGCTTTTACTTTACTCCCAAAAATTTGTTGACCTTTATCAATTTTTCTCCTTTTAAATTCGCCGCGTTTCGCTGCAGGAAAACCCAACTTCCATGTTCCATTCTTCTCGTTATATTGCGGAAATTTTCTAAACGTAACGGATACGACCTTCCGAGATCTCAAGATGAAATTGAATAATGAACAATAGTGAACCAAACCTTTAAAATAAAAATCTTTAGAAAAGCAAAATTAAAGAAGAAATACCAAACTTTATATTGGAAGATAAAAATGGACTTGTTTTGCAGTGACGTATGGAGGGAGGACGTCTTTGGAACCCCCCGGCGCGTTATTTAAGGGGTGAGGAAGGAGAATAAAGGAGATTTATTTTAAAGGATGAAGAATGGAAAATGGAAGTTGTTTTTCGAGGCGGATAAGAATTACGGTCACCGTACTTTGAATGTAATTCGGTCCTCTTTTGTATTTAACCAAGTGCGGACTGTCTGTGCCATAACGATTCCATATTTTATGTCTGTGACAATTATAAATCCTTAATGATATGTGATATTTTTTAAACAAATAAATATATATTTCATTTGCATTTATTTTATACCTTGCTTTGACGGTGTCAACCAAGGAAGGTCAACCAAGTGTTTTCCACAGTGCATTCTTAAAAGCTATTATACTGTATATGTAGGGACATCTGTAAATACAAATAAATTCGAGTATCTGTAAATAAAATACATTTTCCTAATATTGTTCCTAATATGTATTTACATTTATGTATATGTATGTATATAAATAAGGAAACCATCAAACTCGTTGAGATTCCTTTGAACCAGAATTTAATTAACTTCGGTCACAATATATTCTACATGTAGCACTACGCATAAACAGCTGTCATATTTTTGACGAGAGATAATATTTAATCCATTTACAGGTTTACGCATCGGCATTGGGATTATTAAATGAGCCAAAAATAGTATTTGAAAAAGATTTACGTCGTGAAATCTAACGCAGGAGTGGCTGTATCTATTTTAACACGGTTCTTATACTAATGCCACCCTCATTGCTCTCCCGCAGGGCTAAACCTGTGAAATATTCTCGACGTATCAAATGGGAAATATAAATTTAGACAAGGATATTGTTGAAGTTAATAGGTTCGGGGCATTTTTGTAAACAGCTCACTCGGCGATTATATGCGAACAAACTAGTAAATCGGGTCAATAAATACAATAATTTTATTAGGATTGTAAGTGAATGAAGTTAGGTACGTCTAATAAAAAAATTGAACAATTTTCACGTACAATTATACCCATTTTTTCTTCTAAATGCTTGGGCTTGCCTATTACATGTGTCCGCTGGAAGGCACTCATGAACACCCTTCTGCCCTTCTGGATGGGGCATGTTGGATTCTTTGCTGCCTTTACTATTTAACCATTCCCCACATGTATATATGGTCCTAATTCGACTTTAAATAATTACATTTACAAATTAATCCCATTACATAACAATAACCTAATCTAAGTTTGGTGGGACTCAGAGAACTCGATATACTACCGAGTACCCACCCCTAAAACTAATATAAAATTTATATACAAAAACCTAAGTTTGGAGGCCGGCAAGGTGTTCGTAAACGCAAAGTCCTTCCGTCATTCATACATTCATGGTACCTTTCAAACCATATCAACACGTAAATATTAAGAATCTACCGTGGTATATGACTCGCTATACTAAGTGTTCGTAATTAGGGCTATGTACAATTTTAATAAATTTTTTTGCGTTAGCTGATGAGCCGGAGCTAAGACAATTAAACAGATTTTAATTTTTAGTTATTCTAAACTTCCTTTTTATTTTTTATTTTTAAATGTTTGTACTTTCTTGTAGATGTTAACATTTCTTGATGTTTAAAGTGTTAGATGTATCGACCACTTTTTAACTCATGAATAATCTAGATCTTTTCATTCAGACGATAGCAAAATCCAGATTATTGAACATTTCTTGAGGCTAAAATACTTTTATAATTAATTGGAAACAAACAGTAGATGCTTTAGTTCATTAGTTCGTTGAATAGCTCTTCCCTTTTGAGTTTGTTTTGGACATTCCATTATTATATGACTTCTGGTTTTATATTTATTCCATGTTTTTATATACCGGTATCCGTGGTTTCTGTTTTTCCACAATTCTCTAAGTTTGTTTAGAAATGGAGTTTTATTTGTTTGTAAACCCCTCATATTTCTGATTCTGTATCGTTGTTTCCAAGCTTCAATATACCTTCCATGCAGACCGGTTATGAATTCTGCTTGCAGAACCCCGAACAGCGAATTGGATCCCATCTTCGTTCTTTTTTCGCAAACGTACCCACTTTTTCATTTCCATTTATGCTAGCATGGGCTCGAACCCACATAAATTTCGCTTATTTATTTTTCTAATAAACTGTGTATCTTCCATATAATTGCATAGTTGATGTAGTTATTTCCTTCTAAATTTATTTATATGGCATGCTATTTCAAATCGATTAGATTTATTTGTTGTATACTTACTTTTTTAATAAATAGAACAAACAGTCCATATAACTGCTATTCTGACAGTTATTTATCTGGAATTTTTATTTCACGCAGATTAAGAAGTCGTATGTTGGAAAAATGCTTCTTTTTCCACGTACACAAAATTAGTCCAAAATTTTAATTATTCTAAACGTTGGTAGTTATCAGGCCCTTCAATATTTTAAATGAACGGACCAGTTTTCTGACAGTTGTTTATCTCCAAGCACCATTTCTACACTTCTTGCAAATGATGGTTCTACTTACAGATTTGTTGTTTACAACGATCCAGATTTCGAGCATTAAACCATCTTCGTCAGTTTGAATAATTTACAAACAGCTTTATTCAACCTGACGATGGTCGTTTAATGCTCGTAATCCGGATCGTTGTAAACAACAAATCAGTGAGTAGAACCATCATTTACAAAAATGAATCCACATATCTAACCTTTGATTGGGAATAAGAAAAACCAGAGTTTCATTGCCTAATTCTCTATAACTATTGCATGCTAGATCCTTGCGATGTAAAAAACATTTAGTCTACATTTTTGTTTATACTATTGGTTGGTATCGTTAAGGCTGATTTCTGCTTTTTCACACATTTTAATACCACTTCCTGATGCTAAGAATATTATTTTTACAATACTCATTCGATTAAAGCAACATCTGTTTGGGGGGGGGGTTAATAACTGGATCTTCAAAATGATCAGTTACCACAGTTATTGCCACTTCAACGTTATTCACTCGTCAGTAATTGGGAATTTTATGAGGCTTTGGTTTATATGCTTACTACGTTATTTTTGTATTTGTAACAGAATGGAGACTGTTTTCCAAATTGATGAGGATGAGATAGTAGTGAAACAGCAGAACATATTTACCAAATTGCCAAAGCCTCTAATGTTTGGGAATTAAGAAAAAAGTTTTATTGCCTAATTCTTTAAAGATCGATTAAAATGTACCAAAGTATATCTACCAGTTTAAAAATTGCGTAAGTAATTTTCGCTATCTATTTTATCGTTTTTAGGTAACGTGTTATAAAAAATTTAAAATTTACTAATAAATATAAAATACGTAAAGGAATTAAAAGTAAATTAAAGAAAGTAATTAAAATAAATTAATAAATGAAGATATAAAATGAATATATTTTGTTCAAAATGAACTAATCTGATGGTTGAATGTGGTGTCAATAACTGGTTCCTTTCCCTGTCAAAAATTGGTACACACATATCAATAATAGGTTAGTTCCCAGTGGATAATTACTTTTGCATGTGAACAATTGATGAAGAAACAAAAAAACTTTGAAATATAAAGATAGGTTAATTAATACAAAAGCTATTGGGAAAATACTTGAAAAATTACGTTAAGGGTCAATAATTGGTGACTACCCTTTGCGCCGTACTAATAATGTCTGACAGTTGTTTGCAAGTATTCTCCAATATTCAACAATGCCTCCATAATTTCCACTATACTTAGCTTGGTAGCGAGCAGGCATATTTCTGATTTAAATAAACTATATGTCTCTCGAATATTCCTCATAGGTGTTTATCTGCACTATTTGTACTTGTTTACTGCCAATATTTCCGAATGATGAAAACAAACCAATGTTAAAATTTCAAACCGACAATAGTTTCCCATTGGCTTCTGTATCTTTGTGCGAACTGTTTGTAGTTTCAGTACAAATGCCTATTTCAAAAAGTCTTATCTGTTTTCGTTTGTTGCCACATTTTCAGTTAATACCTAATGATCTCTCATTGATTTATTCGTGTGTGGTTTATTTAAAATATACTTTTCGTCCGATGTGTTCGTGCTGCTACTTTAATTGGTTATTATTAATTCATGAATATAACAGTAAGTGACCTGTGTACAACTCATTGGATCCTATCACTATTTCGAACCGACCGCGGTATGTTCAAATAAATTAACAGTTGTTGTCACACTTATCAGTATAATAATCAGTGTAACGGTTTGTCAAACGGAGGCGCTCCGACCTTCGGGCCAACTGACATTAACAGAAGAATGAAAAATGTAAAATAAGTGTACTACTTCATTGGTAAGTGTCGGCAGCGATACTGACCCTCTGGTACTCTTAAGAGTCCTTGAACAGGAGAATTAATCAAAAAATAGGTCAAAAGCGATGACAACCGAACATCTATTTTTGAAACACAATCCGTCTCATGCTATCTGATTTTACTGTTGTTTTTGAACATGGCATCTTCTGGGTCCTCTATTTATTGCGATATATTGCGTTGGTTATTGGATTTCTTAGATTGAGAGTTAGATTGTATTATCGATATGTATGGTAATGATGGAATATCGAGATTTCGCCATACTGAAAGAAATATGTACAGTGCAATTTATAAACGTATTCTTACTCCTGTATTTCTTGAGTCCTGAAACAACTTTCAGTGTGGAGATTGAAAATGGCCTGCACCCCGGACTGTAAACAAGGAGGCAGGTGATTCACACACACACACACTCGTCATTGGAAGTCTACTTTCGATTGTAACGGATTATTGGAATATTACTACGGTTGATTTTTCCTACAATGTGATAATTCAATAATCTACTTTTTGTATTTCAAATTTACCAAGTTTTGCTGTGATCGAGTGCGTACGTATTGTTGTTTCTCGAAGCAGTCTCTTCATGATTTTAAGTAGTTTGATGTTCGTGAGGTTTTCTCTTAAAGTCTGCGGGGTGATTAACCGTAGTTTGGTCGTTTCTGAACATTTTGTTCTATCAGACGGGTTTCGGTTCCACGCTATCTTCATTGTGTGTGGGTCTGTTGCAAGATGACTGATTTAAATATTCACCCACAAAAATACCGAACACTTGTGTTTATTTATTATCCATAAAGATTAATAATTGACTTAAAATGTAAACCCAACGTTAATAACTTGTTTACCTTAACAGGGTATGACTAATCCTTTTACAATCTTTATGTTACAATTAAAGAAAATCAGTCCAACTTCACCATTTAGAGAGCCAACTTTTCGTGTGAGTTAATTGGTTTTTTAAATTATTTTCTTTGCTGAAATAAATAAATTTGAGTAAAAATTAATAAATAATTTTTTCTAAAAGCATGCTTTTAAGTCGAGAAGATCTCGCCCAGGCAGATGCTTTGGCCAACGACGGACGTTGTATAGTCCAAGTCATGGGTATGCCGCGTTTTACTGTCCACGATGGTCTACAACGGTTTAAGGCCATTAGGTTAAAGGAAGTCTTGATCGAAGAGGAGGTAGTGGTCGACCGCGATGTAGGTCCGCTAGAGCGTTTTATTCCAATTACCGCACTATGGAACCATCATTTGATTAGCAGTCAGCTAATCGCAAATCAGCAGCTCGCTTGGACTCTCGAACAATTTGTTCTTTTGACAGATGAGTGACGTTTTGGTTTACGGCAATAAGATGAGCGGCACTGTATGTGGAGAAGACGTGGACCTTCATGTGCCAAGCATGAGAGTCCTTTTCAAAGATAGTTATGTATGGGTGGAATCAACGTTGATACCCGTACCGAACTGATAATCATATAGGATGGATCTTTGCTGCACTAAGGTACGTTGAGGAAGTTCTTCTGGAAGAAACTGGTCCCATTCGCTCCATGTATCGGGGGGGGGGCAAGTTTGTGTTAATGCATGATAAAGCTCGACCTCATGTGGGGTTCGAGTTGTCACCCGTTAATTGGAGAATGTAGGATTTACCACAATGAATTAGCCAGCACATTCTCATGACATGAATTCTATAGAACAATTATGGGACGTGTTAAAGAGACGGGTTAGATATCGTTCGCCGCCTCCAACAAGCGTTGAACAGCTTCAAACCGCTCAACAAAACACGAGCGTCGGTTTTTTTGTCTTTGGCTGTACTTATTACTTAATTATTCTGTATAGAACTGTGAATAGTGAGATGACTATCCCCTTTTGTCAAGATCAGAACCATTCGTTTAATCATCGTAGCGGGTATTTTTCCAATAATACCAGTTATCATAATTAACAATTGACGTAACGCACTTGAAATTATAGAAACACGTTAAGAACAAACAAAAACACAAATCGCGTCACACTCAACACTCAAATATTTTTAATGACAGGCTTTTGCTCTTTAAAATGAAATCGTTGAACAAAATCCAATATAAATTACACATAATGTTATAAATTAGCAATTTTTTATCAGCAGATTTGTGTTATTTATTAGTTAATGATTCCTGTTCATGTAGTGATTTATATAAGGTGAATTTATGAATTCTACCATTCATGAATTCTTTTCAGTACATAAACACTTCAGAATGTTATCGAAATAATAATTTTAACTGATCGTTTAAACGCTTATTTAAACTGGTTTGGTTGAAAATCAATAAATACATCGACAAATATTTTGTGCGATACTTATCAGATAATTATTGTCGTCTTCAACATTCTTTCCTGTGATTCATCACAAGCACGCGTCATGTTAAAGGCGTTTCTTTCTGGACACGGCCCATAAATTAAAGCAACATCTTAATTGAAACAGTCCCCAGTAATCATCTACCCAGATGCGCCGTCTAAATGGTTTTAACCTCTAAGTGATAAACACTCATGTTAATTATGTACTTCCTCCGTTATCCGTTTATTAATTATGTATTACTCTCCTTCGTGTAGAATATGATACTGAAAGGTTTTGAGTTATAAGTGAAAGATAAGTGTCATGCATTTTGAAAAGACCGTCGGTTGAAATATTAATTCCTCATCTTACCCACCGCTGCTCTGGCCATTTACCTTTCATGACTTCCTTCGTGAACGACTTGGAGTACTGGTGAAAGTGTTCTTCTATACGTGAACCTAACATCTAAGACTTTACTCCGAGAACGTTATGTTTTCTTGTTAAAAAAAAAACTGTCGGAGAGGTGGTGGGGAAGGAGGGAAATAGATAGACAATCAGATAGATAGAGGAGAGGGTGAGGGAGAGAGAGTGAGAGAGTGAGAGAGAGAGAGAGAGAGAGAGAGAGAGTGAGTGGAAGAGTGTTGATGATGGAAAGGGACGGAGTGTGCGTGAGAGAAGTGAGTTAGGGAGTGACTGAGTAAGGAATGCTGATAAGTGTGTCTAGTGTTATGTAGGTTTTAGAAAAACATTTTCTTTATCGTGCCATCGTTTCGATCTTTATTGAGATCATCTTCAGGGCCTGGGATTTATAAACAGTGTTTAAATTATACAAATACATGTACGATGTGAAAAAATGAATTTATACAATGCTAGAAATTTTAGATTCAATCAAAGTATTAGTACTCACTCAAAGTGCTTGTTTTCTGTGTACTTGTGTCATTATTGTGTGTCGTGTTGACAGTGCCAGTGAGATATTGATGCTTAATGTATATATGTACGTTGGATTTTGAAGGGGTGGGGAAGGAAGTAGGGATAGAAAGATATTTTATATGAGGAGTCGGCTTCTTTGAGGTGAAAGGAGCCGATAATGCGAAAAAATGGGTAATGGTTCGGCCTGATTATCCTTTCAGGATTATATAAACGGGGATAATTAGGGAAAGGGAATCCAAATTGTTGAAGAAACAGACTATGTAGAAATGTTTGGTGTGTGGAATATAATGATTGTTTTATATATTATATGTTTTGTGTGATGTGATGATGATATGTATGTTATCGATATTGAATTCGGTTAATGATATTAGCTTAGCTGCGACTGAGTTTACATGTGTCCTTTCTGTAATTGATGCCGTGTTTATCTCTGTTGATGTAAACCATTTCTAAAAAGTTGCGTTTATGTTTGTTTTGTTCTGGGTGTAATATTTTTGGATTGTTGAAGTCAAAATTGTGTTGGTGTACAAAATGGTGGGTAGCCAGTGCTGTAGGATTTTGTTTGGGTTTTTTTCAGTCATAAATATGTTGCTTTACTCTCTTATCCAGATATTGGGGTGTAATACCGTGTAAGTTGCCGACAATTTAAACAATTGATTTTTTAAATTACATCAGATTTATTTGTTACTGGTGTGGGATCTTTAATTTTGGAAAAAAGTGTGTAGATTGTTTTGTAGTTTTTGGAAGCTATAAAACAATCCACACACTTTTTTCACATCCTACATGTATTTGTTTAATTTAAAGACTGTTTATAAATCCCAGGCCCTGAAGATGATCTCAATAAAGATCGAAACGTTGGCACGATAAAGAAAATGTTTTTCTAAAACCTTCGACACACCAGACCGCATCTCACGATCTCCAAATTATCATAATATTGATACGTTTTGAGAACTCAACTCTAGCTCAGCTGTACTTAATCTTAATTGTTGAGAGGAGAAATTGATAAAATATCAACAATTATTTCTGTTAAGTACTGCCAGTACCTTTTTAAAAATTTATCTTACAATTAGACTTTCAATATTTAATAGGTTTTCTTTTTAAGGTATTTCTGATGTATTCTTGTATGTATATTGTTTGCCTAATTGCGTTGGCGCATATTGTAGAATATAGAATTTTTTCTCTTCTTACTAGTACCCCTAATGAGATGGAATTTATTTACCACAAGCTCTCTGTGACATATATTACATGTTTTACAATCATTATAATATATATTTATATACCTTTCAAATATAATTATTAGCACTGCACATAAATAGCTTGATATAGTATTATATTTTGAAAATTTAAGTTAAATCAAAGTTAAGGTTTTTAATAAATAAAAAAAATCGTCGTTAAATGTATTAATTATTGCTAAAAATGTTGGTGGCCATTGTCCTCCGTGTAACACTATAGCACGCATCAAATCGGGTCGTTCCTTGTACCTTGGTAGTCGTCGATAATGTGTCCCCATGTTTGGGCTCGGCCCCCATGTGCATCCGAAAGAGTCATCCTCGTGATCTTGAACCTTTTTGGGCGTACTTTATTTTTTTCGTGACCAGAGAAAAACTAAACATTATTTAGTGTGATTTGTCATTGTTCTGCCACATTTCATTCCATTTTGGTTGGAGGTTATCTCGGGTTGTTCTTAATACAAGTAGTATCGGTGCCAGGTTGAAAGTTTCCGTTATGTCCTTGCTTCTCGCCGCTTCTTCATTCCCCTCTATGCGATTTGCGCCTTAATCCATTTTCTTGAGATTTTCCATACTTTTCTTTCCAGATAGGTTAACATGTTCCAAATGCTTTAGACTGTCCTTGTCGTGCGTTTTCAGGTCTTAGCAAGTCAATAAAAGTATGGCTGTGTGTGCTGATAACCACCCACGGAACCCTCCGACAGCTTTTACTTGAACCTATTTAGGTGCATCTTCTATCCCCATTGACTAGCTCTCTGCCTGGTTGTTAGAGCAGCGCCAGGCCAACTTGTAGTACTCTTAGACATTAGAACTTTTTCCACATGTATGACAAAGGGGCATCCTGATTTCCCATCTATTTTGCTTCCATCGGTGTAAATGTGAATAGAACAATCGTCACTATTTTTCCTTTCGATTTCTTTGTAAACGGATGGGCGAAGAATAATAGAATATTTAATAGAGAAAGCTTTATTTACATATAATACATTTGAGATTTTGTTGATATTTTAAGTATAACTAATTACAAAGATTTAAAATCTGTCTGCTCGCGGTCGTTACTGTGGGATGGGAAAACATATAAAATCAAATAAAATCATATTAGAAGGCATAATCATCTATGATTATATAATTAGTTAGATTTTATAGAAGCAAAGTGGAGAAAAAAATTGCAATTTAAAGTTTATTTTATAAAAATAGTATATATTTTCTGTTTAAAAATTAAAAAGTTGAACAAGTTCAAACCTGCACTTCTAGCCGTGTCGGGCGAACTGTATGGCCATTCGAAAATTGAGTCCTGTCCATTCGAAAAAATGGACATCGTTTCTCATCCCAGATAGTGCATCGGACCATGATGAAGTGGAATAAGGTTTCGATCGACCTTGACTTGCAAAATGAACAGATGCCATAATACTCTTTCACCACTAGGCTGAATTCAAACTAAGAACTCCACATCTGAGTTCTGAACCACCGAAATTCCGAAAGTGCTTAGCTTCGGAAGTAATTTACATTTAGGTTAAACTTTGTGAAGCCATGAGAAGGGTTTGTTTAGGGAACAATTCTCAATTGTGTGCACTTTTTATTATTAGCCGTTATCTTTATATTCCTGGCTTGTGCTTGATAAAAAGATTGGAAATCGACCTAGCCATCGAGCAAGATTGGTGAAGTTAGGGGAGGGTACACTTACATAGAGATTACCAATGAGCGAAGCACGAAATTTTTTTAAATATAATTTATAGAGCTGTTATTCGGGACAAACTTGCTTTCGAAGATGATACCGCTTTGAAAGTATAGAAAAATAAAGGTTAACCAGTGCAACAGAAGTTATTAAATGTATAATTTATGTGTTGGGATGGGCAGATCAAGTAATTTCTTAACAAATAACTACAGTACTTCGTCCACTTTTCAGAACGTTGGAAGTCTCACTCATGGTAACACAAAATTGAAATGAAGGTTTCTTGTGTTAATAAAATAACGTAAATAATAAAAACTGCCCAAAATGTAGAGTATGTTTATAAAATAACCTGTTGTTAAGGTTGATATCTCAGCTTATCTCAAATCGTAAACCCAAACGCATCTTCGGGTCGAGTTTTCTAATCTTATCTACGGAATCCATTAATAGTATTAACACAGTTGATTTTAGGGAACGTGGCTAATCTCATGTTGATTTAGGTGCATTTGTTGGGCTTTTAATAGATTTTTTCGTGTGCGAGTGTATGAAAGCATAACATAAATAAACAAATATATGCAGAAAGGAAGATGGTAGTAAATTATGAAAGGATAAATTTTGTCAATTTTGAGTTTGTCAAGTTGTCAATAGAAATTGTTAAGTTTGAATTCACAGTAAACACCTTATCAGCCCATCAGTAATTCAGATCACGGACTTAGAAATAATTACTAACATGTGACCCGGCTGGAATGAAAGACCCACAAAAATACAACATATGATATTTGTACAGAAAACGAACTTCCCGGATCCTATGTCGTAAAGTGACGTATCAATATCATTTTTTACGAGGGTTCGCAACAGCAGAGGTCATATTAACCCTCAGGGTGCCGGTGTTTTTGAAAAAAGCCCATTTGTAAGTATGTCGGGTTCGAATCCAGCGGCCCTGCATTCGAACCCGGGACCTTTACCCTACAGTGATGAGCGCCGTGTCAACGCCTAAACCGTTGCGGCCACCGACGCCCCATCATTGTCATTAAATTATGTATTTATCTTGTTTGTATTGAGAAAGGTCCGTTTATTTGATAATATCAAACTTTCTAGGGAATTTTGACTGATATCCTAATTAATGTAACATGCTAAAGGTTAATTTTGAAAATCGTATCAGTACGTTTTTTAAGCAATGATTTCCAATTTTATTTTCCCACAATATCATTAGTTGATAACCCAGGCCAGCATTGTTACTGCAATGCGAAATAGTTTTTCATTTGAATGTCGTAGGACGAGATGATATCATTCCCTGTGTTTGCGGTAGACGAAAATCGCCCAGTAACCCAAATCGATATTCAACCTCCAGCAGAGCCGACGAACCTCATAAAAGGAGGAAACGCGTATTACGTTTATTATTTTTATTTTGCGACCTCCGACGAGGAAACTAATAAAAGCCCTTCTTAAAGTGATCAAGAAATTTATTTTCAATTTATTAGCATTTTTAAACTCATTTTAAATGTGTGTTCAAAAGCACTAAAAATTGGATTATTCATTTTTTATTACTTAATTTATAGCAATAAATTAAAACAAAAATTTCAGATGGTTTAAGAAAGTTAACTTATATATCGTGAGATAATATAATTCTATTCATATTTTTAGGTACGGCAAACTATATTGGTCATCGGCAGCTTCTTGTTTGTTGTTCTTTTCTTCTCTTTCAGTATTTTGTTCCCTCAAATTCACTTTGCTCACGATGCTGCCAAAATATGTTTGTGTGAAACATATGTACGCCTTTGAGTGGTCGTGACTCAAAGCCTTGTAAAAAATGTTCATGTAATAAACCCACAAACTTTACACATATAACAGAAATAAGAACATGTAAAAACAGGGTTATCTGCTGAGCGTTAATAATACTCCAAATACTCGATATTCTTCGTTGGGAAAAAGATACATCCATTCACGCCAATAAATTACATTCTCACTGCCCTGGTGAATACGATATTGCTCGGGGATATTGAGGACAGAGCCCTTTCTGTCGCGCTAATAAATTACATTCACGCTGCCCCTGACTCATGATATACCTCGGGGTAATTGGGGCAAATAGCTCCCCGAAATTCACACTGCCCCAGAGTAATCGATATTCCTTGGGGTAATTGATGAAGGAACCGTGACATTCAAAAAAATAAATTATTCGTACACTAGATGTTATTCACGAGTCCTAGAGTACTCGATATTCCTCGAGGTAAAGACATTCACGCTAATAAATTATATTCACAAATCAGACTTCATTCACACAGCCTCAGAATACTTGATATTCTTCGGGAGCTTTACTTACACATTAATAAATAACATTTCATTCATTACATTAATAAACAGCTCTTATCATTCACCCTTTTTATTCAAGCCAATAAATGAGACATACAACATCTCATTCATTCGTTCCCGAGTACTCGATATTCCTCTGAGATCGAGGGGTCTGGATCCTCCATTATTGCTAAGAAATACATTCATTCCAATAAATAACTTGGATAACTATCTCCATTTATGATTGTTTAAAATATTTATGGTTACATGGGAACAGCGATTTGTCTACATTTCGTTATTATATAACTTATAGTGACAATTTCGCTACAAACCAGGCACCTGCTCAATTCCCTGTTAGGAGGTGCCCATGTGTGATGCTGGTGTGACTTACATGCAACTTGATAAGTATGCCATTTTCTCTTCTACGCCCATCCTCCGCTGTTCAGGGACCAATTTTTTTATTTAAAAGTAATTTTGATGAGTTTCTTTCGGTCGAGCGGATTCTTCACCTGTTTTTTTATTATCTGGCAACTGTATTTTTATTTCCGCTGGTTGTACTCCTGAGTGGTTCGTTTGGTCTCGTGGCTAACTTTGCGTCTGCTTCTTCTTTAGTGGTTGTACCTATGTGCCTGGGTACCGGCAACAAACAGTTACGGTGCCGAACAGATCAACTAAGTTCTTTTTATTATATTGTAACATTCATTGTATAGATCAAATATCATCATGGCTGCCAATGCAGGTCTAACTTTCATTAATACTTATAGAGTAATTACAAGTAGAAAATGTGTGAATTATGTAGATAATACAGTTTAAGGCATTGACAAATATAAACATAAAGTAGTATATTGTTTAAAGAAGTATACCAGAAAGAACCATTTGTTTCTCTCTAGTAATAGTTTGTTTTCTGCAGTAATGGTTGTCCTTTATCATCCGTCGAAAGCTTTGCCGTCCGTTACAGCAACCCATGAAATTATTGCGACAATTGTTCATTAAATTCCACAGTTTTTGTGAACTGTCCAACGAGCTCGTAGTCTAGTGTAATAATTTTGAGATTCAATTATCTATCTTTTATCAAGATAATTCGTTCAGTTTTAATCTATTTTTAATAATTGTTATATTAATAATAATAAGTCATAAGCATAATTGGTTGTTTTTATGTTTATTATTATTATGTTACTATATTTTATATAATATGATAATATTTTGTATTATTTTAACTACTTGGTTAAGTAAGCCCTCAGGGTGCCGGTGTTTTGGAAACAGCTTATCTGTAAGTAGTACCCCGGACGTTGTGAAGTACTGAAAATTGTTTTTTCAAAGTCCTAGTCGATGTTATCGCACTCGGAATATTTGTTGACTTTTGAAAATTGTTTGTTCAGAGCAATCACCAAAGCGGAAAAGCCAACAAATTGACAAGTTTTTGTTTTGAACTTGTGGAAGTTTTAGATATTTGATGGCTCATTCATTAGTTACGTAATAATTTAAATTATTTCTCGTTACAGCCGCCTTCGTGTAATTAATTATGGTTGTAACGAAAACACAAAGCACGTAATCCAAGCAATCTAAGCAGTGGTTTTCTCTTTGAGGCAATAAAAAAAATCATTAAACGACAAAAAGGTTAACAAAATACCCTGTAAAAATACGAGATCTCAAATGAATCTGAAGATTTTGTAACTCATTAACTAATTTTTTTTCTGAGTGTTTTCATAAGAATGACTAAAAAACATTGCTACATAGCACAAGAGGGATAATATCAAATTATTTAAAAACGCTACGTCTTATTTTACAGCCCAATAGATCCTAAGCCCAGATGAAAGGTACATATTTCAAGAATGTTGGACGAAAGAAATATATGTATTCTTTCAAATTCTCCTTATCCCTGATTTTATATAACCAATTATAACATTAAACGTGACATCAATTACCTCATGAAAATAATGCACACACATTACTAAACTAAAAATACAATAAAGTTGGTTTATCTATTGTGGCAGTGTAAAGTTTTTTTTAGAAAACAAAGAAAGTTCTAGAAATCGGGTCACTGTAAACTTACACGTCTTATAATAAATGTAACAAAACAAAGCAAGATAGCGGAGTTGTATCTCAGGAAACTTGGCTCTATTAACCATCGCGTTTCTTGACTTTCTCACTTGTCAAAGCACCAGAAATGTATACATCCCTTTTCTATTTATGTTAGCTTTCGTAATTGAGGTATGGAATTCCAGTTTCACAGCGTTAATTCAGAATTCAATTGGACGGGACAATCCCTAAGAAATGAATTTGTAGTAAATAGATCACGTTATTTTAGCTACATTGATGAATTATTTTACTATGAAAATAAAATAAGTAAAAGTGATAAGCTGTTGGATAAAATGGTGAATCTGGTGGATTTCATGACAACGCAAGGCCACATAGCTCATGGGTGACGCAGTAATAGCTGTTGTACTTACGCTAAATGTGTCCTTACTCGCCTGTTCAAAACCTATTGGAATTATCTTACAAGAAATAAGTTACTATGAAAATTTTTCATTCTTTAAAATAAAATAATGTTTATTGGTCAAAAAACCGCTCGGCCGGAAGTTACACCAAAAATCATGATAAATACCATAAATATTTCTAATTGACATGCTGGAGTGATGTTTTGGACTGGAGTAACTCGGCAAAATGATGCGGTCCTGGCCAGCGCGATCCAGTCTTAAGACCCTACAAATGAAAAAACAGATGATATGATCAAAAGGAAATTATCGACAATGGGCTGACATTGATCGGCGAAGAAGCTGCTGATCTTAGTATCTTATAAGCTGAATCATATATCAAGAACTAGATAGGTGCCCTCGGGGGCCTTAATCAAAGAAAAGGGATCAAACTTATTCACCCGATTAAGAACAGGCCATCCGAGGTTGATACACAGTCACTTTTCACCAAAGCCCGCATATGTCATTTCTTGACTTCATTAAAGAGCGTGTAGGAATGTAAGCCAATATGACAATTATTGTTGAGCATGAAAGAGAGTATTCTAGTACCCTGTACCGATTGGTGGAACCAAGGCTGTTTTATTCTATATAGTACTGATAGGCATTTCGTTTTATGTTTCTCTTTTAGTTTATAATAAATTTCGTTTGCTGAAATGCTTGGTTGATTCCCAAAGTTTGATACCATTAATCCACATAGGTTTGAAAATCATGGTAAATGTGGACCTTTTGTACTTTAGTGGATCATCTGTGCGAATGAGCTGTAGACCAGCCATGTTTACAAATGCTGGTTGTTTGGTTCATGCATTTGGTCTATTTCAATTCAGAAGGTTGTGGAAGTCAGATGGTCTTACCTCTGGGGAAAAGTATCACTATACCTGAATGATCTCAGTTTCATCATGCGGTCACCACAGATTTTTATGTGAAAATTTTATTTGGCAGGTGTCCTGTGTAACATTTACCCACTGGCACTACTTCGATTTTCATACATGCAACATACATCGAACAACAAATTACTGTGCTGATGAACTTAACACAAGTACAAGCTCTATCACGTCTTCAAACTTTTCGAAATATTATTATTGCAATGATATATTTAATCATAATTTTTATAGCAATTTATTTTTTTTTCTTTTGAGAAAAGGCTCTGCTTGTTGTTTACGAAGCAACGAAGCGCATCTCATGGCGCTTCAATTGCTAGCCCCTTAGTGAGCTCATGGATCGAGGTTTTTGACTTGACGAAAGTCAGCATTTAAGCCTATTGAAACTGTGGGTGCGTTTGTATTCAGTTTGGTGATAATGTGTGTATTTTTGAATAATTGAGTTTTTCGTCTTCTTTGTATCTGCCTTTTACGTTTCTGCCAATCTTTCTATGTAGTTATTTTTCGAAACTTATTGTGTAAACCGTTTTTGTTAAAAGGGTTAATGTTATCGTTTTTCCTCACAAGGTGAATATACGGACATGACATGCCTAGAAAAATCGTTGGCTAAAATATTATTTTGCGTAGTGGCTGTGCAACGTAGCAAAGTAGGTGAAAATATCGTTGCGTATAGTATCGGCTTTCATGATAAATAGTGAAGTAAAGAGATCAGGGATGAAGCCATGTAGGTGAAAGAACCAACTTGTTTTTCCGCTGTATTTGACGCCTTCCTCAGGGCTCTATTTAATTACAATCAGTTTCATTACAGATTATACATATAAAAATTATAATGATAATTCAACAACTTGGTTGAAAAATCAAAAACTATTAAAAAAAAAACTTTTAAAAAACTTTACAATCAATTCGGACATGTCTATTAAAAGGGGCCGGATAACTCAACCCAGACCACCAGGAGAGATAACATCATGTTATCAATCTAACACAACTATGATGCCAATGGCTTACAAAATGTCTTAAAGTAATTTTCTTTGGTTACAGAGATTTATCAACGCTGACAATTTCACGTATAATAATTACCATTTATAAATAATAACAATAAATAAATAAATTACTAATACTACTAAAAATCATACGACAAAACAACCAACAATGACTATTTTAGTTAAGAATAGAACTATAAATAATAATCGATTTAGTGATATCTTTTCTCAAATTGCAAGGTTTATTGTAAGCTTGTATGTAGAGCATTTCTTTAATTAGGTAGGTGGTTGTAGGTGAAAATATTTATCTACCAAGAAACAAAGGTGATATTAGTTTTTTGCAGCCTTAAAACCCTGAATACAAATGTTTACGAAAACCTAAGGTCTTTTCTGTTATAAGACCTCAGAGCTTAAACGGTTAAGCTATTTTTATTTTATGTTGTGCAATAAGGCGATTTAAAACTATAGTAATATTTATCTCATTACTTTAAATATGACGAAAATGGAGTTTGCACTAGAAGTTAACTTAAGCAGTAGTTGTCATTAGGTCATTGTTGCCGAGCACCGCATACTTGAGTTTGACTTTCAGTGCAAAGTTACAGTTCCGTTGACAGCCCCTCATTCGGCTTGTGCTTGAAACAGATACTAAGTAAAGGCTGATGATTTCTCGCTTCATAAAAGATTATTGCGTTAACTCACGAAATGACTCTTAGTGTAAGTGAATCACACGACAAGTGAATATGCAATAGAAGAAATGTCTAATAGCCGTAGGAATTTAAAAAAGTATGTGGTTAGAAGGGAGCAAATTATCGTTGTATACTATTATTTGTTAAACATATTCGTGTGCAAAACAAATTACTGTACTGATGAAATTAAGACAAGTACAAGCTCTATTACATCTTCCAAATTTTCGAAAAATTATTATTGCAATGATATATCCAATTTAGTGGTAGTTATTTTTGTATTTTTTTATTGTGAATTTTAAAAGATATTAAGTTATTTTCACTTAAGCTTGTGGTCGATTAACAGAAATGATCCAAATCAAAAAATATTTTTTCCCTTACCTGTCAAATACCTCCGATGTTTTCTTCTCAAAAATCATAAAAATTACGATAACTTTAGTAATACATCACCGATTGATCGGCATTTCGAGCCTCAGAAACTGTACGTTATTGCACAAATCTGGCCATCGTAAATAAATTAGAACCGAAGATATAAAGTAAAACTTTTGAGGTTTTTTATGTTCATTTTGTTCGACTTATAATGTCGTATAATGTACACCTACAATGTATCACGATCCAACTTTCAAGCGGTTGTAAAGTGGATAAAAGAGAAATTATGCATTTGTAAGTACAGCTTCGGACTCCGAAGAAAAAATTGCTGATCCATCCAAAAATTTCTATTTTTTCAACAATAAGATTCTTATTCAATGGCTAGAAAGGGTACTTAAACGAATCTGAATTGTTCTTGCTAAAAACAATTTCTTTTGGCCTACTTTACTGAAATTGAGTTTTTCGTTTTGCAACTTTTTATATATTTAACCTCATTGAATAAAATATTGAATATTAGTGATTTGTTCTACCTAAAATACAAACTTAGTAATTTGGAAATACATGCACAAAAATTGCAGAAAAATATATCTTAAAAAGTACTTAATTCTTTGCTCTGCTCCTAGGGCCGATTGGCCAAAAATAGTTTCTTCTGACTGAGGGTAGTGCCTGTTGGTAACTTGTTATTTTATTTTTCTGTATGTCTTTGTTTATTAATTTCTTAATTAAATTTATAAAAAATATATTAGATTTGATACCTATAAAACTCAAGATTATTGTGGTCTCTCATCATCAACCTCCTAAACAGAATATTCAAGATTTTTTTAAATAGTCTGCACTATATCACTGGCCACATTAACGAACATTTTAAAATAACAAAATGTAATCCTCTGGTTAATGCTATATATATATATATATTTTTTTTTTATGAATCTGAAGATTATGAAGGTCCAGTTCCCAGGATGAGAATTCGTATTTTGCTCTTTTGTACAGAATACTGTATGAAAGCATTTTTTTCCATCGAAAATTCTCCACATGGGGAGGTAGAGGGAGAGTAATCCGTTTAAAATTGGTGCGAATATCCTCTTAAAACTTATTTTACAAGAGGGATTATGTGATACGGGACTCGGTTAGGCCGTAAAGCTAAATAAAAGTACCTCTTTTCCCTCCATTCTCACAGAAATCTCAAGGTGTCTAGGGACGTCTCCGACTATTTGCAATTCCGAGTGAAAAAGAATTGTAAAGGTTTTGTAGAGACCCGCATCCGACTGCGACTCACTGGAATACAAAGGCCCGTGTAGAACGGTGAATAATACATCCTCGCGTGGTATAAGTCCTTCGGGTTGAATTGGACAAAATAGATCTGCGGTTACATCAAACAAAATGTCTTTTTAAGTTGATTTTTTTAATGATTCAGATGTCTGATCCATCTCTTCCAATCCCCAATACCTACCTCCGTCCAACCCTTTCATTGTAGTTGTTGAGGGAAACGCCTGATAGCGCGCCAGCACTTATCTACTTATTTCCCCCGTAACAGCTAAAAATGCCATTACAGTTCATATTTTCCTTATTTTACAGAAAAGAAATTTTCTAAATTATTCCAATGTGATAAAAATTATATATAAATAAATAGCATTTCAGTTATTTAATTCCATTTTTTAAAAATATTTGTGGGAAAGAAAACAAATATTTCTCATCCTCAATTTAACAAGGCCTCAAACAGTATGTAACATAGCAAGGTTTTGAAATTATTTTTGTAGCCGATCTCGTTTTATATAGCTCTATAAAGTTTTATTACTTTCTTTTTAGAAACGGAAGGGAAATAACGTTACACATGGTTTGCTAATGTTCGATCAGACTATCTCCAAAGACATAAAATGGGGAATAAGTTTGGCTGACTCATGTAGCCGTCGTTGCTCGATTATCTAGGCCTGCCTATTCTGGTTTATTTATTTACACTGCTTGATGTTGATGTTTATACTCGACATAGAAAACATTAACAATGACGACGACATGTTTGAACTCCATGAACAAAACCCAATTGACATAAAAAGGGCAGCAAATCCAGTGCTACAAAACTCACAAATCTATTATGAATCTTCAACAGATAAAACCATCAATAGATAAAAATTGTTTCCTGATGGACCAAAAATAATAGATATTGTACAAACTTGAAACAAATAGACATACATAACAGGCCAATAGAATCAGGACATTCTTACTCGAGAGATGAACCCAACAGCAACACATAAAGGTCACTTAATAATTGCTCTTTTCCCACTGTATGTAAAAGAACATGAATAACAAATTTAAGAACCCCAGAAGATAGCAAATGCCCCTGTCAGACTAAACCAGCAAAGGTTGATGTGGACATTCGGTGACGATCATTGATCTATCTTGTTGCAGACGTCAACAAAACATCACACAATTTACCATCTTCTATAATATCAATGACTCGACAAACTTGTAGCTTTTTATCGTGTTATTGATGTATATGTAGCTGATTGTTCATGACCATTGTGATCTGCTTACCCTCGCTGTTTTGGTCTGTCATATGTGGTTCGTTTTGTATTCGTCTTCAGTGATGAATTTGCGTGATTTTTAGTTGGTCGGGTTCCTTTTATGGTTTTAACGTCAAAGTACTTATAATATTACATTTCTGTATGTACCTCCGGGTTTGTTTACATAAAAATTACAGCTAAAAAACTGGTTTGTTTAAATTAGAAGTACTGAGTAACAATCTCACTGCCGAAAAGAAAGGACATCTTTCATTTTGTATTTACCTGAAACGATCTTATAAAAATTTTCGCCTGACCATTATCACGAAGGTGTTCTGGAACGGGTAAATGGAAGTTGACCGTCACGGAAGATTCCTATCGCTGCTTCCGTCGTACAATGTTATATCGATATTAAAAGGGTTAACCCCCAAACAGCTAAGGGCACTACCCTTTTTGTCAACTTTTTAACTTGAAAAATCCAATTATCAAAAGCCACGTCCAATTGAAGAACCAAAAAACTTTTTATAACTATTTCAAATTACAAATCCCGCTCGTGCCATTGACTTTTTTATCTCAACTAAAAACCTTAATTAATTGTAATATATTAATTGGTCAAGCGGACCACGAAATTAGTGAATCTATTTCAAATTATTGAACTATAAATAAAAAATTGATTATATTGTTACATTTGTTGGTGCCAAACCCTTTAAAGAACATCAACGTTCCATTGCTGTAAAATGTCCTTTTTTACGCTTTATAACATGTTTTTACCCAATTCATTTTAGGCTAATATATTTGTGTAGAAAGCTATGTCCAAGATAGTTAGATCGCACGATTTTCGCGTGTCTCATACCTGGTATGTACGAGGTGCAATGTGATAGTTTGACCCATAATTGCGGTGTTATAGTTGGACATTGGATATTTCAATATAGATAAATATAACGACTATAAAACTTAGTTGCTTTTAAGGGCTGAAAGTCCTTTCCATCCTTTTTTTCTCTGCTCTTTTCTCATTTACACTCCCAGTGTCCTTCTTTATTTATATTTTTCGTCCCTACTGCCCTTCCTATTTGTCTATCTCTGTCTCGCAGCGGCTCTTTCTTTCCTTCTCTCCCTCCTTCCCTCCCACCCCCCCTCTCTCTCTCTCTCTCTCTCTCTCTCTCTCTCTCCCTCTCCATCTTTAACTTTTCTGATGATGCGTCTATCTTATCTGCAAACCAGATTCAGTACTGGCAGTTCGATCCCTCCAAAACCACTTTCTTATCTTAAAACCATGGTTCCATAAAAAGGAGATTAAAAGTAAAGAAAACAAATCCCAATATGAGTCCGTTGATTTCAAATGCCAAAAACCCCCTCTCATTCATCTAACGGACTATAACTGTACGGGACGCCCGAAAACCAAACCTTAACAGGATCTAATTCCTACAGCATAAATCATATTTATATAAAGTACTATGTTATAATCTACTACGTATTTGAAGCCAAATTGCACTTATATAATTGTTCTATGTTTGTATGTACATAGTACGGAAAACACATAGTACGGTCAATCAATGTATTTTCTAGTAAATTCTGATTCTCGTGCATGCAATGATATTATTCCTGCAAATGAATTTTGCAGTATCCCTTTTGAAATATTTGGACTCATTTCGGGGTGGTCGCGACGATTTTCCTACGATTTCCAGAGATGTGGATAGTTGTGAAGCACTCATTGTACTTAGTCCCTCTAGGAGTACCACTTGAAAATCCTTTAGGGGGACCTGTTGTCATAAACCTTTGACCTAAATTATGATTTTCGTGTTCTAAATAAATAAATCAATGTTAAAAAGTGTTTTGTCTTGTCTAATCTCGATAAAATAAAATATACAAGTTATAAAGAGAATATCTACAAAAGTAAAATTGAGATATTGAGTCATTAAATAAATATTATAACATGCAGAATAAACGAGAAATTTATATTTGCCTGCATAACAATAAAAGCGAATTTTGAGAGCTTCATGTAATTTTAGATAATGTTAGTTTAAAGGTTAATCAACCTCTTTTATTAACCTGGTTTTGATAAATCTGCATTATCAAAGCTGTACAAACTTTAATTAATCAAACAAATCTAGTTTATTAGGAAATGTATTTTTATGATGAACTTTACTACGCCATGTACCTAAAGGATAGCATCATGTAATTTTAGTTTATCTTAGATATGTTTTACATTAACCCAAATATGTATTCAAATTTTGTGGGTAAGCCTACACGCAAGGCAAAATTTGTTAGATGTGAAATTTTGAAGAAGCGAGTTTAAATACTCAAGGGTTTGCACAAGTGGGTGAAAAACAGGTGGATGAGAATTATTTCCCAACCCATTTAGCTGGACAACCCTCTTAGGCTTAAAAGCAATTTTTTTCCTCCTTTCCTCTTATGCTAATAAAATATAAACAACGGGCAAGTACAAAAAGTCCTCACTTAAGAAGACAAGCAAAGGGTTTGAAAGAGATAAAAAGAATACAACAAAGCATGCATTTTGTAGAATCCGTCATTTCCCTTTGTGTGTTAAAATGTTTAATAAACAAATCCTCATGTGTTTACCGACGTATATTCACACATATTCGTATTATATTGTTGTATCTCCCTTTGTTATTTATTCATAAAACCAATAAATAAATTCTAGAATAAAATACGATTACTTTGGTTGGAATGATTCTTAACGAACCCGTAAATTTTTTCAATAACCCTTAATAGCTGTCATTCTTCCATTGTAAACTTTCGGAATTCATAAAACTTCTGACTTATAACGTACTCATAATTCACCCGACTTTCAATATTGAACAAATTGGAACTCCAGACAATAATTATTTCTAGCAGACTTCAGCTTTAACGTTTAAAATCAATTTGGTTGTATTCAGAATTCAGCATAGTAGATATATTTACCTCGGTCTTACTTTTGGGTTAGTGCTTTTTTTATTATTAGTTATTCTTTTTTATTTATTAAATTCTTGTAATACTGACAGTGAGTTACACTTACAACTTCTTAAAAATTCATGGTCATATTTTTTTTGCAGGTAAGGCTGGGTGAAACATCATTGAACAGCGGGTTGTGCGTTGTAATAACAAATTGGAGTTTTGATTGGGCGAATACTGGTGAGATTTTACCATTATTAACGTAACGATTCTATTTTACAAAAAAAGCATATTGAACTTTAGTTTTTATTTAATTTTAGAATACTGCCCTTTTTTTGTAATTTGTAGGTTTTTTGCCCTAAAATTCATCCCCTCATTATGTTCGAAAATATAATGAGGACTGGTGAAAGATAATTAATTCCGTTACTGTTCAAAACTAGCAATTTTTGGTTTGTACAAGCTTTCTTCACGGTATAATCAAATAAAAGAGTCTGAGAACAACTTTTATTAGGTTAATATTAAATTTGGATTATCTTTTGACAGAAAATCTGCGAGCCTAATTAAAGAGGAATATTAAAAACGATTCATCAATATTATAGCCGGTTTCAAAGAAGTTGATGGTTAAAATGTTGTTAATTGACCTTGCCATAATTTTAACAAAATATTTCTATCCAAAGAACGACTACTGAACTTTTTTGCCTTAATTAAAGAAATCCATGCAAGAAGGGGTTGTCCGAATTTTCAAGCGTCTATTGACAAGTAGGTACCTAAATTTTATATATTTTAATGAAAAACCTACTTTTACTAAAATCATCACTCTACGTTATAATTTCGAATTTTTAAATTTAAATGCAGAACAGAAAAGTCGGACAATTTGAAAGGTTCATAGATCATGGAGTGGACTTTAGTGATGGAGAAAAAATATTAAACTTACGACATTTTTCTGAGATAAAAACATTCTTTAATTGTAAAAATGATATAAAAAACATTAATCACTACGAAACGGTTTGAAAATAATAGGGAGAAAAAATCGAAAATAGTACGTATTAGAATCCATTTGTAGGGGCTTGCTAGTACATTCTTGAAAGTAAATTGTAAATGCTTTGTTTGTCAAGTTTGTGTTGTCAAAATTAATTTTGTTAGGGCGGTGCTGCACGTCTGGTGCTTAAAGGAGTCTTTATACACCGTCCTGTAGCCTGTGATTACTGTGCTTGCCTCTTCCTCCAATGATTGGAGCATACAAATATTTGGCATTAAATGATTCATGTCTATAGTTGTATATTGTAAATTGAGAATATTATAACCTAGGTTTTTACAAATAAATACATTTTAAACCATTTTCTATAGGATTTCGGTTATATCTCTTTCCTGTTTCTCGTCGTAAGGCTGTGCCTAAAAAGATATGGTATGTTGAATAAATGTCAAAATTTTGTCTGGTTAGTTAAATACGATGAGGTTTAGGGCGGGTGAAATAGACATACTTCTCTTCAGCCTTATGGTTTTGGCACCCTAAAATCACGATTAATCTGGATCTCGATAAGGTCTGGATGAAAAAACAAATTCAATTGTTCTCTGCCAAGCTTTCAACCTATTTTGAATTCAACATCTGGCAGGTCCTTAAAATCGATCGAAAGCTTTCTAGCTATCGGGCAACATGACAAAAACACAGTTGTTCTGGCGCAAAATACTTTTTTTAACAATAAAAATTGTTACTTCAGATTTCAGATAACAGATGTGAAATATTTTATCTTAAATCTTTGTATTGTTAAAAAAAATATTTTGGACCAAAACAGCTTTCGTTTTTGTCATGTTGCCTGATAGCTAGGAATAAACTCAAAGAGACATGTTTTAAAAACTTTTCTTTCCTTGGGTAAGAAAGAGCTGGTTCCTCAGATATAACTCAACAGTGGTTTATGGCTGTCGAAATAGATTGCCGGTTCTCATGTAAAGTTGAATTTTACGATTAAACGTCAATTGGTGGGTTTTTCTGGAAGTGTTTTGTATAATTATACTAGATGCTTTTCCAAATCTTTGGAACCATGCCAACCCTTTGTATACGCAGGTTTAAAGTATATCAAACTCCAGACCATTCATATGTTTCCCTGTTGAATTAGAAAACAAGTCATTAGAACATTCAGAATTCATGTTAAGACTAAACAACATTGTTTAATAATGTGAGATAGAAGGTCAAAAATAATTGAGGATATATTGAATTAATCTTTTTACGAAAAAAGACTTGGTGGATTTTATCACATCTTAGTATATTTACTATCATATGTTGAAATTTGCGTAGGAACGTATTTACCCTACAGTTGATAAAATAATTCAAAATTTATTAACAAACTGTTCTTTTTACAATTGATTCAACAATCGTTGCGTCAGTGAATGGAATAGTGGTTGCCTTCTACCAGGGTAAAGTGATAGTCATTTGCATAACGGTGCAACAAAAACTATTGACACAGAATCAAACCATGAATAAAGTTCAACTGCATGACAAGGTTGGGTTTAAATCGCGGAGGTAAAAGTTATTTTTGCCGAATAGTTCAGACTTCTAATCTTTACTGAAATCTTCGGTGCAAGTTTAAAATTTATCCCATGTATGCTTCTGGTTAGTTGTTACTGTTTACTGGTTGGTTCCCTTGCATAATGCATAAGACACGATTCCAGCCGAATGTCAGATCTAGCTTTATCCTCCCGCCTTGTTAGCATGCCTATCCCGATTCGGGTTCTAATCCATAGGGTTCATCTGGTCGAACCCATTTTCGCCTCGTTGGCGATATCATTTATGCAAAAAGCGAAGTCAGCAATTTCAACGAGGGCGTCAATAATTGCCAACATATGGGAAACACGTTTATGAAAAATTGACAGTCATGTAATTCATGATTTAGAAACAAATTATTAAAGAGGGTGGTGGTTTGTTATGAGATTCTGAAAACATGACATTCTCACTCACACCTTCTAGAATATATTATTTATTTTTATACTTTTTTTTTCAGAAGGAACGGATTTCACCGTTTTTTAAATTGAAATCGGGGTTGATTTTAACCTTTTCAGTCCAGCTGATAGCCGTTAGGCCGGCAGAAACCTATAACATTTAATCAAGTTATTTCAAATATTTACTACACTGTGGCATATCTTACTAATTTAACAAGAACTGCTTCATTTAATAACCTTTTATTATGCGTGGTCGGATCCGTTCATTTTTTTCGGTGAAGTATGAACAATCAAACTTTCCAAAAACGTGAATAATAGGAGAAACAAAGTTTTACTCAAAGGTCATTTCGTATATATGACTTATTAATCCTTATCTCTTTCAATGTCCATCGAAAATTAACAATTCCCGCAGATTTGGTGTTTTATTCACATTATACACTGTATACTTCCCTTTGTTGAAGTAAAACTGACAATTTAAAAGTAAACTCTTTTAAAGAAACAATAATCCGTTATACACAATTAATTATACACAATTGTTTCATTTCGAAACTGTTGAGGTCTTTTCATCGTTCAATCTTTATATCAGTTTTAATCTGTAGTATTCAGGTTTTCATTTAATAAATACTTCTGTAATCAATTCGAATTTAAATTTCGAACTAACACCTTGATTTTCCAACGATTCGCTAATGGCGAAGGAGTGGAGGGTGTGCCCAACTAATTGATGTCCCGCCACCTTTTTTATTTGTCAGAATTAAAAAACTAGGATAGCTGTGTTTTGCAGAAAGTAGGTCATGGAAAAATGAGTTTATTTAATGATTTTTTACTGAATTAACATATTTTTGAAAAAATAGCTTTCAAGCTTGGTGATTTAACGCAAGTCTAGAACATCAAAAATACCTCTTACATTAATTACTTCTATACAACCATTAAACTAAAGCCTTCTTATTTTACTGACTAGACATACACTGTGTACATTCTGCGTGGAAAACGTATTTCTGATGATTTAATGCTCGAAATTCGACTAACTTCTTCCTTTTCAACAATTAAATTAATTAATTAATTAATTAATTTCAATTAATTATTATTTTTATGAAAGGTCTTGGTTGAGATGAAAAAGTTAGTGTCACAAGCGGGATTCGAACCCACGATCGCTCGACGTGGATGGAAGTCACAACTGCTCAAGTGTTAGAGCAGCGGCGTATCTAGCCTAAGGTCGTGGGTTCGAATCCCTCTCGTGCCATTAACTTTTTTTCATCTCAACTAAAAACCTTAATTAATTGAAATTAATATATTATATTGAAATTTTGTGAACGAACTTACACAACTATTGTCTAGAGATTCATTAAACATTTAAAGGGCCATGGAGGCGTCTTGTGAAAGAAAATATAACAAAAAAAGGGCACTAGTTTTTTGTTTGTTCTCCGTTGAAAATTGATCGTAGTAGAGCGTTCAGAACAATTGCAACTTCTTCCTTGGCTTTATTTCGGCAAAGTTTGACATTGAACTTTATTATTTTTGACACGTTCGTAAAAACCCTTTATTCTGTCGACCCCGGTATTTTTCCTGGCTCTTTTAGTGAATATTGCACTTTAGTTTCAAGCCAAATGATTAAGTTTTAAACTTAACTTTAAATATGTACTAGACCGAGTTTTAGAAACTATATTTCAATCAAAACAGCTTAATAATGACAAAATTAAGATTTGTGTAAAATTTGCTCTCGCACAAAACATGAAATATTATTATTTCAGATTAAAAATAGTTATGAAAAATTATCGTTCAAAATTGAACTTTATTCGATTGTTGTTGTAAAGTAATGGTGGTATCTACCTAACTGTTTTATTTGATATTTTTTCTTTAACTTAATTAAAAAGTTATTACTTCATTTCCTTGTTATAATTAGCATAAATTGTCTTTAGAAAAATATCAACTTTACTTGTTTTGCGTTGTAAATAAGGAATGCATTTGAGATGTGATCACGAAGGCTGAATAGTAAATACGTTGATGGTCACAGCAGGGAATCTAATGAAAGGGAAATTACAAGGTTGAGTGATAGGAGAGAGTCAGAATATCCTCTACGCAACTGAAAAACAAGCTTAGGCTTCACACGCATAATCGATAACGGATATTAATAAGTCCAAACATCTTTATATTCTCTCTTTTGATCTCTCGTAGAAATAACAAAATCCGGCTTAGCTGCGCGTTTGAAAGACCTGTTTGGCGAATGCAAACATTTCTAAAATGAAATGCGTAAACATTCATGCCCTCTATGCACATCGCATTACTAGGATGGTACAAATTGATAAGTTTTTGGCTTTTCGTGTAAAAATCGCCTGAACATGCGCATCCGGGCGGTTATATGCCACGTGAAACAGCCCTGTCTGAAAATATAAAGAAAACACTTCTGACTGAGCTCGTAAAAGTCCCCGGAACATGACTGTCGGGTCAGGGAAGCGGAACGGTAAAAGGCATCTTCTCCTTTAAAAGGGAATTCCTAAGACATGGCTTTTCCCTTGGAGATAGCACGTATTGCGAAGAGCCGTGGTCATAACGGCTATAAAATGTTCTTTTCTGGGGAAAAATAGCGAAATAAACAATCAATCAAGTTTTATTTTCGTGTAAATCTAATTAGTTCAATTTACGGCTATAAAATTTTCATTTCTGAGTGAAAATAGCGAAATAAACAATCAATCAAATTTTATTGTAATGTAAGTCTAATTAAATCAATTTTACGGAGGGCAAAGCGCTTAAAACCTTTTGGAAATAATACATCTGGGCCTTCGTGCTCATGTATTTTACTGTAAAGTTTTAACATTTCTAAAATTCTCCCCATAAATTTCAAGATTTTTTGTTGCTTTTGTAAAATGGTTATGGTTTATATTTTTATTAATTTATTACATCAATAATATCCTTCTGATTATTTTTATACTATGCAACATACGGTGTCCTGATAATTATTTTTACTTATTAATTGAACGGTTTTACATTAGCTTTCTACATATATAAAAATAAATTGATTTCTTCGTTTTTGTTATCCTTATTGTTTTCTTCTTTTTGTGTGTTGTTTAAGTTTTGTTATTATAAGCTCTTTCTTTCATTTTTTTAATTTCAGATGTAGGTGCAACGTTTCGTAGTACAAATCGCATTCTAAAATAAAAAATTTATTTCTGAAAAAATATTTCAATTTTGCTTTTATCTTTAGTTTTTTATTCATTTTGATAATTCCAATTCCATTGCGAAACAAAAAAGAGGAAGTAAGGCAGATTTACTTTCCGTACGACTTTCTTCTTCCATTTTAACATAGACAAACAACTATGACAAATTTTGCCTTGACTCTGTCCTTGTTTTTTCTCCATTGCCTACGATTTTAAAGTTGTTTCAGGATTGTTGTTTGTTGTTTCTGGTGGACTATGGTAAGGAGTAGAGCGTAAATTTTGTTGGACTTTTTCCTTTTTAATGGCCGTAGAAGGAAATAGGGTGATTGTTAATTGGTTGGTTAATGGACGGGTGGAAGTTAATGAATGGAGAAACAATCTGAATCCAAACATAATAGCCTGGGTCTTTTTAAAGTTCACGTTAAACGTATTTTCTCCAGCTCAGAAGCTCATTGAGTTTGTCATCATGAATTCTTACACTTGCAACTTCTAAATCAGGAGAGGGGAGGAAAGGTAAATTTGGTAATTCCGCATATAGGAGCAATATTTTTTATATTTAGGGAAGTCAATACTATAATTGCAAAACAAGGGTACGAGATTTGCTTGAAAATATGGATTGAGGAAAAGATGTGGCTTATTTAAGACAAGGCTATTTAAGAGGACTCAGCAGAGGACGCGGTGGGTTAATCGTACCCTATGATTTATTATTCTTACCGGTGAGATATTATAGTGTATTATTGTATTATTCTTGTACGTACATAGTTTCTGACAATAAAAACAATTTAAATTGTCATAATTACATTACCAGCTATTCAGAAATTCCTGTTGGCAAATTCTTTTCAGGAGTCTTGCAACATTGCTATGATGTGTAAAAGTCTCTAATTGACACCAGTGAGTGGAAAGGGTAGATTGGAATCTAAGTTATCAAGTTTATACTAGGTCATGGATGAAAGGGATGTTCTATAACATTGTGAGATTAGAGAAACACAGATCGGTTAATTTATTTTTAAAGATTTCTACCATTCAGATTGTCTAACGTTATGTATCTGTCTGCACATAAATCAAATTAGGTTATTAAGCCTTTGCGATTTTAGTCCTATAAGTGAGTTTCACATCCGCTATTGTTTTAAACTTTCTCATGTTAAATGCAATAAGTGGAAAGTTCCAAACAGATTTTCTACTTTTAATGTTATAAATTCTCACACCATCTCTCCTTCAAGTTCTTGTTGGTTAGCCCAAATTTCTTGTATTGTTATCAAATTTACAACTTGTAGTCCATCTTTATTATTTTCGAAGGTAACTTACTGAACTACATTCCTCGATAAGGAGTCAACTTCTACATTTTCTTTTGGATGTATGTTAGTTTGAAGTTATATTGTTTATTACTACAAGATCTCCTAATTCTTCATCCGTTCTTGCTTGAAATTGACGTTCTAATGGCTTATAAGCTGTAATCGAATAAACTCACTTCTACAACCAATGCTTTTTTCTCAGTCTAATAGTAATCTTTCTTTAAGCGTATTCCACTATCCAATCATAGCCAGCTATATATTTATAGTAAGCACAAGCATTACGAACAGTTGATCAACGTTTGTTGCATATGTTTTAAGAAATGAATATGACCATCTGTTCTATTTTGCAAAACCAACTTTTGTTATAAATAGTTGTACCAGTCATCAGCACCATTTTCTAGAAATAGTCGTATACATTAGATTTTCCTGTTTTCATCTAGAATTCCATGTCGTATACAATTTTCTTTTCAATTCTTCCAACCTTATCTATACATTCTGACTTCGACATTTAAATTTATCTAGAATAAACCTTTTTTAGAACAAACAAGGCTAACAATAATGACCTTAGCACTGTTAATAACCAGAGCGAGTTGTAATTTTTGGATTTGTGCTGGGTTTGAATTGTTTTTATGCGAATTGTTCCACTCCATTTATATCTCATGCTCCTCCTATGCGGAATTATCCATGATGTATTTTTGTACCGCCAGATAATCTATTCTTTCATTTCAACATATAATTGGCAAGAAGTTTATTTTGATAGGACCTCCAATAGGAGCAGGCCTTGATAGCATGCTTTCTGTAGTGTTAAATTTTCACATGAACATTTTATGCTGGTACATGCTTTCTGTAGTGTTAAATTTTCACATGAACATTTTATGCTGGTACCATTCACTAACGTATCTTTTGAATTTGTATATGAATTCCGGTTCAAATTAAGTCTTACGCTATGAAGATGTTAACAATTATTAAAAATGTTGTTCATGTTTACTTTAATATTTTTAAATCAATTAAGATATTTTGCGAATTGAGCAATCCTGTTTAAGAAAACATTTTCTTACTATCCACTCCAAGTTTATATTGACAGTTTCTCTTACGAGAAACATTTCTATTACTAATTTTATCAATTTTTATTTTAGACGTTTCTATTTTTATATCGAATTTTGCTAAATTATTCATAGAAGCTAATTTGGGCTGTCGTTGGCTCATTTGTCTTATCGCTGTGTACACTTTCTTGTCTAACAGCAAAGATTATTAATTAAAATGCGTTTATCAAAGACTAAAATTGAAATGAAGTCTAATTCAGACACAGAGAAAAGTTATTTTAATACAGATAATTAAAAAATCAAGGTTATGACAATAAAGCAATTGGGTATAAATGGTATAAATTAAATATTCCGAAAATATAACGACAAAGTATTTTAGGTTTTTTATTTAATATTTTATTTCAGCAATTTCTAATTTCAACAAGTAATTGGACATATATACAACTATTTACATATTAAGGGGTACAAATAATCAATATCCTCCCTCTTCATTTCACTAATGAAACTTCACTACCAACTCCTCAGAAAAGTCACGGGGCTATTTCCTCTTTAAACGCCTTATGCGATTGTTGGGATGGATTGGACAAGAATGTTTGGATGATGGTAATAGTTATTGTGGAAGTTGGTAAATTTTTGAGAAATTAGTTTTTGGATAAATCAAATTTTAAGGTCGTTGTTTAGAGTAGCATTTGAGACATAATAAAGAACATTTCTAATTTATAATTATTTGAGGATTTTAGATTGAAAGTATTTGAGAAGTTGGATGTTGAAAGGTTTAGTAGTTCCACACAATTCTATTCCATATGTCCAAATTGTCTTGGTCTTCATCGATAGCTTCGATTGTAGTCTTGTAAGTTTGTAGAGGAGGCCATAACGTCTGTTTAGGGCTTGGCGTTTCAGCACTGCTTATTGTATGTTCACTTGAGTCTCATAGGTGAAACCCAAGGTAACGAAGGATTTGGGAAGGAACATTGTAGTATATTGTAAAAGGATATTGGCTTCGGAGTGTAAATGTGACACGGACGCACTTGCTTTTATTTGTCTTCATTTTCCATTGTTTACACCAACATTCTATACATAGAATGAGAAGTTAAAGAAAAAATATTTTTTTAAAACATGGGACCTGATTTTAACGAGACCGAAACACTAAAAATGTCTCCACCATTAATAAGGAATTTAAAAAAGTGTAATAATAAAATGATTTAATTAAAATATTCCAGTTTTTATAAAAATCGATGTCATTAAAAGTTAACGTACGCTTAAGATCGAGTTGGATATGAATAGTTCATGGATAATATTGACGGTCCTGAAAAGTAAAACGAAACACTACACACATTCCAAAGTCAGAAGTAAATAAAAGGATTTTTTCGATAGTTTTTAATAAAATTTTTGATATAAAAACCTATGTAAAATTAAAGCTAAACTTCAACCATCATGCAAAATGGATGTTGCTAACAAGAAAAAAAGCCGCAATGAACGAAGTAGGTGTGAAAAACATTGAAATAATAAAAATTACAACTAAGGAACAGTCAAAACTGAGAGAACCACAAAAGAAAAATGGAGTAGTTGATTTAAAAGTGAGAACAAACATTCAAAACCAATAAACAATAAAGGAAAATATTGATACAATGGAAGCAAAAATAATATCAGGACCTAAATGAAGATTAGACCTGAAAAAAAGAAAAACCAATCATAAGCATGGACTTAACGGCATTCAAACTGAGCACGAAAGGAACTGTAACAATACACTTTAGAATTAATGGTCTGTGAATTAAAAGTAAATGTTAAATATCAACCTATGAGAAAATTAATGTAAATAGTGTTAAAATGAATGCTCTTACGAAATATGTGGAAGTTAAGATTAATAAAAACCCATACAACTTGAATTAGTCGACTGGAAGTTGTGAATCAACTTTTAAAATACTGATAAAAAATGTGGGCAATATTGGCAAAATGGATCGTTAAATGGACAGTAAAAATAAAAATCTGTGGACGTAAAAATTAAGAAAAACCATAACTTTGAATTACTTAACTGGAAATTGAGAATCGACTTTAAAAATCATGATAAAAATAAGCGTAGGTAAATATTAACCAAACTGATGCTTAAGTGAAGAATATATATCCAATCTGTGGAAGCGAAAATTAAGAACAAACATTTCATAATCCTTAAAAAAAGAAAAATGTCTCTAAATATTGACATCGTGGCCGATTAAAGGAAGAACAAGCCCTAAATCAGTATACCCTGATGGAAATTAGGGGCAAACATTGAAAATCTATATTAAAAAAAAAAGAAAAAAAAAGAAGTCAATTGTTACAATAAACGCTAAAATGAAGAACCAATCACTCAATAAACAATGGTAGCTAATCTAATATTATATATCAATATATATTAAGAATAAACATTTAAATCAATAAAAATAAAACAGGATAGACATTGACAAAGTTGTAGCTTACAGAACAAGTAATCAGTGAACTCGGAAATAAAAAAATAATAGTTCTATAATTGTTAAATAGAGAGAAATAGAAATGTGAAATGAAATAAGTACGTAAAATGTAAGAATAAACATTCCACCCGGAGGGGGATGAAATAAGCAATAAAAAAATGCGAATGTATATGATTATGAACGTATGCACAATGACACTTAATATTAAAAAGAAATATCAAAATAAATTACAAGAGAAATCTAGTAGAATGACTCAACCGTAATCAATGTACAGATATATTGACAATAAAAATTTACGTTTTATAAAAAGAGAAATGAGGAAAACCATCAATTATAAAAATTAACTTAACATTAAGATAAAGGTTACGAATATTTACAATCATCTCGATATAAATTTAATATTATAATTTTGTCCTGTACAATCAAGTATATGACCAATTTGAAGGAAGGGAAAATACCATTTGAAAAAGGTTCAAAGTCCTGATGAGACAATATATTTTCTCGAATACTTGGTGAAGAAATTGAGTGTTTTCCTTTATCTTTCTAATTAGCTTCATACCTGATTTTTTGAAACAAAATATTTATAATAAATACATTGACTGCAATATTCTTGTTCTTTTCCTAAACCCATTGAACAATTTCTTTATTCCCAGTCATGTTTGGGGCTAAAAGCATTTAGTGCCTTTATGCCTGACCCTCCGAGAATGTATAAATCTATGTATGTATTTCATATTTCTCTTTATCAACTCCTTTGCCTTTAAAGATATTTATTTTATTTATTGTTATCTGTACATAATATACATTGAGCAAATAGTTAGTCATAAACAAATCTGACAGACCTGTTAGACCAGGAGGCAGTGTGGAGAGAAACCAACTTTTATTTAATTGTGGGGGAGGGAGTTAAAGTTAATTCGGTGGGTTAGAAATAAGGTCACGAGGCCATCGTTGTTTTAAACGGCGTGGAGGATTGTAAGGGTGAGATGTTGAGGAAAGAGTTAGGGCTAGTGAGTTAGGGTGGAAGGAGAGTTTAGAGTGAAAAGTGAAGAAGCGTGTTCGGATAAAATCTTTCACGAAAGGGATTTTAAGATCTTTAAGGATCGTTTGATTGGTGACATAGAAAGGAGCATTGAGGATACGGCGGAGAACATTACATTGAAAAGACTGAATTCGTTGGGTATTGGATGATTTGGCCGAGCCCCACAGCTCGACTCCGTAGGTCCAAATAGGTCTGATGAGTGTTTTATAAGCGGTTAGTTTGTTATGTATGCTTAGTTTTGATTTTGGTCCAAGAAGGTGTCTGAGTAGTGCATATCTTTTGTTAAGTTCTTGCCGTTTTAATCGTGTATGTGGGTACCAGGTAAGTCTACTATCTGAGTAAAAACCAAGGTAGCGGATTTGGTTCGATGGTGGTATTATTTTGATGTAAATGTGCACTGGTGGACAGGTTTGAGCGTAAATGTAACTTATTGGCTTTTTGATTCGTTTAACCTGATCCGCCACAGGTTGCACCAGTTGGTAATAAGGTTCAGGTGTTGTTGGAGTGCTTCTGTTGCTAGGATAGGATTGGAGTGTGTTGTTAAGATTGCGGTGTGTTTGGATGTGTGGGTATGTCAGCAGTGTAGATAGTGTAGAGGATTTGGCCTAGGATACTTGTTTAAAGATTGGATGTCGGAAAGAAGGAACCTGTACCAGATGTCACGAAAAAATCCAAAAGTCGGCACTGCGGTTTTGATCAGTGGTCCAGTAGGTTGGTTAATCCGGACATAGGTAAGTGTAATTGAGAGGGGCGAGAACGTTGTGTAGGAGTCGGCCACGTGAATTTGTAGTTCTGCTACCCCATGTCGGATGTTTGGCATTAAAGTCGCCCCCGGCGATAAAACGAGAACCTAATTGTCGAAAAATAGAATCAAATAGGGAATAATATATGGGTATTGAGGGAGTACAGTGCACAGCTGACAAAATCATCGGGAACTGAGGAAGGGAAATAGAAATTGAGGTGTGTTGATAGGAGTCGTCTTTCAGGGAGATGAAGGTGATTGGAAATAGCGTTTCTGACTAGGATTGCCGTGCCACCTTGGGCTCTTTGTCCTGTGTAAGAAGTTTTGTATCCGTTTATGTGAAAGTATTGTGTTTCTGTTAGTAGTAATACGTCAATATTTCTATTGTTCATTAATGTTTCTAGTTCAAGTTTGTGCTTTAGTAATCCATTTGAATGCCAGAGAAGAACTGTGAGGGTCCTCGGAGGGATCATCGGGAAAGTTTAGGAAGTAATTCGGATACAAGGGTTGTAAGAAGGGATATGAGTGAGGTAATTAAGGATTTAAAATCGTTTAAGAAGAAAGTGAGGTGGGTCATGATGTTGTCAGTGGAAGTTGGGATGGGAGTGGGGGTAGGAATGGTTGGTCTGATAGATCTACCTCTGCAACTTTGGCGTAGCTGAGCGCTACGCTGGTTCGCTGATAACCGGTGGTCTTCCTGTCGAGGGCTGTAGTTGAGGTCTGGTAGTACCCGCTGTTGGTGCATGATGTGGTTCGGCTGTCATTTTCCTGGATGGTGCCGGCGGTGTCCTGGTTGGTGGAGCAGGAACGGCTGGAGTGATCTTTGTTGTTCTGCCTATGCATTTGTATATACTGCAATTCTTTATGGGTGGCACATCCTCGGTATTCTTTATGGTGTGCACCGCCACATAAAGCGCAAGTGGCGAGTAAGGTTGGTGGTTTGACGCAGTCGGAAGAAAGGTGAGGTCCTGCACACTTGACGCATTTAGGATGATGGTAGCAGTATGCCCTGGTATGGCCATATTTTTGACATTTAGTGCATTGCGGGATGTTGTTTCTTTGTCTGAGTTCTTCTATAGTTATTTTAGTTAAATGAGATATTGTAGTTTGAAAATATCCTAGTTCTTTTTATTCTGTATAAAATCTGCGAAGAACAGAGGTAAGGCAGTCGGGTTGATGGGGTGCTGTACTTGGTGTACCCTTTTGACCAATCCTAGTTTGGAAATTTCAGATTTTATTTCGTCGGTTGGCGTTGTGGGATGTAATTCTCGTATGACGATTCTGAAACATTTGTCTTCTTTTAATTGGAAACAATGAAGTCGTATTGTTTCTCGTTTAGGTATTTTACTGTCTTCCTGTAACTATCGCTGTCGTGAGATTGTAATAACACGTCGTTGGCTCGAGTGCGGCAATGGAATGTATTAGTTCCAATGATTCTTGCGATGTTACTGCAAAATTCAGTTGTCTATACTATTTACAATTATTGGAGGTGGTTTCACGGATTGGTAATTTTCTTGAGCGGCATCGTTTCTTTGATGGGGGTTGGCGACGTTCAGATCGTTATCTATCTTCGTGATGTTCTTTTTTTTTCATTTTATTTTTTGGTGATAGTGATTGGCTCTGGTTGGTTTTTATATGTTCTTTTACGGAGGGTGACTTGTTTAAATTTTAAATTTCTTTCTCTCATTTTGTCTGGTGCCGTTACAGCCATCTAATTTATTTTAATTTTCTCCAAAATTTTGAGGTGGCTTTTCTATAGTTCTTGTTATATTTACTTGCATCTCAGGAATCTGTTGGCACTCTAGCAAAAGCCACCTTTTGTACATAAATATATAAGGGTGGAAGGTCGAGTACGGCTTCAATCGTTGTAGTAGGGCAGGTATGCATAGCTTTGTTATTTAGGATACGCTAGTCTTCGTAGACTTTGTAGCTTATTGTGTGTCTCCTTGTTCAATATTTTTTGCCACCTTACTAGAGCTCCCCATGGACGTATAAGCAAATTTTATAAAAATAAAAGGATCGTAAAAATAAAAACTCGAAATTATATTAGTAAGAAGAAGCCTTATAACAATAGATTTTACAGTAACAAAGAACTCACAAAATCTACAAAAGTGAAAAGAATGAGGAATAAACACAGCGTGAATACAGATTCAGAATCAATAAAAGTATAAATTAATATATTAAATAGCACAAAAAGAAACATATGATAAAAAGAAAGAAATAGATAGGAACATTTAAAATATCAATCTTTAAAAAAAAAGAAAAAGTATAAATATTTATAAATGTGTGCAAAAAATAAGCATCCATATTCAAAAGACACTCCATGTTTTATTTTATACTAACTTCATTACGTCGTTGTAGGTTGTTTTCAGTCCTTTGCATTCATGTTTTAAGTCTAAGAACGAAGTTTTGTCTGCTTGTTCTATGTATTCATATAATATAGCCATAATGGATATGTTATACTTAACAATGTTAATAATGTTACAATAGATGCCGTGGCTTAAATGTAAATTTGTTTAGTAAAGTTCATAAACAGTTGAAAATTGTTTGCTATCTCGCTCTAGGCTTTTCTTGGCAATGTCTGTATGGGAAAACGATAAAAGAAGATGTTATGTATTTAAAATTCTTGAGATTTTATAATCATCTCTTTCAGTGTAAATTTATCAAATAATGGAACATATCATACGTATTAATATAGAGGTGGAGTATGTTTCCTAATGAAAAAAGATGATTCATTGTTGCATTTTATAACACTTCTATATAGAAAAGTATAATTTATCTTAGGATAATATTATGAAAATCCGAAATATAATGAAGCTGGGCAGATGTTAAATAATGTAGTTCTGTTTTGCATGAAATATCCGTTTTTCAACTTTCCAAATTATTTATATTATTTATTAGATTATTTATTTACTTTTTTTATAATCAAAACCTATGACGTAAATCGCCCAACAATTTTGCTTGTTAAGATGTGCAAGGTGATCATTATTGATTATGCCAGTGTAGGCTTTTCTCGCTTCTGATTAATGCTAATTCCGTCTTGCCTTAATCGATTACGTCCTTGCTTTGTCTCATTTATTTTATATGTCAGTCAGATTAAGGGAAAATACCAGTATGTCGATGGCAGTTTAAGGGACGGTTGGAGACAATTTACTTTAGTGACATGAATTTATCATGAAACTGGGGGGATAAACTTAGCCATCTGGGGACATCCTGTAACCAATGAAATCATTTTCAGATAGATAAAACATACAGTAAACACCAAACGACACTTCAACTTGTTTTCAAACAAGAATTTATCATCACCGTATTACTTTTATTAACCCTATGACTTGAAATTATGATAACATTAACCTATCGATGTTTTATTTTGCTGACAATACTTGAGTTTCGATCGACGTTTTGTTAACATATGTCTCGTCGTGAATTCGTTTTTGTATCACATCACATTTTGACTGATGGGGTGAGAAAGTGGTAAGTAAAAATATGCAAATTTAATCTCTGAAACGTTAACAATTGAATAAAAAACTAAACAACGAGGGGAGGATATTCGATTGAGTATTGTTGGAAGTGTTGCAGGACGATATTGTTTTTACGACAAACGACGGGCTAATGGAGAAATCATTAATGCTTTAACTCTTCCCTCGGCTCAGTTTTTAAAAACCAGAGGGCAGGGTAAATTCAGTTATTTAAGTAAACCTCTTTCTCGCTATAAATTCTTTGTTGGGCTCCTTTTTCAATTTAGAATTATATTTTCTTACTTTACTAATAGTTTATCGTGTAAAGCTACACGAATTAGTAATGCATAAAATAAACAAAATGTAATCTAATTTAATAACATTTCCAAATTCCCTGCCTATCATTTATTTTTCCCGTTACGTACAACGAATAAAGTTACGTTTGGATTGAAATAAAAGATTATCGTTTGCCTTTGCGCATTCTAAAAGCTAAATTTATATGAGTTAAAGTTGTTTAAATATAAATATAAAGAGTTGAATATTTTAATTTTTTTTAATATAAACATTTTTATTATTAAATTCACTAGTTTTCGTGGTTCGCTTGACCAATTAATATCTATATATTTATTATTATTATTATTTATTTTTTACGAGGGCATTTAAACTGCGAGGCAAATGAACACTCGGGGTGCCGGCGCTATTGATAAAAAGCCAATATAAGAATTCAGGGCCGCTTGATTCGAACCCTGGATCTTTACCTTACAGTGTTAAGTCCCACCTCGTTGCGGACACCGACGTCCCTTTTAATCGATGTTATTTTAAGAAATCGTTGGTAAATTGTGTTTTAGTATCATAGGCAGTTAATTAATATAAATTGAAATGATAAATAAATAAACTGATTCCTGATTGAAGAAGTTGAAGCAGGTTTCGTTTTTCCGAAAATCAATGGTTGGAAATGGTTCGTTGTGAACAACTTGAGAACGATTGCTTCAAATCAAAAACTCTTTACCCCGTTGAATTCAACATCAAACATCCTTTCAAAAATGTACAGTCATGATGATTATCTTGCTATTTGAAATAGTTAAGCTTCTATTCCTCTCCCGCTTTCCTGGAGTGGTAGATAAAAACTTTTTGTTATATACTATATATATATATATATATATATATATACTACACAAAAATAAGAGTTTGCGTTTTTCGGGGTTTTCATAAAAAAAAATATTGGGCGGGGGAGGCACAAGGTGTACTCGCTTTGTATATCCACCCTGTGTCGCTTTGTGTCCGACCCTGTATTTAATCTCTGCTATAGTTTTGAAATTCATTATTAAAATAAGTATTTCGTCGGTTTCTGGGAATTTTTTTACGTGATTATTATTCTATTATCATACACAAGGTAAATTTGAAATATACCCATGTAAATATAATTCTAAATAACTTGTTTGTGGGTGGGAAGTACGAAACTGGGAAACTTCTTGCATCTGATGAACTTATCTTCAACGAACAAAGAGAGTGGGGAAATTCGACCATTGTTTCTGAACTCCTGAGGAAACTCTTTACGGTTTCATTGTTTAAAGCGACACGAATTTAGATAATGGTTTCGACGGTGAGGAATGAAAGTGGTTAAACTGTTTCACATCTTCTAACTATTACTCTAGAAAAAAAATGTAGAAAAAATCACCACATTGTTGCATTGGTACACGCCATAGAATACCTTATTTTTAAAAGTTCACTGTGCCTATAAATATTTGGAGAGAAGCCATCCAGCCAGACAGGGTAAAGTTTTGGTCCTTCGTTTTAGTATGTTAAGCATGCAACGGGAGTAGGTCGTTCCAGTTAAAAGTTTTGAGGTAGCCAAGTTCCGTCCTTTACCTATCATATTTTTATAATCTCGTCCCTTTTATTGATCTAGATTTTAATTATACAAAATAAAGTCTCTTAACTTTTGCGTCGTAGTTTTTTAAACAAACCACAATTTTCCTTTATTTTAATACATAAATTGTTCTATGATTTCAGTTATTGTTTATTTTTATACTTTTTATTTTTTCTGATTTCGTGTTTTATCTAAATAACCATTGTTAGTTAGTTAAGTAATTAAAAGCAATTCTTACTCAGTTATACTATAATTAGCCTTATCAAATTTAAATTACAATACAAATACAAATTTAAAAATAATAAAATACAGCAACCCAAAACCCTCACCCTGCATTTTACATACGATAATACTACTAACATACTATGTATTATAATTATTTGATCTAAAAAGAAATCAAATGTTGTTTTTTGTAATTTTATGTGTTTTTGGTACTTGTAACTAAATAGATTTCGAATTTTTATTATTGTTTTATACACAGATTTGCAAAAAACATCATTCCGTCTTGATTAAACAGACAATATGGTCAATGATACATATGGCGAAACTTGTATATTTGTGTCATATGTTTTGCAAACCAATCTTTCAACCGTAAAGGTTGTACTTCCTCCCTTTCTTTTCTTACAACTGGAAATTGTCTCGATACACTGCTTTGCCATCCAAATCTGGCCAGGTTACCTTTGTTTTGTAGATTTTATAATAAAAATGAAATACAAGTTTATTGCTGATAGAGGTAAACATCTCGTAGCAAAGTTTAACCTTAACAGGTAAATATTTACATAAATATTTATTATGAATATTGCTTATACATCAGAACAAGTAGTTATATTAATGCGTGAACTACCAAACTCAATTAACAGAAAATTTAATTAATTTTAGAACCCGCCGAAGTTAAATAAAATACCAATTATTATTAAATGTGTTGTAATTAACTAAATGTGCAAAGAAACAAATCATAACACGAAAGTTTTTTCTAAAATTTAAATAATCTATGGCCAAAATAAATATAATGTTTTTAATGAGAACTTATTAGAATAATGAAATGGTACTTATTCATTCCGTCTCTTGAAAGCCAATGAATACATCAGCAAAACAACCGTAAACAAAATTAAATTAAAGAACGTTTAACCCAAAACTGAAACCAACTATTGAAATAGAATTGGACAACCTGTTTAAGATTTAAGTTCGTTACCAAACCGATTAGTCCACAATATTTTCTATAATTGTAGTCGGAGAGAGGGTCCTATCATTCGGGGGTAATTTAACCATATTAGGGCGCAGCTCGTTTTAAACGAGTATTATTATTAAAACGTGTGTTATCGTTTGAAACGTATTTATTACTTAATTTGTTGTAATGATTTAACACTAGATAGGTTATGTGAAGATGGTTTAAATTATTCTATTATTCAGTGGTGAATAGAGAAAGAAATGCCAGGCTGAAATTTATGTAATTGAGTTGATATCTCGTGTTGATTTAAGCTCCGAAATTTCCTTACAGCCGCATTTTCTCTTTGTTGGAGAAACTTAAGATTGCAACATCTGTATTTTAGCTCGTAACAAGATTTTCTATTTTTACCAATAAACTACGATGATAACAATTTTAAATTACTCGAGTGTCAAAATATCCTCGGCACCTAGAGTAAATAGTGTCCCGGCTGCGTTGGCATCAACTAAATCGCCTATTTTGAAGTCCTAAGGTTCAGCTTTGTCTCTTATAGCAGATTTTAGGAAGTTTATTAGGGCCAGTGTTAAATAATGTTCCTCAATAGTTCTACATTATTTTAAATATTTTTATTCCGCAAGAACATGGCATATTGTTCGTCATAGATGCAGAAGATAGTTGAAATGTGTTAATTGGGCTTTTTCATACACATCTGGTGGCCAATAATTCTAAGATTATATATAGGATTATATATATATATATAATNCCCGATTTTTTCTTCCTTTTGAATTATTCGGCCTTAATAAGCCTTGACAATTTTTTTCTTCCCCACTCTTTCAAATGTAATATTTTACTTTAAGTATTGTAAATTTTTCCATACCAAAAAAATTTTGGTTTAATTTTTGCTCAATAATTTTTCCATTTAAAAGACCTAATTTAAAAACATTGTGGATTATTGCTTTTTAGTTTTCATCATCAAAATATAAAACAAAGTCGCATAACTTGACGCCTGTTTTAAGAAAGGTAGATGTTCTCTTTAGGCCTCATGTCTTTTAAGCTACAGGAATTTAAATTGCTGTTTTATTTGGCATTGTATATTTTACAGAATAATTAAACCTTTAGGACAAATCTTATTTCATATGTAGTAAAAACGAATATATACATGTTATTAACTCATTTTTTACTTTTGAGTTTGAAACCATTTCTACATATTCGGAGATCGTGACGTAGGTTTTAGAAAAACATTTTCTTTATCGTGCCATAGTTTCGATCTTTATTGAGATCATCTTCAGGTCTCAATAAAGATCGAAACGTTGGCACGATAAAGAAAATGTTTTTCTAAAACCTGTGTCACACCAGACCCCATCTCACCATCTCCGAATAATCATGGACTAACGGTCACTAATCACCACAGATTTCTACATATAATGATAATTAAGATTAACTGGAGCTCGTTGAGGTTTATACAGATGTCCCACTTATGTCGGTTATGATGTTATGATGGGCTGAAATGAAACAATTGACTGGTCCAAACATTGTTGTTGAAATGCTTAAGATTCTTTAGCCGTGTAGGTCGGTTAGTTTTGAAGTGATAGTTGCGATGAATTGCCTGATTGAAATATTACAATGCGGACCTAAGAACGTAATAGAGGTTTTTTTTTTGGATTTCTTCCAACTGGTATTCCTGTTTATTTAGGTATAGAGTTACGGACCGAGGGAAATTTAATTTTAGAAGTGTTTATCGTCATGATTGTATTAATACCTTAATTATATTAGCAGTAATTCAATTCTTTTTGTACACATGGAGATTTGATAGCAAGAAGGAACCTAGTTTGTTGAACTTGTATTCCTTGAAGTTACTGGTTGCATTTTAGCCATATTTTATTGTGAATAAAAAAAATAATAAAAAAACGTAAAATCATAATAAAATATTTGAACAAATAACATCGAGTTAGAGAGATAAAGCTTCTTTTACTCTTATCTGGTTGAATACCAAGAAGTAAATGATATAAAGTACGGTTAATATTTTCAAAACAGTACCGTTTAATTTTGTTTTTCAAAGATGAAATTGTATGATCAATGCAATAGCGTTGGAGTGCAATATTTTAGTTCTCATCGATTACTCATACCAACGATTACAAAGTAATCAGCGATTATGTCATCTTCATATATTGACGGCACTTATAACCAGTTTTTTGTTGCAATTTTATTCATTCGTAGTGTTTGGAAGGCAGTACGTTGAGCTCAAACTTGTTTTTCCATAGTCGAGAGAGTGGGATCATCGCTATCTTTCTTAAAATAAACGTGAGCATTCTCTGACTCCGGGCCGGGCTGTTTTCGCTTTCAAGGACCTCGTGCTTCACCATCCCAAATAATAATCTACCGATTGTCTCTCCTCTCACAATAACATGCATTTGAAAGCTTTTGTCGACATGCTTGTCGAAGTCCGTGAGAAAAACAATTATTGAGAATAGTAAACTGGGGAATTGATTTGAATCGTTCACAAACGTTTTGCGTTTGTTTACTTCAGGACAGATTTAGTAATTTAATATTCACCTGACGATTTTAAATTATCTTTAAAACTTTTGCTTTTTTTACTTATAAATAAAACCAAACACATTGGTATAGTTGAAAAATGTTTATATATTGAACATGGGTGTGCAAAAATTCTAATTGTATTTAGGTAAAAATATTTATAAGTTAAACGAGCAGGTAAAATTCTATAGAAGGTTCTTTGCTGTTCTTTAAGGACTTAGTCGGTATCTCCTCGATGTTTTTCATATCTTTTCTTTACCCGGTGTCAGCTGTATCGCATCATCAGGGATGATGAGCGAGGGGTGAACCGTTGTTAGATCTTTTGAATAAAAAGACATGTTCTAAGGATAACTTTGTAATGGAACAGGTTGTATTATACTTTTTACAATATCCCTCCCTTATCAAGATTCTTTCTTTGTCAGCGATATCGACTGTCACATCAGCGATATGTTAAAACCTGAACCAAAAGCAAGATAGATGATATTATTTTTATATTGAAAAGTAACAAACAACCGACTTTTTGTTACTAATCAAACTTTTAAAGCTTAATTGGATTTTTTATTAGTTCCAATAATGAATATGTTGAAATTTGCAAGCGCTATTATGTGATCAAACTGGTTCAGGGGGCCATTCTAAGGGTGGTAATGAGAACATCGTCGTAACGGTCAATTTTTGAGTTGGCTGCCTTTATAAATCGAAATAAACGGCATAGATAAAGTTTTACTGTTTATCCATATTAAAATTGATCTTTGGGCACACAAATATTTACCAAGACCGTGCCACTTCTGCTGATAATTTATTGATTCAAGAAGATTTAATCTAAACTATAATAGTGTGGTTTAAGTTATTTTAAAAATGTATGGTGATTACAATTCAATGCGGAAAAATGTAAAGGACAAAAAAGAGCAACACAATTGAGAACCAAGCAAGGCAGTTACGATTGTCATGTACTTTTATGAATTCGAGGCGCATGTAAAGGGTTAAAAAAGAACAATACTATTGAGCACCAAGCAAGGCAGTTTCTCATTTAATTTTACCTGATACTTATTAAATAAAGGCAGAAAATGCAGATTGCTTACATACAGTAAGCAAGAGCACATTTTTTGTTTTAATTATGACAATAATCGTAGAACACAGAGTTCTTTGTAGATAAAATATTGGAAGTAGATCCTGGAACAGAAATTATCCCAGAAGGATGTGACTTAACAGCCGAATGGTGGATATCCGTGTTCATGAAGAACGAGGGATGCTTAATATGTGGAAAATGAGACCTCCTCTCTTCTTCCTCGGTAATAAATCCGTACCTCGGAGCGTGAATTTAGGAAGAGCGTGAATATAATCATAGCGATAAATCAAATTGGCATTTAAACATTAAACGTGAATATGAGTTGATAAAGTTTTGTAAGAATCGTTTTTCAATCAAAATAAAATTTAAAATTTGATATGAAAAGACAGTATTTTAACGCTTATGGACCTCCATTACATAATATAGAATGAACAGGATTAGTAACTCTTGGAAAGATTGGTCGAAGAGTTGTTTAACATTTGTCAGTTGTTAAATCACCTCTCATCACTCTGCTCATAGTAAAGTCTAAGAAAATAGTTTACAAATGAATTCTTTGTAATGTTACTTTCTACATCTTTCTCTACTATAAATTTGACTTTTGTGCTGATTAGTCCACTTTTCATCGACTTCACAGGTTATAGATTACATTATCTCATGTACAGAGCAGTTACTGCACTCAAGTGATTTTAGATTTTTCTTAGGTCGTAGGCAAAGTATGGATGGCATGAACGGACTATTATATATCTAAAATAGTAGTTCACTCATACCTCAAGTCTGATTTTTCGCAGTGGACCAGTGATCTGACTTCTGAGATAAAGGGGGGGTGCGTGTAGTGAGCAGGCGTCAAAACTCGTTCTGCTGATGCACATAGTATTTACTTCTAACACGTCCCCAAATGAAAGTGCACTTACTGCTATATAGGTGAATAACTCCACCACAGTAATAAATAACCCCTACCTATATGTTACAAAACCGCATGACAATTATTGAAAAATGTAGCTTTCTTTAGGCATTCCTCAATGTTATAAAATATCATGTTTAAACAGCTGTGAAACTTTTTTTAGCATATACTTATAAAACAAAGATGTTCCTCAAGCCGATAAAATTACCTATTTAGGACTTTCATTAGGTAGAGTACTAATTTGAATCCACACTAACAATTGAAACAAACAGACATTTAACAAACGATTTAAAATACTTTTCTACCCACTGAACATGTCGATCAAATCTGCGATTAAAATCAAAACTTTAGACTTAAACAAACTTACTCAAGCTCGTATGAATGAACCTAGTTTACGTATCGGCCAAATTTACCTACATTCAAAGATCACCAAGTTTTCAATAAAACATTTTACGATTGTTGGTTTTCACCCCTTTCTATGTAAACAATAGTTCACTTCATATTGACCTTCACTGTCAAATGATTTTTGTATAAAATTTATTACAAATGTTTTCACAGTAAATTACACGAACACAATAACACAAAAGTAATATTACTCCATGCTCCACAACTACCCTTTAGACGGCTAAAAAGAATATCGATCAAAACCATCATTGTTACTTTTATATATTTACATTTTATTTACCAAATATTGTTTAAAAACAGTTTTGCCAGTTTTCTATTTAAGTGTAATTGATAACAGCAAATTATAAGTTATATAAGGCTAAGTTTATCGTTAAAATAAATTAAACTCAATATAAACTGAGAAGATTTTTAATTATTAATAAATAATGTTAGATGGAAAATAAGCGTTAATGCCAAATTGATCTGTTAGTAAAAATTAATATTTTATCTCTTATGCAGTGTTAATATTTTTGCTTCCGGTTTTAAAATCTACTTTGTGATGCTTTCGACTCATTTTCGAAATTCCATATCGTAGAATTTATGTTAATACTCCATAAAAGTTGTTAAAACTATCAAGAAATTACAGTATACGGTAAGGGAAGATATAAGTCAAAGGTTCTACCTCTTCTACAGCTTACGTAATGCTTTGGTATGTGGGATGCTTGTGAAGACAAAACGAACGTTTTATACGATTTCAATTCATATAACTTTATTTATAACTCATTAAATTGAAATATATCAGAAAACAACTCTAAAAAGTCAACGTTGGTAGCAATTATTAACTCAAGGCTACATATAAGCTTATCGTTATATCAAATATTCAATGTGACAATGTTGTTGTTTTTTTTTTTTTTTTAAAGAATTTTTAATCCACCTTGAAAAATGTCATTGGTCGGAAAAGTAATTGCTTTTAGACTTTATAGACTTTAGGTATTTAAACAAGTTGTATCCTTCAACAAACGTTTTTGCCAAATCAGTAGTGCGTCGGTTTAATAAAATATGATTAGGGTGTTTTCCTTTTCATCTTTCTTTAAATTAAATTCGACCCAGTGGCAAACTAAGTGCTAAAAACTGTTGTACCAAACTAACAGCAGACAGTTATTCAGATATCGTGAGATGCGGTCAGGTGTGATGTAGGTTTCAGAAAAACACTTTCTTTATTGTGCAAACGTTTCGATCTTTTATTGAGATCATCTTCAGGGCTCAAAGTGTTTGTTTTCTGTGTAATTGTGCCATCCTTGCGTGTCGTGTTGAGAGTGCCCCAACGACACGCGAGGATGGCACAATTACACAGAAGACAAACACTTTGAGCCCTGAAGATGATCTCAATAAAAGATCGAAACGTTGGCACGATAAAGAAAATGTTTTTCTGAAACCTACATCACACCTGACCGCATCTCACGATATCTGAATAACTATCGATTAACGGTCACTAATTTCTACACATTTCTAACAGCAGACCTTTTTTCCTCACTGATTGTCCACCTGGAGTTCTGGTTAAAAAAAAGTACACATTTTCATAATACCGTGAAAGATTTTTCTTCCAAGTCAATGCTAATATGAACGAATCGTGAAACATGATCACCTGGATTTCGCTGCATCTAAAAACGAAAAGTAAGGATTAATTGTTGACCAAAATTTAATGCTTTCGTTCTCAGGATTTATGGACAACTAAGTATTATTATACATATTAATGATTTTGTCTTATGATTTTTAATCAGTACTCAAAGCTTTCTGAATATGGGCAGGTAGGCTGTTCTTCATATAAGCATAAACACATTAAAAACTAAAGGATATCAAATCTGCAATCAAGCCTGATTATTAAGATTATAAATTGAATTATAACAATTGTCGGCGTATGTTCATCTAGGATTTGCACATCCTAATCCAATTAGAATTAAGTAAGTGCCAAGTTCTCATTCATATCGTTACTGGCACGAATTAATTTCTAGGTATAATTTTACAAGTAGTACATAGTCGTGAAACTCTTTGCCGTTTAACAAGATAAGGATTTAACAAACAAGTTGGATCAAAGCCAATACACAGGCTGCCAAAGTGATAGGACTAAAATATTTTAAAGTCCCCCCCCCGCCGTCTTATTATACTTTAAAAATAAAACACGTCAGAACGTGTTTTACTCGGTGTTCACTTCACAGAATAACCTTTTTAAAATACTAATCACTTTAGCTGGGTGCTTTTAAAATCACTTGTCTGGGATATATTTCCTTAAATATTCTTATCTAATTTTCTTTGTTACTTGTATTGTTTAATAGATTTTTTAAGAGGTTTATTCAGGAAACATATTGTTATTTTATCGATATCTATTGTTGAAATAACAAACTAATTTCTGTCATACAGAAGGTTTTCACGTTGTCGTAGATGGAGGGTAAAGCCACTTTATAATACGTTTTTCTAAACTTTGAACTATTAAAATTCCAAGGGAACTGCCGGGATTCGAACGCAGAACCGCAAGTGTGGGAAATATGAATCAGACGCCCTAATCATTCGGCCAACGTGGTCCCCAGAATACAATGATAATTAGAAATTATTGTTGTTATATGAAGTTCGTAATCTAAGTTTATTGGTACTCAGGATACTCAATATTTTCCTCAGGTCCCAACCTCAGTCGTGCTAATAAATTTATTTATGCAGCACCTTCCGAACTGGTACATACAGATTTTGAAGAACTGGGCATCGGGTATTTGATATTACTCAAGTGTATTATATCTTATTACGGCACATGTTCAACTCAAGCTAATAAACCCTTTCACTCAATAAGGGAAAACCACCGGTGAAAGAGCAGTCAAATGCATCCAAATGCATTATCCGGTTCATGTATGCGATCCATTTCTCGCTACAATCACTGCGGCTTTAAAATATCATTAAAACTTCTTGATAGGCCACACCTTGTCTTGTGCGGCGCTAATTGTTTACATTTTGATAGATATCTCACAGTTATTGGTTGACTACACAGATGGCATCTCCTTTGTTTTTATTGGTGAGGAGATGCTCACGAATCAAGCCTATTCGTAATCTAGTAATTATTATTCTTTGTTTTATGTCCATAAATAATTTACAGTCTCTTGGGCTTGAACATGAAGAGCTGCCTGGCTATCAAGCAGTATTAAAATTGTTTAACCCTTAAGTGCCATGGCTTGAAAGATGGTTATGGTGGATACCAGGGCCATATGGTTTTGTTGTTAGGCCCGTTTATTCCTAATCCCTCTACCATACGTTACTCATGTACATGTCAGAGCTCCAGGTTTTCTTTTTTTTGGTTTTGCTTTACATTGTGCTTTTTCTTCTATCTTATTCTTTTCAGTTACTTGTTTGCCGAATAGGGGTCGTCCCCTAGCCTTTTGATAATAGGGAAATATGTGTCAACCTAGTGTGGCTTTTTGGCTATCGAATCAGAACTATTCATCGTTTTCTGTTCATTCTGCATGGCTTAAACTTTTTTCTCTAATTTTTTTTTATATTAAATTTTCTCTATTATCTATTTCGGACCAGTGGTTCTGCCAATTTTCTTCTCAACAGTAATTAAATTTTAAATTAAATTGTTCACAACTTTTGGAATCGACTGGTCTTATTGGAATCTTAATATCACGTAGCATCGTAGGTGCTTGTTTAGCAGATAGTTCAGATTTTTTAAAATAAGTTTTTTTTTTGTGCCGCTGAAAAACAAAATACGACTATTTACTTCAAGTTGAGACATGCAATAAGTTTTTATTTATATAGCACGCATTACATAAATAGATTTTTTCGTTTAATATATTGGCATGAATTTTTGCTCAAAAGACAAAAATAAAACCTGGGAATGATTTCCTTCCAAGATTCGTAATTTTATTTTATTTTCTAAAGTCAACCGTATATGTGTGTTTGGTATTTTTAACTCCACACTGTTTACAATTCCAAAAGAAAATAAAAAATTATAATCATATTGTTGTAGATTGAACTTTCGGAATAGTTGTAGACGTGTGGAATACATTAACTTTCAGGCTGATGAATGAAAGTACAAATATACAATACATAAAAGATTATTATAATACATTTGTAATACAATACGTTTTGTTATAAACTATATATTGTGTTTTAGAAACAAGCATTACTTTATCTATTATTTACTCAGATAAGGAATCTCCTTTCTAAAATGATGGATGATGAGACAGAGTAATGAGGATATAATGAATAAATGGCCAGACTTTAACAACTGCACTACCTTTGTGGTGGATATTTTCTTATTTATCTTTCCCTTTAAATTGTAACGGACAAGCTGGGCTGCTGGCCAAATAGGTTGTGTTATTTTATCTTCCACATTAATTTTAAACTTTTTGTTTTATGACGTTTTAAAATCGACACTACTTTATGATAGATTTAAATCACTGTTGAATTACGCTTTTTCATAATCATATGAGCAACGATTAAAGCTATATAGAAAATCATACAGAAATCAAATCAACAGGTTGTTTTAGTGGTTCCGAACTAAGCAGTATAGGGCGAATAAATGAAATACAGACGTAAAACTATAAAGATGGTATATTGCAAAAAATCATATTAAATAGCTCTTGAAATAGTAAAAAAGAAATGCTTTCAAAAAAGGTTTCATGAATGGAAAATGCTGGCAGAAAATATAGTTGCTACATATGTGTAAACAAAACGGTAGTAAACTTAAACGAAACAAACTTCGATTTTTACAAATAAATAATTTGTTTTTTCCTGGTGACAAAACTGACTTAAGAGGTTAAGAGAAACCAACAAACGCTGGCCTATTATATGAGGGATTAAGGGGCAAGGAGGTCTCTAGGCCAACAATGTTTAAGACGATTTAGTAGGCAGGTTCTCAGGACGAGATAGGACTTGGACAGCTTGGTGCCAGCTGGAAGCGGATCAGATCATTTCCTTGACAGAAGAATTTTAAGGTCGTTGTGGATAGTGAATGAATTTAGTGTCGTAGCTAGGAGCTTTGACAATTTGCCTGAGGACTTTTGATTCCAAGAATTGGAAGAGCTTCAGTTCTAAAAGTTTTCGTAATGGTCCTAGTCTTCTGTTAAGTTGTTGCCTCTTGAATTTAAGTGTGATTCCACATCCGTATATTTTCTAGTTATAGCCCAAAGTTTCTGACTTGAGTGGAAGGTGAGTGGAAGTCGCTAGCTCCTTGGTTTTAATATACAGTTAAAGGCAAGACTGTTTTTTTTCAATGTAAATTTATACTGTGGCCACCACTTTTTTCACCAGTCTTGAATAAACACAACTTATTGAATGCTGGCGGTCTGCTGAATAATAATAAATAGAAAAATTAAACACTTACCGCTAACAATAATACATCTTTATTACAAAAAAGCAACTATAATAATTCTACATAAGAAAATATGGTTCATTAGGTAGTCTGAGAGAAAAAACTTATTCATTGTTTTTACTTTGTTTTGTAACTTTGTTTGTAATACTTCGTTTACAATATACACCGATGGGAAGATCCCCAGGTTAGCGCAACAATGGGGCAGAAAAGGTGTTCATTTTTAATTACTAAGCTTTTTAATTGTCATATATGACTATTTAATGTCCAAACTGATAAGCCATCGATTATCATATTGACATGAGATAGAACATTCAGTGATGCATAATTAATGTTTACTATTGCATATAACATATTACGCTTATAGTAGGAGAAATATTAAAATAGAATGTATGAACTAATTTTTTTGTGGAAAAAAGGAAATATGAAATGAAGTGATGCGTGAGCGCTTTATAAAAATGTTACGACCGGCGATTATTTATAGATAATGTAGGGCTGTAAAGATGATTTAATTTAATGATTTCACATATTAAAAAAGAGGGAATTTTATCTTTTGAAACTAAATGGTTCACATAAAAAGTATACAAAAATATGGTTATAATTCAAATTTTCTTCCGAGTGAAGAAGATAGATGAGCGTGAAAGTCCTCTTTCCTGCCACATTTTTTTTATATAATCCTTTCTGACAGATTGCCCAATTTAAAAAGAGATTTACACCGAGACATTTAACCGCTATTGTATTTCTCTTGTTGATGCATTATTTCGGGAAATTTGTTACTAGTGAGCCTTGGAATTTCAACCAGTCTAACAACGAGAGAAGCCACGTTTTGAATATTTGTCATATTAGTTGAAACCATATCGGATCACCTTTTCCTCCATATCACATAACAATTCAGCCTTAACCTTCAAATCGTCATGGCGTTTTCCCCAAATATTTAAATTTTTAATGATGATCAGCATTACCATCAGGTTTTATGGGTACACCTGTTTTGCTCCAATAAAAGTAGATCAACAAGCTGCAGTGACATAGTTGAACAATAACAAACGTTTTTTTTTTTTTTTTTTTTTTTTTTTTTTTTTTTTTGGCATTGACCTTTTGTCTTCAGCCATGTTTGTTATTATTATTATTATTTTTTAAATTTGTTCGTTATAAATTATTTATATATTATTTATATGCTGCAACGAGTTCGTTTGACAAAATCGACCAGGGCCCGATAAACATCGAAGTCTTCTGTACATATTAAGAATTTATAATTATAAGGTTTTGCTATTTCGCACTGGTCTATCTCACCGAACATAGTCTTCCTTTCTTCATCATATTTTCTGCAATGCCATACAATATGTTCCGCATTATCTACTAGGTTGCATACGGTACACAGATCACTGTCTTTCTTTCCTATCATGTGTAAGTATGCATTACAGATGCAGTGGTTTGACCGTAGTCTGCCTATTGTAACAATGGCTTGCCTTTCAAACGTTTCTTTGGTGAACCAAGGAACGCATCCGACTTTCGGAAAGATGGATTTATACCATTGTCCAGTGCTTGATGATTTATATCTATCCTGCCACTGTGCAATCGGTCTACTTTTGATAACATTGATGGCATCGTAATGGGATATTTTCAACACTTTTTCTACCTCTGGTTTTTTGGTAGCTGACTTGGCCAAATCATCGGCTTTCTCATTTCCTTTCAATGAACAGTGGCCTCTTACCCATAAGAATAGAATTTGCTTTCCTTTATACCGGAGATCATTTATTTTATTTATAATTTTAACGGTCAATTCTGTACCATATGATTTGGTAAGATTTGGAGTCGTGACGCTGGACAAGGCACTCCTACAATCCGAACAAATTAATACCTGATTGTGTTCAATATATTCCGCGTATTCGAGAGCCAACAGAATTGCATACATTTCGCAAGTAAACGAGGAGGACTCATTTGGTAACCGGTACGATGCATGTTTATTATTGAGAGAGTCATAGTATGCCCCACCCGATTTTCCATCCATTTTAGAACCATCTGTGAATATGGTAGTCGCGTTGGGCCACTTTTTGTGGATGAGTTCGCGGAATCTTTGGTTTACTTCATTGGGCGGGAATTTGGAGAAATCTGGTAGAATAATTAACCGGGATCTTTGCATAGTTGAGAAGAATTCAAGATTGAATAGGGGTAGATATTTATTCACTTGAATTGATTGGAATAACCTGGGGCATTCCCACCCTAAGGTGCTAATAATTGGGGGCTTTTTTTTAATCCAATAAGGGGATGTTAGGACTTCGATCATCAAATTGTGGATTTTTTGATAGAGTTGGTGGTGTAAGGAAAAGGTTTTGAGGACATATTTATCTGCTAGCCATTGTCTCCTGATTGATAGCGGGGGTTCATTAGCTTCCCTGTGCAGGACATCGACTGGGGTAGAGTTTAGCGCCCCTAAGCAAATTCTAATGGCTTTATTTTGTATCGAGTCTAGTGGTTTCAATACACCAGGGGCTGCTATGCCATAAAAAATGGAACCATAATCGATGACCGAGCGAATAGTTGCTTTGTAGAATAATAGTGCTGAGGAAGGATCTGCGCCCCATTTCTTACTTGTTACTGCACGAAGAATGTTTAAATACTTGTTGGCTTTCTCGATGGTATAATTTATATGGGATTTCCATTGTAACCTCCAATCCAACCATAGCCCTAAGAACTTTACTTTTTTAACACACGGAAACGAAAGATCATCGATCGTAAAAGAAGCGTCAAGTTCAAACTTCCTTCTTCTCGTAACAGGCATTATATAGGATTTGGTTCTTGATATTTTCATATTCTTTCTCCTGGCCCAATCTGTGAATTTTGTAATGCTATCTTCCAGGCTGAGTCTACATGATGCGATATTTTCTCCTTCTGAATAGATACAGATATCATCAGCTAACTGGACTATTTTTGTTTTCTCATTCAGAATTTGGTCAACATCACTAACGTATAGTGCGAATAGAATTGGACTTAGGATATCCCCCTGGGGTAATCCAGAGTTCACAACTCTTGGTCCAAAGAGTTTCTTCCCTACTTTTACGGTTATTTTTCTATCCGAGAACAGATGCAGGATATTTCGGACTAATCTGTTTGGAGTTTTTAGGCACTCTAGTTTAAGGGACAGTTCTACCAAATCCACGTTATCGTACGCGGATTCCAGATCGACGAAGAAGGAAAGGATTGATTTATTATTGGATAGAGCCGAGTATGTGTCGCTGAGGAATTGACAGTGAGCATCCGTTGTAGATTTCCCTCGCCTAAAACCGTATTGGAAGGAGGGAAGCAAGTTGTTAGATTCCACAAACCATTCCATTCGTCTATGAATTATTCTCTCGAAAGTCTTGAGTAAACATGAGCTTAGGTATATTGGGCGGTAAGATTCTGGATGAAAATCTTTTTTACCGGGTTTCTTAATAGGAATGACTAAAGAGTCTTTCCATTCTATTGGAATATCCCCAGTTCTCCATATATGGTTAAAAATTTTAACTAATAATATTTTACTCGAGTTTGGTAAGTTTTTAATTATAGGATAGCTAATTCTATCTAGGCCTGGGGCGGTATTTGAGGTTGATTTTATCGAGAGTTCCAATTCTGTATATGTAAATTCTTTTGAGAGAAGGTGATCTTGTGATTCAGATTCTGGAGTGTTTAATTGAGGGGCGGCAAATGGAGGTGCTAGTTTACTGATTAAATCCTCGGTCCATTCGCCAGGTATTAGAGGACGTCTATTTGATGATTTCACATTTGAAAGGGTTTTAAACATGGTCCACACTTCCTTAGTCGGTGTCTGTCTGTTTAGGTTGCTGCAGAACTTTATCCAACTCGATTTCTTATTCTTTTCAAAAGTCTTTTTAGCCATATCTAACTGTCTGGAATAAATGAGAAAGTTATCTTGACTGGGAGTCCTTCTGTAATCCGCTAGCGCTTTTTTCCTTGCTATTACTGCCGACTTACATTCTTCATTCCACCAGTAATTGGAGAGCCTATAATTATTACTATTTTTGGTTTGGGGGATCGCTTGGGTGCACGCCTCACGCAGATCCTTAATGAAGTTAGAGTAAGATGTATTGTTATTTTCCAGCCTTCGTAAGGATGATCCGTTCATAAGATTTTTGAATTTGGGCCAGTTCGCTTTGTGCGTATTCCAAGTCGGAGTTAGGGGGGAGCTTGTTGATATATTCTGTTTTACAGTTTGTTCATGGATTTCTATTAATATGGCTAAGTGATTTGACCCTAACGAGTCCTCCTGAACTGACCAATTGAATTTATGGGCAATGGACTTTGAACAGAATGTGACATCAACAGCTGAGTTGTTGTATTGGTTTGAAGAGGGCACTATTGTAGGGGAACCGTCATTTAAGAATATTAGATCGTTGTTTTCTATTATTTCTAACAGGTCGGCACCATTTTTCTTAGTTATGGAGCAACCCCAGCTACGGTTGTGTGCGTTAAAGTCGCCAGCAAATAAAACTGGTTTTGCGAGGCTTTTTAGGACGTTATCCCATTCAATTTTGGAAACTTTGCTGTTAGGAGGGTTGTATACAGAGCAAACAGTTAAATTCTGTTCGTTGGGTATTTTGATTGAGATGACAGCACATGAGATTTTACGGGCAGTTGAGATTATCCTAACATTGGAATAGGGAATGTTACATCTAATCAAAATTGCAGAGCCTCCATATCCATCCCTTCCATCACAACGAATAGTGTTGAAACCTCGAAAATTGACGTATACATCCCTTTTGAACCATGTCTCCGATATTATTGCAATTGCGATGTTTTCTGATGCTAAAAAGGATTCTAAACTTAATTTATTAGAGATCGCAGAGCGGGCATTCCATTGAAGAATCTTCATAACTGTAAAAATCTATGAGAGTGTGAGTAAATGATTTGGGACAAATCAGATTTGTCCTGATAAAACCATTATTCGATCTTTGATTTTTTCTATTAAATTTATATCGTCCAACATTTTAAAGTCGGAGTTTTCCAGATCGTGTTTTATACTTTTTATGATGGAAAATATGGTCTCAATAATGATACCATTAGGGTCATTATTTATCTCATTTGAAATCTGCCTAGTATTCAAAGTAAATGATTTCATTAAACCCCCTTTGACATTTTTGGGTGTTTTTTCTCTGAACAGAGCTTCTTTGTTTAATGACAAGTCATTTGAATCCATTAAAAGTGGGGGAGAGAGGATTCTAGTTCTTTTTAGAGCTCTCTTATGAGTGCTAGGTGAGGGGAGATTATCGGGATTAGGTTTGTTAAGCGGTGGGAATTCTTTAAAGTTATCTACGCTAGGTGTAGGACATGCTAGTTTTGCAGAAAAGGATGAGCCGGAGACAAGGGTTTTGGCTTCGTTGTATGAGCAGTTTGATTCTCCCATGGTTTGTTTTATTTTCTTTTCTTTTAAGAATTGAGCGCACTTTGTGAAGTCATTTGATTTATGATCAAGGTTGCAATGGACGCATTTTATGATTGGGTTACTGCAGGTAGAAGATTCGTGTCCTTCCCCACAATTTCCACAACGGACAGAACCTTTACATTGAGCCGCTATATGTCCGTATCGAAGGCAATTTTTACATTGGACGACCCGTTGAATATAAGGAAAAACATCGCATTGAACGTAATGGATTATGACCGCAGGTGGTAATCTTTGTCCTCTTATTGTTATCAGGATAGTATTAGTGGCGATGTATTTGTCATTATTATCAGTTGTTACTCGTCTATTCAATCTTTTAATATCCAATATATCTAGGGTTTCTCCATAAGGAGATTTTATGTTTTCTTTAATTTCATCTAGTGTGACATCTTTGTGTACCCCTTTAATTAAAAATTTTCTAATTAGAAGGTGCGAAGGGATGTACGTATTAAATCCTTTTTCGATCAATGGTTGAGCTTTCAATAATTTGTTCGCAGATATTGCATTATTGAGTTCTACTCGCAGTCTGTTTCGTCCTAATTTTACGATTGATGTGACTTTGTCTGAAATCTCCTTGCATTCATGGTGGATCAATCTCCCTATACACATAGGATGAACGCGAGATATTCCCGAACTGTCTCCATTCTGACTCTCTATTATAATATTAAATGGACCAGGGTCTGTGGTACGGAATTCCATTCCTTTTGTGGAAAATGTAGGGTGAGAATTGTGGTTGGGAGGCTTAGATTCAATGTTGATCATGGTTGTTATTTCCATATTTTCCTTTTTGTCCGGAGGTACATTAACAAACCCTCCACTCCTTTCACTCATCTTATGTGCGAGTAATTATTCAAGGCAATTCTTATTTGAACGATGGTTAGAAGCGATGTGAACCAGAAAATTTATTTCTGAATTCAAAAACAGCGTTTCGATGTCGATAAGAGAGACGTAAACACACTAATCCGTCGATGTGCACTCCTCGGAGTCTAAACCGATACTGAATAACAAACGTTGTTGTTATTTAATAATTAAACCTATTTTACTCTGTTTATCTATCAATATTGCAACCAAATATCAATGGTAATTCGAATAATCTAAAATATAATTATTATATTATAAATTTTATTACATATACGCTGAAATTTATTGCAATTTGTGACTTCTGCTCTCATATCTTAATTTAATTTGAATTGGCACATGATCTAATTATTTTTTTAGGCTAACCATAACACTAACTTTCTGTTCCTATAATCCCATAAACATAGCCAAATCTTGGCCTAAGGCTGGTGTTTCTTCTCTAGATAGTCCATTTTCTTTCAAAGAACTGCTCGCAGTTGTAACCAAACTAAAAGATCATAAGGCGGCTGGCCGAGACAGAATCCAATATGAATTTTTTAAATATACTCTTTGGGAATTCCTCGACCGTCTTCTGTCTTTATATAACTATATTTTAATTCCGGATCGGTCCCTCACACATTTGGTGAATCAATTATCTTCCCACTGTTTAAGCACGGAGATCGACCCAGTCTTTCTAACTACAGAGGTATTTCTTGTCTTGATAGTGTAGCTAAGATTTTTTCTGGTTTACTACTTAACAGGTTGGAAGCTTTTGTTAGCGTTAATGGTTTACTAAGCGAAAAACAAATGGGCTTTAGAAAAGGTTTCTCAACTTGTGACAATTTATTTGTTCTGTCGAATCTAATAAGTCTGAGAATGGCAAAACCTAAGCAAAAACTTACTGTTTTTTTTGTCGATCTAAAAGCTGCTCTTGATCGAGTTGATCGTAGAGGCCTAATTTTAAAACTATGCAATCTGGGTTTCTTTTTTAAAGTTGTGAATATTAAATTCACTAATTTCGTGGTCCGCTTGACCAATTAATATATTACAATTTATCTCAACCAAAAAACTTTAATTAATTGTTGTGAATATTCTTAAGTCTTGGTTTTGGCAGCCACTTCTTGTGTACGTGGCCACAATGGAGTGTCCGAGTTTTTTAGGGCACAGTGTGGTGTGCGACAAGGTTGCGTGCTAAGCCCTTTATTATTCGCGCTGTTTTGGGATGATCTTCCCCAGGATCTTGAATGTGGAATTCGCATGAATTGTTCAGTTATTAAAATATTAATGTATGCGGATGAAGTACTTATTTTGGCAGAGACTTCTTCGGAGCTTAAGAGGAATATTAAAATGTCGGCTTAGCGCCTCAGACCGTTTTTACTTCAGGGGTAAGTATAAAGGTTGTTTCGGCGGCTTGCCGAATGAAATAAAATTAAATAAATAAATTAATTGAATAAAAAAAAACACAAGACAAAAGTCACGTCTATTGCGGAAAATGTGAACTTAAAATAAAATAAATAAAGAGTAAATGAAAATAAATGAAAATTAATTTCGGGGAATTGACGTATGGAGGAAAGCAGAGAAGGAAAAAAATCGCATGAGGCTACTACACCTTCTGGCTACTGCTCGACGGCGCTGGGCTGGATGTTGGAGTTCGGGCCCGAATCCGCACCTGCTCCTGTTGATAAATCTACGTTGAAGCCAGGGACAAGTGTCGAGGGATGATGACGAGAGAAATCGGAAGAGTCGAGAGAAAGAGAAAAAAAAGTACGGTGATATTGGCGTGGTCAAGACCTGAAAGCCTAGTACCGAGCCTGCGACCCCTCTCCTGCCCCAAAAAAATGCCCGGCCAAAACACCCCCACCCGCGCGAGATAGGCCATAAGCATAAGCCCTCAAAAGCCACAAGAATTATTAAAATGTAGAAATTATAAATTTTCCTGACGTGAACAGAGGTGGTAAAAGAACACAAATTTTTAGGAGTAATATTTACCCCTCAACTTTCTTGGTCGAAACATTTATCAAGGAAGACGTCAGCAGCGGAAATGGGTATAAACAGAATCTATTATTGCGCAAGAATATGTCCCTATTAAAGCAAAATTTAGTGTGTTTAATGCTGTCTCTCGCGCGGTCTAGGTGCGGACGTTAAAGATCCTCATTTTCCTTTTCAGGACGAGCGAGTATACGGGAATGTACTGTATCTCGCGCGGTGATGAGTTACGGCTGTCAGGTTTAGGGGTATCAGAGGTTTGAGGCAATAGAAAAAGTGCAACGTTACTTCATACGTAAATTATTCACGTTGCCCTTGGGTACCCTATCTTCTGTATTTGGAAACAGCAACTGACTTGGTGTTTGTTTATACACTTAAGCTTCATTTCTCTTTCATAACAAAAGTGATGCTTTCCTCAGACACAAGATTTTCAAGAATCATCAATGACTATTAAATAGTGAAATGTAAATCTTATTGTACTAATGGGTTTATAAGAATGTAAACATTTATTAATTTCGTATATATTACTGTAAAATTGATTGGTCTATTAAGACAAGTTTTAATAAATAAATTTAATTTAAAAAAACATTCTAACATATCTATGCAAGAGCCCTGTCCAAATATCCCAAAATTATATTTTTCTATTCCTCAAGTTATCTGAAAGTAAACTTTTTGATTTTTAAACAAACAAAATAATGCTAATTAACATTAGGGACATCGATAGCATTAAGTCTATTTTTTAAGATGTTAGGACCTGATCAACGTTTATAATTCGAGGAACAAACGTTTATGGGTCGGATGATGAATGTGCTGTGTTCTCAATTGGTTTTAACGATTCATGCTAAAGGGTGGTTCACGTTTCCTCCAAGTTTCAACTCTGATTAATTACCTTCATTAAATCCTGCTTTAACTTGATGGCATGTATCGTCTGTATCCAGTTTTATTAATTAATACAACTGATTAGGAAACTTAGTGCATAAATCTTTAACTAAAAGTATTGGATTCTAAAGTAAGTTAATTAAAATTAAAGATATTTTTAAACAGGTGCCACCGGTTCTTTATCGTCTATTTAATTATTCTTTCTTCTCAATTTCTTAGCTTTTTGGCTTATAAATATTACACTAATAGTCTATATTGTGCTTTTCGCAGGCATAAAAGTAGTTTAAATTTTGTAACCTTTCTAGCCAAAACCTGTAAAGGTTTGTCGGATGTATTTTCAATTTATATATAATTATGTTAAATTTAATAAATTGTTCAATTACTTGCAAAATATGGAATGAAATCATGTATTTGATTATGTAATGTAAGTTAATTGGAAAGTTTGAAGATTAGTCGTAACAAATAGATCTTTTTTTAAGGCCCTTGTTGTACATTTTTGTGTCTTATATAACTATTGTTTTTTATTTATGTTTCAGGTGAGCATATTGAAAGTTGTTCATATAATTTTGGAGGTAAGGTGGATAAATTGCCCATTGATGAAAAACGTAAATTTTCACTTTTGTTTAGTTTTAATTGATACTACTTAAACGTTAAATTAACTGGAATTCATGCTTTACGTATTCAACCCTTTCGCTTAAATTATTACGAGGTAACCAACTTTATGTTGGGTCACAGGAGCAAACGGTCGCAATCGATGTGAATAGTGGACAAGACCGGTAGAAACAAACTTCCAAGTTGCTCGGAAACGGCCTCTTCCCTTTTCTTTTATACGAGGGCATCACGACCTAAAATGTGTTTTCTTAAAGTGGGCTATTTTTCCTCGCTTGCAATTTTATCCAGTGCTCTTACAATTCAGCCAATTTATTAATGACGGACATGTTTAGTATTTAAACGTCTTGTATCCATTATTCCAATAGGTTGTTTCTCGATAATGCACACTATCTATTCTGTAATGCATATAACTGATAGAAACCAATTAAACAATTAGACGATTAACGTCTGTTCGATAAAAATGCCACAGTAGAGATATATCTAAACACTTTTAGCCGATAACAGTCATTTTTCTTTTAAAAACCTCTTCATATGCTTACTATTTATATCACTCACTCATTATTTTGTATATCATAAAACGAATTAAAATATATTTTAAAATACGTATCGGAATCAGATAAGCTGCTTGAATGAACATTCTTACAGGTGGCTTCGTATATTTATAGCGTCAATTCATGATGTTCCGTGTTGATAACAAGAGATATTTCAACGAATCGGCTAGAAAGTGGACTCTTCTGAATCATGGAACTTTATGTGACTCGCTTTTCCGATGGTAAAGGAAAAATATCTTACTTTTCCAACTTGGTTTCTGCCAAGGGTTAACATAAAAAACAAGTTCTTTCGAGCTCGCGACTTTATTGAGACATGTGAGGAAAAGCCAGTGCCTACAAAAGAGTTTTGTTTTGTAAAAAAGTTTTGTCAACCCCTACTTATAAACTATACGTTCTTTCTCATGTACCTATACATCAAGAATATTTGATGAAGATAATAATAATGAAATGTCCCAGCCTTCTGGCTAACTGTACTTTTCTTAGTTCCTTGGTACAGTTCTATTGATTAGATCCTTCTTTTAAAAAGTAGTAGGCCATTGACTGTCATTGCTGCTCAATTACTGTTCCCTGGTCTTCTTAGTACCGTAGGCTATGGCTACATGGATCCGTTGCTGCGCATTCGATTATATGGGTGGCACTTTCTTTCTTCTCATTGCATAACCTTCTTGCCATTCTTGGCTGATGATCCTTCAAGTCCCACTAGTAAATCCAGCGTTTAGGTGAGAGAGAGAGAGAGAGAGAGAGAGAGAGAGAGAGAGAGAGAGAGAGAGAGAGAGAGAGGGAGAGAGAGAGAGAGATAAAGGGTGAGATATAGAATGAAAGTGAGAGTGAGAGAAAGTGGGAGAAAGGGAGAGAGAGAGAGAGAGAAAAAAAAGAAAGGGTGAGATATAGAGTGAAAGTGAGAGAGAGAGAGAGAGAGAGAGAGAGAGAGAGAGAGAGAGAGAGAGAGAGAGATTTGATTTGATGAAGGATTTATTTTTTCAAATCTCGCAGTTAGTCAATTTGACCCTTCTTACACTCAACGAAAAACGAACATTTTATTATTTGAACTTACTTAAAATTTTACTTTTATGTGAACATTATTTGAATCGTCACTTCCATGAGAGGTGTATAGGACCTGATGGCCCCATCTGTTGGCCTCCTTGGTTACCCGATTTAACTCCACTTGTCTTTCTGTGGTGACATTTAAAAACAGTGTCTACGCTTTCTCTCACTTTTTTTCTCACCTGACTATCGCTCTGAGCACCGGTGAAGAGTGGTTAAAAAGAGCAAATCTTTGCATCTTTATGCAAGGCGGTTCGAACATGAAATATGATTAATAAATAGCAAACCAAATGACTTTTTTCATTTCAAACTTTTTTCCATAACTTTGTAATTTTTTGACCAATTTACAATCCATTTGCACCTTGTTTTCGATATATATATATTACAACATTGCTAATGGCTAAAACCAAATCTATATTTTTTGTACAAAAATGTTGTCTTGTTAATTTGATTATTTTTTAAATTTAGTGATAGCAAAAATATATGATGTAAATGTCCGTTATCAAAAATTACTATGTTCGTAGCTGTTTTATAAAAAGTCATCTTTTTTTAACCAACTTTGACATGTAAAAAACGTATGTTAACTATCGTATAAAAACAATTAATGTTCGCAATATTTGCTACAATTTTCACAAGAAATGAATACTTTCGACTTTATTTTTAATGGTAAGACATTCATTTTAAGTTCATCAACAAAAAAATTGACAGAGTAATAGTCTGAATATTAAACAAACAATTATTTTGCCTCGTTGATGTTGAGGGGTTTTTTCGGGCTCAAGTAAAAAAGGTTATTATTAAAAATCTTCGTCTGTCATTTTCTATATGAATTAAGTTCAATCAGTCAAATACGTGACTTTTCTCGGGTTATACACATTTGTGTAAAATTGATCAATTAAAACCAGGATTTCAAACGTGAAAAAACGCTGTAAATTGAAGAGTTTGGAAGACAGCCTTATAAAAGCTATTATTGATGAAGGTTGGATATTCCTTCAAAGTGTACAGTTCATTAAGCAGGTGAAATTTTGATGTGGCACCCGTTTCCTTCACGCATTCCAAGACTGTCTAATTGCAAATTCTTTCAAGCTGACGGTATTTAGGGACATGAGTTATAAAAAAATATAAAGAGTCAATATTCTTCTAGTATTATTTTCCCCAGAAATTACCTGAAATTTACAGTTCGCGAAACTAATTATAATGATATATAGCAGAAGTTCGGATTACAAAAATGTAGGGACTAGGACTGTGAACGGAATATCACATTAAAGTAAATGTTATTGCCTCGTAAAAACACTAAAATTTATCACGATTTTGGTGATTTAAAAAAAATCCAAAGCAATCGAACGGCAAACAGTTTTAGGGCAATAAATATTTTTTCATTTTTCAAAAAATTATATTCAGTGGTTTGGAGCTACAAAAATCAATATTTACTTTGGGTTTTGCTAGAAAATGTAAAGAATAAATTTGCTACGTCGCTCTGTCATAAATTATGTATTTTCAAATCATCGACACCCATATGGTATGGGGCTAGCTGTCAAATACAATTTTGACGTAGTAACCTGGCAACTTAGCAAAGTAGGTTAAGAAAATATTTTAGCATGAAACAACCTGAAAGCATATTTTGAACTGGGAAAAACATTTAAATACAAATTGTTTTAGGAAAAAAAATCGCAAAAATAATTACACACACACTACCTTCCCACCTCAACACCACCTTTTGAATTTTTCCTACTTTTTGCCATTTTTCAAATGTCATGTAATCTATTTGATTCTCGGCGACAAATGAAATGGCCACGGAGAGCTTTAGAAAAGGTATACTTCATTTTTACTTATTAAATTCACTAGTTTTCGTCGCCATTTCATTTGTCGCCGAGAATCAAATAGATTACACGATATTTGTAAAATGGCAAAAAGGAAGGAAAATTCAAAAAGTGGGATTGAGATGGGAAGTTAGTGTCCGAGTGGCTCGAGGTCACGATAGCTCAAGTTGTAGAGCAGCGGCGTATATAGCCGATGATCGTGGGTTCGAATCCCGCTGGTGACACTGACTTTTTTTTATCTCAACTAAAACCCTTAATTAATTGATAAATGAATTATATTCTCTATATCTTCGTTTTCGATTTTAGTACAATACTCGTTTTTTAATGTTTTTTTTTTAATCTGTCCAATCTGCTAACATAGCACACGCAGTTGTAAAGACTAGCTGACATTCCTATTAACACATTCTTAGTAATCGGACTAGTTTTAGATATTTAAGTTAAGAACGTTTGCCCACTATAATAATATTCTGTTAATGGTGTTTGTCGTGGGAGGTTAAAACATATTTTATAATAATTATTTTGGATGCACTTAAATCATAAATTTTAACCAACTTAGTTATTTAGTCTTCTAGCAATCAGATTTACGAATGGCTGGAAATGGGACGTGTAAGTTTTCACCGCCACTAAAAAATCACACCATATCAAAAATCTGGCTGTGCTTCCTTGCTTTTTGGACTTCCATAGAATCTTTTTGACTTTATTGATTTTTTTACACTAACGAGTATGATTTGCCGGTTATTAAACAACGTTTTTGTAATGATAATTCAAAAACGAGATAAAAAATATGTTAAAAACTTCAGAAAAAACAATATTCATATGCTTTTAAAAACATAGCAATGGTATGTTTAAATACCCAGCGTGAATGTTACAAATAACAATTTACAACAATCTTTAATTTATTTTTCAAGTTTAATATTTTAAACGTTAATGACGCCCGAAAGGGCATAAAATACATTTCATTCTTCCTTATCATTTATTACTGTACTAATTTCAGCTGAAAATCTTTCTTCAAAACTTCAGCAGTTTAAACGCCACCCGTTTTTGATTAAACCGTAGATCGTGACGTTGATATACATGTTATTCCCCAAAGAGTAGTTACACGTAACAAAAAAAGTAATTCAGATTCAACAGCCAATTATTATAGCTTCCGTGAGTGATCTACTAGAATGATGATTAAATATAATAAAACTCAGGAAAGTAATTACTTGTATAATTTATTTTATGTGTGTTACCGGTTTATCCTAATTGCTTTACTTTTATTAAAAAACTTTTAGGATGGATTTTCTGATTATTTAAGGTTCTCGGCTGACGTTTACACACGTTGCGGAACGTTCATCTTACTTCAAGTTTATCTAAATGGCCAAATTCATGTTACGAATGGTGATCATGATTACAATCGTACCATGTATGCATTGCATGTAGGGGAACATATTTCGACTGATTGTGTTACAGTACGTAGAGTGTGTGTCCACATAGATTACATGTTGGATAAGATAATAAACGAATAAGCACTTTTTTTTTTTTAAGGACTAAAACCACAATGATCATCCTCCCCGAAATTTTGACAAGGGATCCCTATCCAGGACGGCAAGTAGGACCTGATGACCCGAGAACGTAGAAGGCGATAGATCTTTAGATCGCTTATTCATATTTGCTCTCACTGGCTTTGAAAGGGAGTAGATGTTTAACGGCCACCAAAACTCCTTCCGCTCAGGGTTTATTAAAATATGGAAACCAATGATGGCCTATCCTCCCCAGCCGGCCAGGCACACCACCAACCGACCCTGGCCCCCCCGCCTACCTAGAAGAGTCCTAAATCTGCTCTTGATTACTTCTAGTCGATACTGAAGGTGGCAATACTATAGTGCCCGATATTTTTTTGATTAGATTGCCAGGTGTCCGAAATTGGAATAGTTTTGCAATACTCTCCTGCTTATCACCCATTTTTTACATATAGCGAACATGGAAGGGAATAGTATGTTCTTAGGTCACTACATGCATAACACGACAACAAAATATGTTTCGTAATTATTATATCGTTGCACACCTCGCATATCGGCAATACTTGGTGATCCTACAATGTTCTACACTTTGATCTTAGCCAAAAGGCCGAGAAACAATCCTACAATGTTCTATTCTATCCTGCAATGTTCTCAACCTACTTAAGACAACTTCCCCCCTTCATTTCGACCTAAACGAAGAGGGCCATGCCTTTGGCACACTAATTTCCCGCAGTTTACTGTCTCTGTCTGAGTACCATTCTTTCTGCCATTGTAGACAGATTTTTTATCTGAATATCGCAATCAAGTCATCTTTGCTGGCTTCTCAAATTGGTTGTCCAATTCTAGATGCGACTAAAACCGCTGTATCAACCCACTAATTGCAGGGAATTTTGGAAATATAGGGATCCATAGGAAAGTACCCGCTTTCCCTGTTTCTGAACGCGTCTCAGTGCTCATAAAGCGTCTTTTATCATATGTCTATAGGTAGAAGGATGTTGCAAGGTTTGCAGAGTAGTCATGGAGTCAATGCATACAACCATGTTTTCATCTGTGGAGATTATGCTGAGCGCTATATAGCCACTATCTCAGAGCGATAAGTGCTCGATAGTGAAGCCAAAATAGATCTTTTTAAAGTTGGAGGCTAGTTTTAGATTGTACAAATCTTTTTTTTGTTTTAAGTCAAGAAGGATTATACCATTTTTGAGAAACATTATTATTAATAATAATAATATATTTCACGGAATTAATCCAAAAGAAAATAGCTTCAAAAATGTTTCATATAAAGAAAAAGAAAAAGATCACATCATCAATAATGATATCAATGTTATTGTAAATTTTTAAATTATCATTGTAAAATAATATAACATATTTTAAAATATTATATACATAATATGTAAAAAACACATAAAATATGTTGATTAAGTAAGTAAACACAAGAGTATTTTGTGCATAATCAGTTGAATTAAATTGAGTAATAATTTCAATTAGAAATAATAAAAAGTTAAACATAGAAATATATACATTTACATACATAATCGTACAGAAGTGCAAGTTAAATAATTTATATGAAAAAATATTTAACTTAAAACATACATAAAAATTGAAGATTTAACATGTCTGCACACTTGACTGTAGAATGAAAAAAATGAAGAATTTAAATTAGTAAGAGTAAAGTTATTGGCTGAACGTATAGGTTTGTCAATAAGATTAGGTTTTACTATAGTTAGTAGATTGGTAGGAAATATGAAAATTCCGTCAAGTACAAAAAAATTATTTGACTAAGTACAAAAGGACAATAAAAAAGTTAATGATTTTTAAAAGAGTAAGTAAATCATAGCGAAGTCTACGTGCCTGTACAGGAAGTAAATTAAAGTGTTGTTCAAATTGTCTATAATCAGTAAAGCTGATATTTATACGGTCATTCTTCTTACATATTGATTTTTTAAATAAATTTATATTTTTTTAAATTTATAAAACTTTAATAATTTTTTTAATGAGCATTTAATAATTTTACAACCGCATAGCGAATTTTGTAAATGCAAATTTCGTTTGGCATTTACGATAAAAATTTTGCGTAACACGATAAAAATCTAAATAAAGTAGTTACCACTACTTAATTACCAATAGAAAGATTTATGGGCAGAGTTTCGAATTTTGATTCTAAGTTTTCATTCGGAATCCGGGGTATGAAAATAATATATTGTTCTTGTTGAAGAACAAAGAAAATTAAAAGGAAACGGTCAAGAAAAGAAAGAGAAATACAGTTAAATGATATATTAAGTTTTCCGGCTACCTGAGATTGTAAAGACAGGATTGATCCGTTGTATATATGAGAGGATAACTAGACATGTTGCCGCTACCACTAATAAACACGAACTGTGAATAAACATTAATTAACTAAATAATTAACAAACAGTTGCTATTTATTCACCAGAAAATGTCAGAATTATCTATATGTTTTCATTATTATTTTGAATATGATATTTTCTTTGATTGGTTTAAATTTATTAACTTTTTAAACTTGCATTTTCATTAATTTCTAGGTTATAAATATAAGGAGACACAAAACAAACTTTAATGCTTATTGTCCCACGGCAGCGATACAATTCGAAAGTCCACCCTTAAACATTATTTCGGACTTTGGTTTACGAGAGTGCCAACAGTCTCCTGAGATAGAAGGAAATAGAAAAGATCTAAGGAGAAGCCATCACAAAATTCTGGAGGGAATTAAAATATGTGAGCTAAAAGATTTTTGGATAACAATATTGATTTCCATTGATTCCCTAACCATCCCTAAAAATCAATAACCGCATCCTAGCTGTCCAGACAAATAAGTTTTCATTGTTTTAATCTTCAAAAAATCATTAGTTTTCAAATATCACGTAAGATAATTTGATTTGTAAATTCTTGAGTGCCTTTAATTTTATGTAGTGCCTTTTCTTTTAATTTTACTATTGTCGTTTACGCTCCTATAATTAATATTTGTATTGCTGTATTAATTATGTTTTAATAATTTTTTGAACCGTAAAAATAATTCGTTTTGTTACCAGCTTGTTTACAAAATTTAACATGTTATATACTATGTGTTTTTTGATGTATACAACGTCCGATGAACATTATTCTTCTGGATTCCAGCGTTTCATCAATTCCAACGCCTGTCTCCTCATAAAACTTGAACCATCCATCAATCAATCATGGCTGGACTTCATTTTTATCTGAGTCGGTGTCTACTTCCGCGATAAGTACGGTTGACAACGATTCTTTTTTTATTGTCGAACATGAGACGTTTTTCTGGATTTTTGTCGACTTTTGCCAACTCCCAAGAATCATAGGCGTACTTAATGCTATTAACCGAAATTAGATGGCTTTGAATCACTTTGACCACGCGATAGATATTTTGCTTTAGCTTTTGCCCATCACGCGAATCATGGGGTTAAACTGTTGCTCCTCCATAAAAGATATGGCTTTTTTTTCGTCCAATCACGTGAAAGCCGATATTTATACGGTCATTCTTCTTATATATTGTTTTTGTTTATAAACATTTCATAACTTTACAACCACACAGCGAATTTTTATTGCTATCTATTTTGTAAATGCAAATTTCGTTTGGCATTATACGATAAAAATTTTGCATTATACGATACAAATCTAAACAAACATTTTTGCGATTCATAAATTAGTCTTTTTCCACCTGTCGCTAACACTGAGATGCAATTACGATATTCGTAGACACTCGTGCTTTGGTCTCAGATGCAAAGTAATTGTTTCTTGAAGTCTTAATTGCTTATTTTGATTTGATAACGTGAATTTTTTTCTCGAGGCCCCCAATACCACAAGGGAAACCAGCTCCACCTCAGGCCCAACGGAGGTGGTAAGACCAGAACCCCAGGCTACCGACCAGACCTCTTACATTGAATCTTTATCGTTTTTTCAAGGTACCTAAAGATAGATGTGCTTCCTCCTTCATGAGATCACATCCATCACCTAAACTTTTAACTTCAACCGAGAAATTTAATCAACACTCCGGGCTCCCGACCTAACCTCCCCCGCTCCGAACACACAGAGGACGGGACGAACCAAATTTGTGAAACATTTTTTTTTTTTAATTTTACAAACACGTGCAAAAATAAACCCCATATATAAACCAATGAAGCTGTGTGAGATTCATTATAAAGTAGTGCATTTAATATAATAATGTAACTTTGTATTAAAATAAATAAACGCAAAACATAAATAATGTAATAAATCACTTAAATTGAACATTGTCAACTAATATATAGTACTAGAATAAATTATATTAAGCTCATTCCTTAGTTTTAGGCGTTTTTAAAGTAATTGGAAAACTAATCCAATTAGGACTGAAGTATTTCTTCACCAGGGATAATCAATTTCAAAAAAATATTTAAATCGGACTGTTAAATTCCTTCGTAGATAATGACAGTCTGCTAGATCAAACTTCTGACTTCTATAAGTACAGTAATAATCTCCAAAGGTTATGAAGTTACCCTGGAGAGCTCAGAATGCCAATAAATTAATCAATGGATTGCTTTGTGTTTAGTATTTAGTGAAAATCTTGATTACATGCTCCATGTTTTCTGCAGTTTGGCATCTCGCATAACAGAGACTCATTTAGTCCTAAACGATAACGGTTACAAATGATATCTGTTCCAGTCGACAAACTAAGCGATAGAAAGCTTTTCCCTTTTTCCTCTGTCTTAAACCAAGGGACTGTAAACTCCACTGCCTATTTACTTCTATTTACAGTGAATCGTCTGGCTAAGGAACAGTCATGGTGTCAGTAGGTTTATCCTCCCATAGGTGGTGTCCTTTAAAGAGATTTTGAGAAATTTAAAGTTAAAGAAATTACGTTTGTAATCTGAAAACACTTAGCATTGTACATATATATATATATATATATATATATATATATATATGAGGTTGGTGTTCCATGTTTAATTTTTAAGTTAGTTTAATTTCTATGTTTATTACGGTCTTTTGAAAATTTCCTTCCTAGAGTTTGTTAAGGTTTAATTTACCAGCTAATGTTCTTACTAAGTCTCCCAAACTTTTTGTAAGAAACAAGCACTTCTTTTCTTTCTTTTAACGTCAACCTTTAGCGGGCTAAAACCATGTTAGTATTAACAAATTTTAATTTCAACTGAAAATAATATCGGAAAGACGATATAATAGATGAGAGGGATAAGTTAAAAGGACCATGAAAACACTCCAACTGAATGAATGAATAGTTGTAAAATATAAATAGAAGTCGTTTTAACACTCAGAGATCGTTTATGATACCTAAGAAACATGAAAAAACTCTGTCCTATTCTATAGTACAAGAGGCTTTCTGTGCTGTTAAACACTGTAGCTCTACAGAATGACAGGACAGTGCCCTCGTTTTCTATTTTGAGTAGAGATTTGAAATACATAGAAAATGAATTCCTTGCCGGTGCATCTGAAACTATCTTCAAAATAGAGGTGACCCATAAACAGCGTAGTCTCTTATTGGAAGTTTCACTGTAATATTTTCCCTTGGTCCTCTGTGTGCTGTTAATTTGCCTATAGCTCTGACTTTCTAAAAATTGCACTTCATTTAGTAATAGCTTTATTTTTAGATCCGCTCCTTGTACTGTAGCTTGTGTGACCGACCTTGATTGTGTTGTGCTTCCAACCAACATGAAGTAGAAATAGCCATGGCATCTAGGGACATCTTTTCCCCGATATTTAATGTTTCAAGCGAAAAATGCTTTTGCCTCCCATGAAAAATGTGTTTCAAATTGATGATCCATGGCTATCTACTCTGCCGTAAAAACCGATGTGATGCTTCCCAAGTTAATTTTAATTATTTTGCTCTCAACCGGACCTCATATTGCACATCATTTATTTAACAGTAAGCTCCATCCTATTAAACCTTTTTAGTTCTTTAGGGGGTAGTATTTGTAATGATGAAGTTCTTCAACTTTCTTGTTCACTTAATATTTTCGATAGTTGTTTTTAATTTTATTTTAAGGACTGCGACATTTTGACGGTCATATTCATTAAAAACAACAGCTTAATTTGTTTGATAAAAAAAAGACACTCATAGCCAGTGATGCTAGTTTTTATGATGTTTTTATGCTTTATAAATCAGAACTGTTAAAAATATCTTTCCTTAGCTTAACACGAGGATGTTCCTTGTTTGTTTGTTTTTAAAAGAAAGAACGTGTGACCTCGTTTTAAATAGTTCATTAAACTAGAGACCAGCTGTTCAAATTCCATTCTTAGTTACAATTGTATTGCAGTACAAGGAACGGTGGCAGAATTCGGAAACTTATCCCTCCTAGCAGACGATATTGTAGTGTCTGACCCAGTTCAGCCCCCTGTTGACCTGATCCCCCTTTAGCTTTATTCCTTTTCCACCCTCTTTTCACCCGACGTCAAAAAGGGTTGGTAGGAAACAAATGGCTCCGAGAATCATTAATTCACAATGAAGTCGTACCGATGTCTGTTTTTCATACAAATTGATATCTGTACGAGTTAAAATTAATGTCTGGACCATTTGTTGTAAAGTTATTTGAAAACAGGACCAGGCTTGTTTGGCTGCTGAGCTCTGATTTCTTTTGTCTTCATGCTCATGCGAACATTAGTATATATGAGATAAAAATACGATTTGAAAAACAATAATCTATTATTTTGATGAAAAATGTAAACATTGATAAAACTATCAATCGTGTCGCGACGAGTGATCAAACCACTTCGCACTTAGCATTACTTTTTCCATAATATTCTCAACAAGCCATGAGCAATGTTGTTATATCCAAACTCAAACAAAAATTCAAATTCAAAACCGAATGCGAGACCTTTTTCTTTTGTTGGCTTCCTATTTTCGTATTACTAAAGAATGTTCGTTTATGTAAAATGATTCAACATATAAAAATATAGGCATTTAAAGTAACCATTTTCACCATAAAGATGGTATGTATGAAGCAATTTTTTGTTATTGTTTACTGGCTTATTTAAGAAGTTGTGGATATTTTTATCCCTATTTGACCTAAAGTTTAATTCTAGATCTGCTTTTTTATCAAAAATAAATTGAAATAAATTACTTAGTTTTGTAGACTATAGTCGCCTATTTAGGTGATTTCTAATACATTTCCAACAAGGATTTGTTATCAATCATGATAATTGTATTTCAATTATAATTTCAACTATTACCATATCACATAAAACATACTTTTTATAGTATTATTTTTTCTGGTCGGCATAGCGGAAACCTTTATTTCCTTCAGAAACCACAACGTCAGATAATTTGATTTTGTTTATTTCCTGAATGTATATTTATTTAAATAATATGAATTGAAAAAAGTCCAATCTTAATATAAACTTTATTAGATGGTATAATTTAAATGTACGCATTTTCAGTTATTTAAAAAAAACTTTGTTATAGGTATATAAATATGTCATTTTCGGATACATATTACACTGATAGATATATATTATAGGTGAGTAATATACCATATTCAATATGTTTGACGTTGGATTGATCGAAAGTGATTCAGTTTTTAGGTCAGTCCTTTCTAGAGTGCTGATCCCGGTTTCCTTAGTTAAATAAATTATACTTTAACCATCCTGACAGACCGACAGACCCATACGTCCATCCAAAAGCAATTTTGCAATTTGAACAATTGCCCGGTTATTTATAAATTGGTAAATCATATTAAAATAACTGTTCATTGATCAATAATGAATGGAAATGTTCTAATTCACTAAACGATGCGATTGGTGGCCCCATTTTTTAAAGTTTCCTAAACGTTTCTTAATCTTTTGTAACAACGTTAATACTTTTATAACAACAATTTATTATGTCACAATAAGGATTATCTGGATTATCTAATAACCAGGTTATGGATATAAAAAAATAGCGAAAAGTTTTAAATATATATATTTACAGGAGCACCAAATATATGCAAACATATATTTCTTTTGCTATATTGGTTTTGGATTAAACCGTCAAAATTACCAGAACATTAAAGAGCAAAAATAATTAGCCTTTTTTGCACGAAACCTCGAGCAAATGACTCATTTACAACGTCCCTTGCGGCTAATTTACATCAAATGATAGCAAGCCGGCAACGTACATTACCGCATACATGCCCATGTTTCTGTCAAGCACACGTTTGTAATAATCCGGGTTGCAAGGAAGCTAAACTTGGCCTACTATGTTTGGATACGTTCCAACGACATGATTCTGGTTGAGAAAAGGACAGTAAATATTATGCGGAGTTATTATTTTATCAGGAATTGTCAATGTTCAAGTAGCTTACTTATACTTTTAATCTAAGGACTTGGTTGAGGTGATAGTCAAGAGACACGAGCGAGATCCCTATATACTACGTACATGTATGGTTCAAGTAATTATTTAAACTATAACTATAAAAAAACTTACTGAAATATGATTATTGGAAGATCGGTGAAATATCCTCATCATATTGACTTCTGGTACACTTGCAAACTAACCAACATCGCCAATGTTTTACTAATTATTAGTCAGGAAGATATAGGAAATGAAATGTTTTTATGCTTTTGCACATTCTCACTAATTTCAACTTAACAAAATACTATTTTGAGAACAGCAAAAATTCAGCCAACAAGCTAAGTTATTTAAAAAAATCTTGGCGATATGTTTGCTAGTTTTGTTAATTAAAAGTTTCACTGCAGACTTTCTGCACAACAATCTATATCGTTTTTTCAATCAGAAATTCCATAAACTGTTCATACTGTCTGAAATGACAGATTCCTATATCGTTATAAAATAAGTTCGTACGTTATTGATGGTACATTCAATGAAAATTTCAGTCCTTGTAAACAAATTCAATGAAAAACTTTCTATGCGATTTTGTAATTTCTTCCTTCTCGAACTTCTCATGTTTTTGGGCGATGAGCTCAGCGATTTGTTTTTTTTACAATATTCAAGTAAGGTTTTTCCGATTATTCAAGTTTTACAGAGCTCGGAAAAGGTGAAAATCTGAAGAGACAGTAATTAGACGAATACAGTTGGTGACGGGTAGTACATGCCAGCAAGTCTTCAATTTCTGTCGCGACTCTAAAGACATGTGGGGTCGAGCGTTATCCAGGTGGAAAACAATCTCATCGCGATTGGCGAACGACGATCAATAAAGCAGCCCTTTCCAATCCCACCAAATGCACAATATTACCTCCTTGGGGTGTGATCAGCCTTTTAGAGCTGTTAATGGTTGGTCGCTGCGTTTTCTTTAGAATTTTCTATTCTGCCGATTCCTCTAGTGGAACCACTTTTCATGCCCATTTATCAATCTTTTTAAAAAATTGGTCGTTTGCAATGCGTTGTAGGAAGGAATCACAGACACAGATGCGCTCCAATAAATCATTTCGCTCTACATGTGAGTAACATATAAATATCTCGAAAGATGGATCTCCTGTATTTGATACGCTAATCGTCTCTGCTGTATCTCGTGTCGTTGAGTACTTTCGTTGGGTCAAAAGCTTTAATTCGGTCATCGTCAACAGTTGAAGGATGACCAGAGCTCTTTGCGAAACACAATTTCCGCTTCCGAAGGGAGAGTACTTTCTGATACAACGAATGTCAGAAAATCACCATATACATAACATCATTTCAAAGAAAAGAAAACATTATATAATGAAAATGCATTTTTTGCAAGCAAAACACGTTGTAAAAATACGAGATCTCGAACGACATTGGCCGACAAAACACCTTCACTAATCTCTTTTTAAAGTATGTAAACATTATCCAGTTTCGTTTTCCATTCGTTACTACTATCTATCCGTTTATAATTAGCAACCGCCCTATTTCCTTCTGTCCCACCGTTAAGAACTTAGGATTATCCTTGATCAGACTTTGTCCTGGAATTGACGTGTCTTCCTGATTTCTCGCCGCTTTTTCCACCCTCCATGTATAGGTTTAACCTCTTCCCTAACCATCAGGTCCGTTGTGCCAACTATTCCTTTAGTACGTGTAAACAAGTAGTTTCCTCCTTTATTTTGCACCAATTTAATTACGGATGTTTTATGTACGGACAACTCACTAGGGAGATTGAAGTAAAGCTTGCTCCTATTGAATTCATTTGTAGGTTTTCTCTTTGGCTTCCCAATGAGGCCCTAGGGGACCCTCTCACAGACTCTTCGGCTCCTTCCTTTGTCAGATGATATCTTCCCATTCCCCTCTTTAAATATATGATCTCCTCATTTTCAGACCCTTCTGTTAAACTAAGCGTTAAAATACGTAAATACTGAGTTCAGTCCTTTCTTATCCGTATTGCCAAAATATGGAATTTCCGCCTCTTTCATTACTTTTTGTCATTACAAGTCAGCACTGCCAATTCTTAATTTCCCTTTTCAATTGAATTTCCAGTGTAAAGTATTTTTATTTTATATGTGTATAGTTTTGTAAATAATTTTTTTGTCCATACATATATGTATACGTTGTTTTCATAATAAATTATTCAAGGAGTTTATAAATTCGAGAATAACGTTATTATGTTAATCTATATATGTTTAGTGGTCATACTTCACCATATTAATTATTGCGACTAATTCTTCTTTCTATATTCTTTCTTCTTCCAGGACTTTCGGCTCAATGCGCCACTTCTCTAACTAGTAACTACTTGACGACAGCTGTCACTATAGCGTTTGTCACGATTGCTCAAGGGGTTATAGAGCAGCGGCTTGTTGAGCAGAAGATCGTAGGTTTGAATCCCGTTCGTGACACTTACTTTTTCATCTCAATCAAAACCTTCGATAAAAATAATTAATTGAAATAAGGCTTATGCTTTATTTTAATCTAGTTAATTTTTTTTACAAACTGTGGATCGTCTGCACAAACCTTTCGGTTCACAGGAAATTCGTAGTAATAGTTTATTGTTCGGTTGATTACCGTCTAAATTTAAGTGAAAGGCTTCGATAAAATTTTATTGTTTTTGTTCCAGTCCCAGACCCCAATTGATTCCTTTTAACATTTTATCACGTATATTTTGAGGCTAATTGCCGCCAATGATTTAATAATTGCGAAATTATAAATTTCAAGATACATCTAGTTATGTAAAATAAGTGAAATGTTGCTATTGGGACTACTAAAGTTTTAAAATATTATCATAAATTTGCTCTAATTAACTTTAGGTGTTCTTCATTTAAAAAAATGAATAAGGACCAGCCTATGTATGTGCTATTTTTAAAAAATGAGAATATTTTTACGGATATTTTTTAAATATAATAAAGCATACCTGGAACTGCATCTAACGATAAAAGAAAGGGGGGACGTCAATAAGAAAGAACTTAAAGGCTCTAAAGGGTGGAATTCTGTGTTGATGAAGATCGAGGGCTGCTTAATATGTGGAACGTGATAAGCCTCCCCGGTGTCTCTTTCTCCAGGGCGGCAATAAATCCGTATCCGTAAGGCTCAATTTATCGGCTGCCATTCGGCGAAACATTGAAAATTGTTATGATGATGAACCAATTTTAATTATACCATTAAAAAGCAGTTCATACTTGTTGGAGCGATGACCGTTTGACGAGAAATGTTGAAAGGACTTTTACACTTAAACTTTTTGTTCCATGAAAATAATTTTATGAAGAAATTATGAAACTATGTGATGATTATACCTTATGTTGCTGGTTAAATAGTATTTATCAACGATAACAACAGGAGTTTACAAATTTCCGCTTAGTATTTTAACAACTCTCTTAACCACATTAATTGTGGTATACTATAATTATATAATATTACAATTTACATTTTTATTTACGTTAAACTAATAAAAAACGGTGACTTACCTTAATAACTATAGTATTGTATTATCAGGCCTAAGATTTTTTTTAAAGAACAGCAAGTTCCTTCATACTCCAGGCTTCGCTGTGTTCGCCATGGTCATCTTATCGCACCGTAGATCTCATACTTCTGAACCCACAAAGAACACAGGACACATAAACTCTATTTTTGTTTTTCGTTTCCTTCCTATACACGCTAAGACCACCTTTAAGTACGATCGACTCTCGCGGAGATCACTCGCTTTGTTTATTCGGATCTCGAACCTGGAGCCCACTAGCCTAGAACCTAGTGCCCTTCGTGTCAAGTTCTTTCAGGCCGTGAAATGTTTCTTGCCCTTTTCGCCTTGGTTCGATCCGACTCTATTCTAGACTTTACTGAATTTTTTCCCGAAGAAAAAATATAATACACTGACATTCGTGAAAGTCTTATAAGGACTTACTGTAAACAAAGCGTGAATAGATGGACCAGGATGACCACCGATGGACCAATTCGTGTTATACGTATGATTGAGGTGTTATTCTTCGGCAGGTAAATCCGTCCGTTGCGTTACACTTAGCTTAATAGCTAACACAAAACACATTCCTCAAATCATTCCTGGATGGCAAGTCAGTCCATTAGTTGCAATTAAAAGAGTGCTTTATCTATCCCGCATTTGACACTACTCTTGTGCTCAACATTATCACCTACAGACTGTAGAAACAATCTACAACAAAATCCTAAGAATAATAAACTGCGTGCCATGTTATATAACACAGCGCTCCATTTGGACCTAAAATTCTGGCTATTACCAGCTTAATGAAAGAGGCCTATGAAAAGCTCCACACTGCAATATTAAATCTCGCAAAACCATCATTAAGCTTAGTGGAAAACGCCCACAGGACACTTTGGACTCTAATCTAACAGAGAGAACTTTCAGTTCCTAATTGCTATAAATAAAACTGACGGCCCAGAATATTCAGTTATTTATCATTTTGAAATCTTTATTTGCCTTTTAATATGATACTTCTGTTTTAAGAGCTAACATTTGAATAATAATTGTCTCAATAACATCAATCGAAAATAAACAATTCTAGCTTGTACATGAATTCCTCTTTTTTTTTTAAATCAGTCCTTTTTTAATTTTTATTTAAATAACGATAAACTAGACACCGTGTAATTGGAAATACACAACGAGCAGTATTAACTCCAATACAATGTATTTTGCCCATTATTTGGTAATGCGGCTAATAGAAACAAAGGCTTCATAAGCTTATTACACTAAGCTTAATACTTGGGATTTCCCAACAAATCCATGATAATGCTTTAGATTTGTTTACTTTGCGCATAGATGGTCGAATATCAGTTTCATGTATTTGAAATGTAAATGTTTCCACGTATAAAACTAATTGATTTTTCTTGTTTTAGATGATTCACAATTTTTGCTAGTCCAGTTTCTAAATAAAGGTTGTAGGGAGTCTCATGCTGTTTTCGCTAATGTGTATAAAAGATAATGGTATTGCTTTTTTTTAAATTTTAAATTCGAATAATGCTAAGAAAAACAAGTTTTCATTAATTTTACCCAATGCGGCTTACATTTCACAGGTTTAAAAAAAATTCTTGTTATTCCCTAAAGTGCTGTCCCATTTAGATAATAATTCTTGGGGGAGAATTCGAGCTGAAAATATCGTAGAAAGGAGGGTTATTGTGTGAAAAATCTGCACCAGTTGGGGGGTTGTAGGCTCCCACTCCATTGCGGATCTAATTCTGTTTGGATTATTTTAAAACGCGTTACTTTACGGATTAATGTGATTGTGGAAGCTAGCTCGGCTCCTATTTTTATACGAGAAGGGCAAAACCTAATTATTGGTTCGAACATGGGATCGAGGTAGAAATAGCCGATATCGCTTTCTTTTTTGTCATGATGCGGTCAGGCATGGGTCAGATATCCAGGAAGGCGAAGGACTGATAATATGTAATGAAATTACAAAATTCATTCTGTTTACTATTAACGGTATTAATAAAAAACTGGTAATTATGGATATCCATTCCGTGGAAGACTTTACTGTTTTTCGAAAATGGAAATTCATTTGGCAATCTGGTGTGAAAATACAAAATATATCAGCTGATTGATCAGAAATAAATAAATAAGCCATTTCGATGTTTTTGCATTGCCTTTTTTTAAAATACTTATATTATTTCTTTGTTTGTATTTTATCTAGTCGTATTTTTGATTTCCCACTTCTAATAACACTTGTTTCAGTGTTTAATTTTAAATGTATCCGTAAGGAAATTACGGCTAAGTTCGGTAAAGTTGGTTCTAAGCCCAAATTTCATGCCGGGGTTAAGGAACGAGGGGCCAAAGCACTTTACAATGCACCACGACCTCATAACTCCCATTATTCTTAAAACCTACCTAAAAAGGCAATAAAAATGTACATCACAACCATTTTCAATGCAATAATTCGTTTAATGTATCCAGTGAAAACTTTCTTTAATAACTCCAATTCCCAAACCCCTCATAAACCCATAACTCCTCAGCGACCATTGCTCATATAGTAAGTCTTTTCAAAATTCTAGGTAACACTTTTGAACGCCGCCTTTTCAAAAGACTAATGCCCATATTCAACTGTCACCACATTATCCCCAATTTCACTTTAGCTCCCTCAATACTACTGTCAGCAGGTTTTACGAGTAGTCGGCACATATCCTTTGTTCTACAAAACAAGATTATGGCTTTGAAATTTTTCTGCACGTCACGAGGCATTTGCAAAGTAAATTGTATTCTCCCCACACCTATAACCTCATCCCGAAATCCTTCCTTTCGGATCACTATTTTTAGGTCACAATCCGCACTGGATATTCAGACATCAAGCCAATAAAGGTTGGCGTCCCGCAAGGTTGACACCGCTGAAGTACCTATACACTCTAGCACCAAAACGCATCCTTCGAGGATAGTAATCCTCTCTTCACACTCCCGCCCTATTCTAGCAGCAAAAGCAACCCTAGATACAGACAGATTAGCGCACTCGGTGGTGCATCAAGATAAATGAACAAAAAAGCCGTCATGTGCCTTTCACACTCAGAAGACGAGCTTGCGTACTAGTATACATAAACAGTAATGTAATCCTATAATCATCATTAATTTCTTCTTGGACAGCAGACATTGAACTCACACACTAATGTAAAAAGGACTCAACCGAAGACGTGAACAACTCAAACGCTTTTATGAGCAAAATCCTCATTTAGGGGAGTCAAGCTATAGAGTTTAGCTAAAACTGACAACATCCAAAGAATGCCATCTTTTCAACTATAAACCACCGCAAAGATCAGAATACGGACCTGAACCGAAGAAGATTCCACAATTTTTAAAACTCTTTCCACACTAACCCACTACCTGAAGGCCTCTCTTCAACGTCCCACCACGATATTCTACGCCGCCTTAGAAGACACACTGTCTAGTGACCTCCTAACATAACCCTCAATTAACAACATTAATCAATATTAAATTTATTCATACTAATGATGTCGTAAATTGTCGTCCATAAGCAGTTTTCTCTAGAGTAAATGGCAGTGCAGTGTTGGTTCTAGCCTAAACATTCTTTCTGATAAGTCATAAGATTCTGTTATTTATCCTGGTGGAGATAGTATGTAATGGTTTAGAATTTTAAATTTTTACACACAAGATGAATGTGATAGATAATAATTGGAGGTTAAAATTTATTAACGATTTATGGGGATGGTGTAGTTGATTTTGGTTAGCGATGATTTTGGTTAAGAATTTGTTAAATTTAAGAATAAGTTATTGATGATGTGCACGTTATTAGAACCTAGAAGTCTTTTGATAATAGTCTCCAGACCTTCCAGCAAAGATCTAATCGGCCATTCCCACCCGCCAGAACGCTTGAATTTATGTGTTCGATGTGTATATCTTCTATTACTATAACCTACATAATAACTGACAATCCTCAATGTCCTTTATAAACCTATGCCGGGACCAACCACCAAATCCCTAACGAACTGCACACCTCTAAACAATAATTCAACGTCAATAAACACAATGTTTAATATCTTACATTTAACATTGATATTAATTGACATTTAACTAATAGATAGAATGTACTTTCGTATCTCCTCAATTCTTGTTTCCTTTGCTAGCGCGTTCGTGGTCGGCTGTCCCAGGGCCTCAGATGTTCGTCGATCATGGGTTGGTTTGAGGAGTGTCTCCTAAACTCTGAGATCAAAGTATCTCCAGTGAGGTTGGAAGATCTTCTTTGATAAAGCCCCGTTTAATTATGTTTAAAAGTATTATTCGCAAAAGATTCTGGCTTTACTATACTTATTTACGATTTACTATGCTTATCTAAAATTATTCTATTAATTTCGAAACAATTCCAAGGGTTGCGAAGAGTTCGAACCCCAGACTCACGAGAACAAGTGGGAAATACGAATCGGATGGCCTAACCACCTAGTCAACAGCGGTCCCCTAATAAGCAGTGTATATCCCTATACGTAACTCAACAAATTATTTGAATGTTAAGACATTAGGTGTTTTAACTGGCATGTATTTGTAAAAGCACGCACGAAAAATAACTTTATACGTTTGTACCTTTACTGCAACAAGTATCGAACGTTGGGGAATTAATAACAATAGCTCCAATTTATGAGGATGCGTAAATTTTTCAAGAGTACATGCAGGAATAATAAAATGTGACATTTATTAAATGGGAGTCACCACCCAACCAATTTGTTGTCATGCAACATGATCCTTAACTGATTCGCGAACCCTTGGCATTGCAATAGTTTATGGCTCGATCGAACCTAACATCCACTTAGCGAAAATCGATCGTCGCCGTATCCCCTTTTGACATTAATTAAAAATATGTAAAATGTTTTAGTCTAACTTGGACCAGGAGAGCGATTAATCCCGAAGCCCCGGAGCCTATTATTGGAAAAAGAAGTTAGGCGGGTCAAGTGTCAAACTGACAATGAGTGGAAACATACTTTGTTCTCTGAACTTTCCATTGTTCGATAAGTGATCAATGACTCAAGTTAATATTTTAAATTCCTTCGGATATATTTTGAACAATGCTTAAGAAGGTCTTTAGGGACCGCCTTATCACCGCTTAACAAGTTACTAGTTATATAATCCATCACTCGTTTAAAATGACTGATTAAAGGTTGTAAGTTAAAGATGACCTCATTCATTTGTCATCAACTCTGACATACCTAGTAATTTACATTATTTTGCGAATTATATAAATATTACATTTAGCAATATTTACATATTGTTCTAAATATCATCACTAGGCGACCTATTATATCCAAATTACAAATAATTGGTAATGTACTCCATGCCTGATGTAATCGCCGATTTAGATGACTTTCTTTATCTGCACTATCTTCTTTTTTTCAGTATCTCCATTGTGGGTACTTTTGGTCGATCATCTTAGATAATAAAAAGTCAATTATTGCACATTCTGTGTTAGTTATATCAGTAATATGTCGTCATGACATGATATATAATCACAATCAGAATTATATCCTTAAAAACCTTCTTAAGCATCGTACAAACTTTATAATTTTCTTTTTGGAGCGTGAAATCATAAATCGGAGCGTCTCAGCGAAGCGTTGATTGCTATCATGGACTCATAGGTCACAGACACAGACTGATTGATAACGAAAAAATATCTGACTTTAAAATTGCAATAAAAAGAATAAATAGAAAGAAATATTGGGTTGTCCGGAAAATAATGCAGGATTTTAAGTTTTCATTAAAAAAAATCTATATAAAATATTCTGTTTACGTTTACAGGATTACTCATTTGTATGAATGTCAACACTTATTAATCCTCTTCCAAATGATATTGTTTGTTTACCTCTGTAGCATTCCGCTACTTGGAAATAATTCAGTCATCCTTATAATGTCAAAGCGAGAATTTCGTACGATTTTCTTTTACGAGTTTAAACTCGGCCGAAGCGGAGCCCAAACGGCTAGAAACATTAACCAAGTCTGGGGCGAGGGTTGTGTTAATGAGTGCACTGTGCAAAGGTGGTTTAAAAAATTTCGGGAGGGAGATTTCAGCCTTGAAGATGAAGAAGGTCGTGGAAGGCCTTCCTCTCTTAATGATGATGTTCTGCGATCAGTGGTGGAAGAAAACCCCAAAACAACTGTTCGAGAACTTGCAGAGCAACTCAAAGTCAGTAAAACGACCGTCGCTGACCACCTCATGGCGATTGGAAAAGTGAAAAAACTCGAAAATTGGGTTCCACACTCATTAAACGATCGCCAAAAAAATCAGCGCTTTGATGTTTGTGCATCACTTCTTTGTCGAAACAAAAATGACCCATTTCTGGCCAGAATTGTTACATGTGACGAAAAGTGGATTCTCTACGATAACACTAGACGTTCTGGACAGTGGCTCGACAAAGGAGAAGCTCCAAAGCCCCCAACTCATCAAAAAAAGGTAATGGTTACGGTATGGTGGGCTTCATTTGGTTTAATACACTACAGCTTCTTAAATCCTGGCGAAACCATCAATGCTGAATCATACTGTAACCAAATTAATACCATGCATCAGAAATTGGCAGTAATGAAGCCCTCTTTGGTCAATCGGAAAGGGCCCATTTTGTTGCATGACAACGCTCGACCACATGTGTCACGTGTAACGTCACAAAAATTATTGGAGCTTGGCTATGAAACTTTGCCTCACCCACCCTACTCTCCGGACCTCTCGCCTACTGACTACCATTTTTTTAGACACCTGGACCACTACTTAGAACACATAATATTCAAAAATCAAACGGAACTGGAAAATGCATTTATTGACTTTATCAATTCTAAAAATTCTGAATTCTACTCAGACGGAATTAATAAGTTACCAACACGTTGGGAGAAATGTATTGAGAGTATGGGAAATTATTTTGATTAAAGAACAGTTTCTTTTTTTTTGTTTAATACCAAAATCCTGCATTATTTTCCGGACAACCCAATAGCAGCGTCATTGAGCCGAGACAGATAAGCTCTAATGTATTGGTCGATAGTTGGCGCTTGGACTATTTCAATGGAAGAAGAGGAATCACTCACTTGTCTAAGAATAGGCCTTACTAGGTTGACACAATGGACCCTATATATATATATATATATATATATATAAAATAATGATATTAAAATCAATGATCAAAGCCCATGATAATACCAGTATGTCATAAATGTATCTTATGCTAATGAAATTTAATTACCGGGTTTCACAGACATTAGACAATGTAGACATCCAATAAGCGATTTTCTTTGTAAAATAACTATAGAATAACTGCAAGTTATTTACTAGACATAGTATTATTTAATAATATATACTAATATAGTAATTAATATATGTGATATTTGTAATTAATTATTTGAAAAAGTTGCACTTACAGCCAATATATCATTCTTATTTCTTCTTTTTATCATAATGTCATTTACTACTTATTCTAATGATTAAAAATTGAAATCTCAAAACGTGAAATTACAGGTTTTGTGACAGTTCATTACATATGGAATTTTTTTAAATAATTGTGCTTTTGAAGCCAGCGGTGTGAGGTGTGGAATCCGTGAGTTTATTGTGATTACGAACTCTCTGGTTTGTGATTTATTGCCATTTTGATCTTTCTGACATACGGCCCTTTCTGACCTCTGCGGGTGACCTCCTTATTCAAAAGGGCTTCCCAAATGCTAAACCCGCGACGCTTTTTCAATTCTTACAACATCGAGTAACATTATTAATTTGCTTCAAATGACTAGGTTTAGATTAAAATGAATTACCTTTCTGTTCTGTAATTTTTTTCACCAATGAATTTGTTCTTGAGTTAATTTGATTTTTAAATTTTTAAAAGAAGCAGACTACTTCTTTTAAAGGAAAAAATCCGCAATAACGACGAAACCGTCGGGCGTAACAGTTTAATTAACTTTTATACTTTATAATTGCATTCTTGTCGACCGTTTACTCTGTTTATCAATGGTTCGTACCATTTTGAATTTAAACTAGCTGAGGGACCTGGTTTTATTAAGTTCAACACTGACAGTGCATTTATTTTCCAAATAAAAGACATTTCTGGCTGAAGTTTTAGTTCTCGCGTCTACTAAGAAACTATGTTTTTTATTAATTATAAAAATTATATCGGTTTTTTATACATCAGCACAACAACATATAACTTTTTACCAAAGAGTTCATCGCTTATAACATTTAAAAGAAAAGAATTATTTTCGAATTGTTGATTTTAAGATCAATTTCAAAAGTCGGCTTTTGAAAACCATTCGACTGTCAAAAGGAAAGAGGGTAGAGAGAAACTTTATAAGTGAACCCTTCAATTTTTTGTTTATTTTTTACTTAGAAACGAGTTTTTCAACTTTGCAAACAGTTTTGTTTTTCCACCTCCGGAGGAAATATCCAACTTTTCAATGCATACGTTTAGTTTCTTTTCAAGTTTTCAAATTCAACTAACCTTAAGCCAAATGTGTAAATTCTAAGGATATAGAATATTTCATATGCCTTATTAGTATTAGTTTTATTAACTTTTATTGACATTTTATGTTCCTTAGAAACATCGTATCATATTGTTACGAAAAGTTTTTTGCGCTAAAATGGAAAGCGGTGTGTATTATCAATTCATTAAGAAGGATCTCCAGTGTAATATAATTTTTTTTAATGTTATACACTTTTATAATTTTCTCCGTAGTATATGTTTGGACCCGTACTACAATTCTTCTTACATGTCAAAATAAGTTGGTGCATGAGTGCATTTAACATTGTTTTCCAAACATATATTAAATAGTCATAGCTCACATTTTCTAATGAGCCATACTGTTGAAATCCTCCCATTTCGCCAGCATCACAGAAAAAGAACGACAAACTGCGCTAAACATATTCTTTGCTAAAAAAAGATTTTGTGATTGAAATAAAATATGTGATCACCACGGTAATGTTCACAGAAAGGTTTTATTTTCCTCTCTAGATAGATTCAGTTAAAAGTACGATGACTTAGGGTGGAAATTTTATTTAATTTATTGCTTGGGGGCGATTCTATAATAAATTTATTGCTTTGCAACCCTTGTCGATAAATTTCCTATTAATATTTTCAATTTCCTTTTATCCAGAGAAATGCCAGGAGTACCAGGCGTTCCCATTTTATTCATTGCTACTGAAATATTTCGTTAAAAATACTCCTAAATTATTTTCTAATCTAAATCTAATCAAATTCTTTTTATAAAATCGATATTAATTTTTAGGCTTATCGCAACAATTAAATATGTGTGGAATATTTTGACATGTTAATATTAAATAAGGGAAAGAAAGAACATTTACATTTCTCTGTATTTTTTTTAACTGATATTTTACATAAAAGATTTGAAAATGACACATTTTTCTTTAATCATTTAGGTTTTGTCACATATAAGTGTATCAGAAATATAAAATTTTTATAATACCTACATAATTAATATTATAAACGTCAACATTGTTAATTTCAATCCACCTTTAATGCTATTGATACGCGCACCTGTTCGCTAAGTAATACACTAATGACTCGGTGTTAAGGAATTAACAATGTAACATTCTGCATTGTATTCGTCCTTGAAGACAATTAGCTAAAAGGGTTTACATAGTTTTGCGTAAGATGGCTTCATAAAATTTCTTAAAAGTTTAATATTTCACCTGGCCCTTTTAGACGTGTCAGGCGAGGTGCTTTATGTTTAACACATGAGAGCATTCAAATAAGTCGGAACGTTTTGCTCGTTAAAGAGAGTAGTCATTACAAGAATTCCTCCTCTATAGAATTCATTTTTTTCTTAATTAGAACTGAAAATATCCAATTCTAAAAAAAGTTTCTTGTAATTAACAATTTACTGAATTGAAAAATGTGGCTACAATTCATAAATTGTAAGATTTTCTCTGGGTCGGCAGGGGGGGGTCTTTTCCGATCATTTGTTTTCATTGATTATCATATTGAAACAACGAAGCAATTGAGAATGATAATAATTATTTACATGCACTTCAAAACTGAAAGTTTTTTTTTAAATAATCATCTACTCAGTTTTATAAAGCTTAGCATATTAATTAGAAAAAATTCAATTCAAATTATTAATACTTCCTACTTGTATTTGCCCGGCTAGCGATTCTGGATACGGATTCCGGCATAGCTCTTAGTACATGTATGAATGATAATTATGTTAATCAATATTAAAATTAGTGAGATTGATTTGGAAAAAACGTATGTATTGTGGTTATGACCCTTCGTAGAAGACCCCCAATGGTCAATTGGACAACTAAAATTGAAGTTCTCTCGTGTGACAGAAATTTTACTACTTTACTTATTTTTATTTCTATCAGTACTTTCAAGAAAGCTATAAATTATTTTTCATCAAATACTGTTCACTGCGTATTGCGTATATCAAAACATTCCTTTTATGTAATAAGATTCTCGTTATTTTTAATTATTTTAATTAATACAGTCAATTATAACTATGGGTAACATATACGGGTTATTTTTAATTATTAAAAGAAAGGTGATGGGCAGGAAGGGATTTAATAAAATTACATTAAAGAGGATTAATGTAAATATAATTTAAATCAAAATTGTCCAAATATAAAAATATGAATTACGAGTGTAGCTATTAATGATATGGAAAGAATAATATTTTTTTAGGAATTGACAGATATTTATATAAAACATCGGGAGGGGGGGGTTAACTGAGGAAAGATGTTGAACCGACTTGTTGAAATTTATGAATTTATTACAATTAATTAAGGTTTTTAGTTGAGATAAAAAAGTCAATGGCACGAGCGGGATTCGAACCCACGATCTTCGGCTAGATATGCCGCTCTTCTACCACTTTTATATCAACTAAAAACCTTAATTAATTGTAATGTATTAATTGGTCAAGCGGACCACGAAATGTGAATTTTATTAATTTACTTACACGGAAAAGGTGGTTACGGCTGACTAGAGAGAACTTCACAAATGGCCAGGAGACTGAGTTCAATTCCTAGTTTGTGGTGGGAACAGTTTATTTTTTTAAATTGTAATGGTCATCTCCCATTAGACATTGCACTTTCATTTCTCATGCTGAATTAACACCTCTTCCCCAACCCACTTTCCTTGAGCCATTTTCCCCCTTTTAGGGACACTGCCTGGCGGTAAGGCCACTTGTGTCTAATAATGGTTTTGAATGGGAAAAGAACTTTGTAAAAGCATTGTGAGATTTTCTTTGAGTCTGCAGGTGTGATTAACCTGTCCTGAATGACAGAATTTATTATTTCACAAATCCCATTAAACTGATCATCAAGCCTATTTTATTACAGTTCAAAGCAAAATCTTTCTGATTGATGCTATGCCTATAATAGTTTTTTTCCAGTTTTTTCGTTCGATTTCTTATGTTTTAATCTATCATGCCTATATGGTGACGCTTGTCTACCCCTTTTCTCAGATTTTTCATTCTAAAATTCGGAAGACCCAACACCGAAATGTGGAACGTTCTTATAGGTCAATGATAGACCTGTTCAGCACCCCTCAGTCCACATGGAGAAATCTCAAAGTACTTTGGAAGATAAAAAGATTTACAAGTCGGTGTTACTGATTAAATACCTCACCGATCCATTGATAGACAATTGATATGTCATCTGTAAACTCAGAGTTAACTATTAATTAATAATTATTTAGCGATTAGCATCAACTGACAACACAATTAAATAGGTCTTAGTTTTTATTTTTATTGATAACTTAAAAAAACGTCGATTGACTTATTTGTTAATGTTACGCGTATTTGCTTAATAAAATCATTGCATGTAAATTATTTTCACCAATTAAATATTATATGGCCAACAATCAGTTATTTAACAATTATGAATTACATATATTTCGATATTATATTACAATATTACATTATCTCCGTCCGCTCGATATAAATACGAATGGAGATAAAATAATATAATGGAATGTTATCGTTTCATTAATTTTGTATGTCCATGTACCTTATTTTGTTATGAATTTCATGGTGCTAAAAGCAATTTCCTGCAGATCGTATGCTATAAACTGAACGTAATTAAAAGTATAGCAACTATCCTGGGTCCTGCCACACACCTGCTTATAACCGTGAAGCCATAAATGTTTTTCTATTTTGTGCAGGCGTTAACAATGGTAAACCTTCTTCTCATATGAAAAAAATGGCTTATGAAAATTTCAAAATTAGAAAATCACAACTGTTACGATACATTTTGCAAAATGGAATTTAAAGTATAATGATCGTAAATCGTTGTTACGCTGGATCGACCCGACTAAAATTAACGCGGGTTCCCCATTATTTTCACACGCTATGCCATGATTTGGAATATTTAGATCAGTCAACTTTCAATCGTAAGAATTTTTAAAATTTCATTCTTTTTAAATATACATATTTATTGCTATGTGTATAAAAATATACATGGAGTAAATACTACAATAATAAACTTAGTAGGTTGACACAAGGGGCGAAAGCTCGCGCAGGTGCCCCTTATACAGAAAAAGTCTGCATGAAGTGTCCCACATAATAGAAGCTCGTCAAGCCTTGGCTCGTTACAGAGAGCGTGTAGGCATGCTGCCGAATTTAAGAATGGTTCTTGGCCATAGTTGCGAGTTTCTGGGTCCTCTGTTTCCGCTTTTTGAAGGACGTCGGGTTTTTATTTTTTATATAGTTGTGTTCTGAGTGTTTTGTTTGATTAATGTAAGTGGTGAGGAGTGATGGTGAAATCTCGGGTTACCATTGCAACAGTATATGTGTTTAGGGTTGATGGCGGAATATTTATAAAGGTCGGTCATCGACTCTAATTTAGATTAGATTAATAATGCGTGTCGAAGGAGGAATATCGGATACTACACCTACTAATCAGAATGAGTGCAATGCATGAATGTATTTATATTAATATATAATGAATGTATTTATATTATTTGTGCGACTGACTTTTCGAATTTAAATAGTGTTAGGGTAGTTTATAGGGTGGGGAAATGAATTATCTGTTGACAGGCCCGTTGGAGCTTTATCCCGTTGGTTGGGAAGCAACGATCTCCTGGGCATCTGGCTTAACGGGATTTTATCGAAGCACCAACATAACCAGGGGTTGAAGCCCCTGATGTATAAGGTTAGCATATGGAGGAGTGACAATCCTTTGGGGTGAAAGCCCATATTCCAGTAACCTTATTAAGGTTTGAACTCTAAAGAGTTTTCCTATGGTGGCTAGTAGTTGAGCCGCGAAATGCATAGCTATTGAATAAAATAAAATATTTGGTTGGAAAAAGTGAATTACGTAATCTGAATAATAAATATGAATAACCTCCGTAAATTCAGTAAAACGAGGATCTGGACATTTAGACATTTTGAACTGCAAGCTTTATACAGTGCTTACTATCGTTGGTAGCATTACTTTCAAAAGTTATTCCAAACGTAGATATGGACATAATGTTTTTGAAAGGTAAAAACTTCTATTTTAGACATGTGCCGATCACTAGTAAATTCGTAGGGGTTTACCCTCAATGTTTCAGAACTTACATTTACATACTTTTGTATGTGTTACGCTAAAAACCTGGGGAATAGGAAATAAAATTTTATAATTTGTACGATTCAAATTCAGCGGACAACAGTAAGACCCGCCTCTCAGTGGAAATTGGAGTGGGTGAAGGAAAATAATAGGGAGAATGAAAGAATTAGTTGGGCTCCACGATATTAATCAAGACGGGTTAATACCGAGACCCAAAATGAAATAAGGGTAAAGAAAGGAAAAAAGAGGAAAATGAAATTAAAAGTAAAATACAATCAAACTAAAGTCGGGAAAGGAAAGGAGAGAGAGAAAGGGGAAAAGTAAAGTTAACAGAATTAGGTTTGAACCGCCAACGTTTGAGAGCCAAGGTTGTGACCGTAGCCACTCAACCACAGGCGACAAGTAAGCCTGGGCTCATCCCTCATCATAAGCGAAACCGGAGCTAAATCCATTATCTAGATTGTCTGACCCAACTGGAAAATAATAACAATAATAATAATTACTGTCTACGAGAAGCAAAAAGGCTCATCTCAGCACATATTTGTATGCATGTATATACGTGTATGTCCGGATTTGAGCCTATAAAATCCAAATCCAAATAATAATAATGAAGCTAATGTCAAAACCGTGCTGCTCACAACGGACGGATGCCGTTCCAGAACCACCTTAATAAACTTCAGCGTTAATCGCCGGACAAAATGCTTTTAAGAGAAAGAAGCTCAAAAGAAATCTATCTTGCAATCTCTAATTATTAAAATAAAATAACTAACAACTAGACATAATCTTTTGCCAGCCTCTCACTCGTCCACATAAATCAAAACATAATGTTGTATAAACTAAAAATAACATCCTTAAAAAAAATAAATACAACGGGAAATTACAAATTAAAAATTTACAATTGGAGCTTGCAACTAAAAATTTCAACGATACAATTTCTATGCGTGATATTTCCCGCACGCAGGCAAGAGCAAGCCAAAAAGAAAATCGATTAAGATTTTTTATCCTTTTATTAAACACATGTAATAAATTGCTATCTAACATTTTATAACAATCGTCGGAAGGTTCGTCATGTAGGTATGTGTTCCAGCAGATAAGGCGGCCTTCCGAGAGAGTCGTCACTTGCTTTATATTTTTATTTTCTAGTTCACGGCCTTTCCTCTTCAATGACAATCCTCTCGTCTTTTCTCATAATTATTTTTATATACCTTGTTATATAAAGGACCTGTAAGACTCTAATATTTACTAGAATAAAAAAGAATTACACAGTGTAAATGCAGAGCTAATGTTAAACAGTTTTATAATATTCAAATGTCCTGCCGCTTCAACAAATTATAAACCTATTAAATTGTCTGTTGAAGAAAATATTATAAATTAAATAGAAATTTTAATTATCCTCTGAGCAAATTGTTTTACAACGGTCAATACCTGAAAAATTTTTGCAAATAAATCGAAATGTAATTTGTAAAAAAACTTTCACTATCATAAATAATTTTTTTGACTCTCAATTAAAGAGATGGTGTAATTGCATGAAAAATGTTAGATTAAAAAAATGAAAAACGCAATTCCAAGGTTTTTTTGTTTATAACCCAAACCAAATATACAAAAGTTAGGACGATTATGATTATCGTATGAAAATTAAAATAATAAAAATGTGATGACGTACCATCTAGATGGTTAGAAATTTTATACGCTATAAGAAAATGCAAAAAATCTTTTATTATTTTTAAGCTGTAGCAAAAACACATTCGGGAAAACCCTAACAACAAGCCTGATAAACTGCTGCCTTCTTGAATCGACAATCTTGATAAACGGAAAGTGTGAAGTGATAATAGTACATATATTTTATTTTTTATTTATTTATAGTACGTATATTTTATTTACGTAAAATGATATGATACGGATATTTATTATATCTTTTTTAAAATGATGTAAATAAGCGTAAATTATTTCCATAGTTAAATTGTTTTTCCTAAAACAATTAAGCAAGGAATACAGACTCCAATGTATGCATACATACAAACGAACACTAACTACCCTTTCTTACACAAAACATACACTAAGAATCCTTTCTACTTAGAAGCGTACACACAACCCTTCACACATACTATCTCATTAACGGATGCTCTCTCACTCTCTCACTTACTCACTCTCTCTCTCTCTCTCTCTCTCTCTCTCTCTCTCTCTCTCTCTCTCTCTCACTCACTCTCTCTCTCCCACCCCTCCCTTCCCTCCCTCACTCCCTCTTTCTTCCACACAATTGATATTATATTGCAGACTCCGACGTGATGAAAGTTTGATCACCTCCGAATAACCTGGCTAACCTGACCTCCACTCGGTTTTGTTTTATTATTAATCTTAAAATCAATACAGATTAATAATAAAAATTTTTTTACAAGTTAAATTTAAAATTATTCTATGAGTACAAGACGAATTTATTAGGCAGGCGGTAAAGATTTCGAGGTTTTCATTTCTCACAGGAACTCACTAATTGAAAATTATCCAATTGACTGAGCACCAACTCGCAGTCTATCCATCTCAACTTCATAATTCAACATAAATTTATGTTGAAAGTTATCTGAAGTTAGTCTACCCTATTGGACTTAAACCCGACGAATGACTTAATGAATCATAAGTTCGAGAATATTTTGGAGAAAGCGGGATCAAGTCTGAAACGAAAGAGTGTTTCGTTTACACGGCTTATTTTTGAATGGTTTGCTGATGCAGATTGACAATATTAATGGAGAAATATTTAAATTTATTGAAATTATGGATGTTGAAGTTGCCAAAAAATATTTTTCCTTAACTGGGGATTGTTTACATTTTTAACAGTCAACGTCTTCCCCAATTATGAAAGAGCCCTTTCCTTATTCATTAGTGTTTTCCGTAAGTAAATCCTTTTCTTCCTCATACAATTAAAAAAAAATTGTTTCTTACATTATTATTATAATCATCATTAAACTCTTCTAATCCAAAATGATTGGTGAGTATGTTACTACAATATTATTTTAATGATTATTTTATTATTTTAGAAATTTAAAATCTACTATACTATATTTTCTCGAGCTCTCGTAATACTTATCGTACTCTTTCAAGGACACTTCAAGCTTTTTAAGGTTGGAGTCGAGCAAGATGAATCCGAAAAATAGACTGAAAAAGAAGATGTTCTCTATTGAGTCGAGATGTTGTTGAAGTGGATCGGCCTATATTTTGAGGCGAATCCAGCAATGTTTTCCCGATATTCTTCCATTTCTTGAAAACAACTTTTCCGCTTCGTCATGATTAACAATACAAAACAATATGACTCGACAGAGAGTAAAAGAGTCTTCAGAGCTGCAACGTCACTGCAACCAAGCAAAAGAACAATTAAAATAAACAAAAATGAGTCGGCTTTTTATCAGATGCCACTACTTTCTTTTATAGACTCACTTTTCTACTTCCATGAGTAGGAATCTGATCCTACATAAGCCTTTGCACCAACATGGTATGTTCCGATGTTTCTTCTCCTTGGAAATATCTGCACAGGTTTGTATCTGCTGCTTCGAGTTTATGCATATGCCTCCGGTGTTTGTAGTGTCCTACAATCATTCCAGTTTATACAGGCCCCAGGTTTAGTAAGTCATTTGCTGAGATGTTCTTTAATGAACTTTTTAGCTTGTCGACGTCTTGAAGTTCAATACCATTGACCCGAGGATTTATTGTCAATGGGACTACGTTTTTGTCTATTTAATAAGCCCGAAAAAGATTCAAGGTCCGTAGGAATCTTCATCGCTCTTTCCTTGGCCAATATATTGGCCTCTTCGTAGTCCACCTGCGCTGTTTACACTGGTACCAAAACAAAACTGATTCTATTACAGTCCTCAATGTCTGACAGGGCCTTGATACAATCCCTTACAGCTGTAGATTCTACTACTCATTAGTTGCTTTTATTACCGCCTGGTTGTCCGATTAAATAGCTAATATTTTGCTGGTATTCCCTAGCCTTTTGTCCTTTTTGGCAAAATGTTCAACAGCCTGGAAGATATTAGCAAAATTCCCATGGTTTATATGAATTTTAGTTCTTGACTTACTTTCATAGATACCAGATCCATACTTGGTCTTAGTGCCTGTATACCAGATATAACCGGCATAACTAGCATCCCTTTCTCCCATTCTGCTTTTATCGGGTGTTTTATTTTGAAATTTTTTATCAAATCTAAATTTTTGAATTAAAAAAATCCATAGAACTTTGTCTCTATGAAGTTCCTCCCGAAATTAAATAAATTGGTAAAATAACGTTCGATCATGGTATGGAGTTTTCCTTAACTTAAATTGTCACACCGAAAAAGCGCTGCTTCCCCAACAATTGCGTTTTCCCGAAAGTTATTTTTTTCTTCAACATTTTGTCATGTTTTTTCTGAAACTAGTTGACATATTGGGTGGATCTGGTTTACTTTTAGGGATATAGTACTAATATAAACAACAGACGGTTAATAAATATTACAGGAACTGAGAAAAATAAAATCAATACTTTACCAAACAAATGCTATTTTTGCACACCATTCTAAATTTTGTAATTACTAAAAAAAAATTACTTCTTCCTATAGGTTTTAATAGTGATCGAACAAGCTCAAAAAATTGATTTTACCAGCTTTTACGCTTTATTAGAAAAAACGTCTTGGGGTTTTCAGAAAAACCGCTGGTAGTGGTAACAAAAAGTTTCAACACTACTAACGTGTTAAAAAAATTACTGTTTTAATAATACATTGTTTCAAATATGTACAAAAGAATAAAGACGTGACCAACGGTGCGTCATTAATATAAATACATACATAAATTCACTTGTAAAGTGTAAAGTAAAAGAGTAAGACTCGAGTGAGTCAATATCGTAACTGAAAAACACTACTAGAGAAAAGTGCTGATTTCACATTTAGTTATTACAGTAATGGTTAAATGTATCAAAAATTATTTATGGTTTATGCTATCTTGTTGTCAAGAGATTTCTGTTCTCTTAATACAATACGATTTTTTAATAAGTATCTTTTGTTAATATTTGGTATGGTAAATTTGTAAAATAAAATTTTTAGTTTTTATTGCATTTTATTTTTATTATTTTTACGAGGGTTCACGACAGTAGAGGTCATATAAACATTCGTGGTGTCAGTTTTTTTTCCGAATGCAGGATCGCTGGATTCGAACACGGGACCTTTACCCTAATAGTGGGTCGTCAGTGCCTTTGCCCTCTTGACAACCGACACACATTTTAGTTTTTATTGTTATGCCAGAGGTTATATTTTCGTATCTGATGCACAAAATTATTTGACCTAATTTAACTTGTTCATTTGCTCTCTACGGAAGATATTTTACAATATTACATTCAATTCATGGTGTTTATAAAATTAATAATATTTCTTTGTTGAATTAAACCAAAGTCTTCATGAACTTTGAAAATGTGGTAGTGTGTGTTTGTGGAGTAAAACATGCACTTCAAGGGTCGTGAATAAAATCCCGTAAAAATGGACCGTCGTATTTCGTGCGATAAACCAAGTACTATGCCACGCAACTACTTAAAAGAATAATTAACGATCAGTCTGATGAGTTTTTCTTTTCGAGTACAGTAACAAACTTTATTAGCGGAGACATTTAATTTGGATAACATGCACTAAATTTCTCGATGCTAACGCTAACAGTGAATACGATTTAATTTAGAGCAGGAAATGTTTTTTTTGGAGAAAATTAAATCACTGGAAGTAATAGTGGAAAAGGGCTCAATATCGTAAGAGGTTTTCCGTGTAAACGTCCTCTGAATAGAATACTAAACTGCAACGCTCTTGAGTTCTGATGTGGGGTATATCGGACGCCTGAAAACGTTCTGTATTTTGTTTTGTACATCTGCTTAAAAAAAAAAAATTAAAACGAAACATTTCAGCGTAAAACAATTCAGATGATTGGAAGCTTTGCTTATCGTCACCCTTCATGTTGTCGGACGTTTGTTTGATCGTTTTCCTTAATCATTTGAGACCATCGACCAATTCTGTACCTCTTTGCTGAGTAATGGTTTAATATTCTATTATTTGTCTACCTATATCAAATCAATTTGTCAATCTATTTACACATCTCGACGATCAGTCCATCATTTTGAATAGATGAAACAATAAGATTTTTAAAAAATTCTATCTTGAAAGAAAAACCCTGTGATTTTATTGAAAATAAGATAAATAACAATCAAACAGTTACAATCATAACAGACACTGAAACAGACGTGATAATAAGAGAAAAAGTATTACTTTTTTCTAACTGAATAAGTTTAGTTGTTCAGTGAAAGTTGTCATGTTAGAATTCGCTAACTAAATAGGCATACCAGGAAAAATTAAACTTAAACAGTCAGCTTGGAGCACTCCTAAAACAAAACACAAAAGACCTTATGCTTCAAACATGAGTGGACATAATTTTTACATTTACTGAAATAATCAGTTAAAAACAGAAAAATCAATCCAACAAAACTTTTAAGAATAAAATAATTCAATTGGTTACTAAAACAAAGAAATATGTACTTAGATTTATATTTAGAAAAATTGGAAAAAACTAGCGTTTTAACTAAAAAAATTGAAGGGTTACCCTAATTTCTAATTGAGTAGCTTATCATCATCAGGTTCCTGGCCAGGAGGGGTCATCAGCCCTTACAGGAAATCTTCGAATGATTTAGCACACAATCCTTTGGTATCCAATTCTTGGGCCATTATAGGGTCATTCAGGACTTCCCGAATACATTTTGAGCACTAAAGGATAGATTTTTGATGGATCAAACTCATCGTCCTTTTGTTCGAAAGATACACTGAGCTGAAGCCTGTCGGAATAACAGTAGTAGTGTCTAGGTAACTGGACCGACCTGTCGCAATCCAACCCGCTAAACGAACAATAAAGAATACGGTAAAGTAGTTGGCGGCATCCGTGACAGGGTCGTCCGAGAAGCACGGACAAGATAAAGGGTCGTTAGATTATCTAAATTGGAAAGAAAGGATCCTAATCCGACCCAGAATTGGCCGTTCGCGAATGACACATGGACATTTACTTTTAAAAGAAAGTAATAAACGTTAAAGAAATTGAAAGCAGTTTTTCAGGAAAGGAGGCATACTAGCTTCTAAGGAAAAATGGTTTTTCAAAGGCTCTGCTATTGTAAACAATTATCTTGCCGTGACATTAGCTTCTCGTTTGTCACTCAACGCACACATTGGCAACAAAATTGACATTTCTTTAATGCAGTTTTTCTTTCCATTATTAAGTACGGATGTCAATTTTGTGGTTTTATACCTGATAATCTGTTGGAAACTTATTATTATTATTATTAACATTATTCATCAAGCTATTGTCTTATTTTACCTTTAATTTGCTTGAGCACAGCAGAAATTTTCCTTTTTTTTATTTTTATTTTTTTAAGGAAACATGATCATGGTTTTGTATATAGAGATTTTTTATTTTAATTATCACTATTCTTTATATAAAACGTTGGGTGATTGATGATTACTTTTGTGTTCACTGTTCAATGAAAACGTATTTATAAATCAATAAATCAACGATAACATAAGTGGTAAGGGCAGCGGCGTAATGAGCGAAGGTCGAGGGTTCGAATACGGCCAGTGACACTAGCTTTTTCATCTTATCCAAAACCTTAAATTAATTAACATGTATTTATAAGCGTTAATGTCCAGTACAAGGGTATCGATGGTGGAAGATTGAGTATCCCATGGGCCCTCACTTAGATTAGTTATATTATACTATCGGGTTCGCAACCACCTTTCTTGAGTGAGTGAACTGTAAATAGGAAATAATATATACAAAAATGGGTGTGTCCAAGTTTAAAATTGCCTTCGTAATTGGCGGAAATGAAACTAGTTGGCGACAGCCCTTTTATAAAAAAGTTGCAAATTGAAATAAAAATATCTTTTGAAACAAATACTTAATATGTTAACTATAGAAAAAACAAACATAATGCGTACAAATAAAAAAATAATAGGACTAAAGTTATAATAAATACGAAAAAATGTTTTTTTGACTAAACAATAAATGCTAGAGAAAAAAAAATGTTTTCTTTACCTAATATAATTTTCCAACATAAAAAAGTATTTTCAGCTTCAGAAAAAGAAGTAATATTGTATGCCAACAAAATACGTTAAAGAGGCAAAAAATGCAATTTGGGCGAAAAGCTTTATTATTAAGAATGTATAAAATCACGAGTTTTCAGGTTCTATAAACTTAATTTCTTGAAGGTGGGATAATAGGTCATCAAGATGACCTATTATCCTTCCTTCAAGAAGGAAAAATTATAAGTTAAACTGCTGAGGTCGAAATATAAGAAAACATCGTTCTATAATCATTATATATTTGCTAACTTAGTATGTAAAAACGTGAAATACTAAAACGTTAATAATTTCTTTATATTTTTAACAAATTCAACAATTCTTAGATTTTAAATCAATATAATTCACTTCAATCGACTGACTGAATACTTGTAATAAGATTTTCCTACTTTCCGAAAAATGAGCGACTAGAAAACTTGCGACAAGCTGGCAATAATAAATGTTTGCAAGATATAATGCTCATTTTATCAAATAACCCTCTGCCTCGAGTATATGTGGCTGCTTTCCTTCCTGGACAGAGTTGAACTTGGTTGGATCAGCCAGTGGGTTTCAATAAGTTAAGTTCCAATCAGGCGGGGAACTCGGATGATTGCTTCGTGCCCCACATAAGTTACTAAGACCCAAGCCCGATTATCCTCTGCTTGACTGTAGCCCGGTTCGGTTAGAATTTAATAAAACCGTATACATTTTTCATTCAACCTCAACTTAAAGAATTCTAAACTTCTAAAAACTAGGTAAGTTGTAGAAATTCGTTTTAAGTACATTCTTACCAACTGTTCGCAATAGCTTCTTCACAAGTAACTGGAAAAACCGTTTGACCTGCTATTGCCCTTGGGCTTCAGGGTTTTACCATTAAATACCTCTTTTAGCAAACAGAATAATTTTTTGAAAAAATCTCGCGTTAAATAGGTTTTTAAACGATTTTGTACACTTTCAATTTATCGTTGGATCTCAGCATGCTGAAACAGTTATAGCCAACATACTCTGGCAAATACGCGAGTGCTTGTGGCTAAATTCGATTCTACTTTCTATCTTACTTTTAGGCTAGACAAACCTGTAGACCTCTACCACTTGAACTTCCTCACAAAGCTCTTGACCATCCGATCTCAAACGCATTTTTAGCAAACTTCTTCGTAAAAAAATACCCCGGTTGTGATTTATTCATGGCAAATATACTCGGCCAAATTCGTAAATGTTCCATTGTCTACCTTACTTATCCGTTCAACAACATTCTAAGTACCATGTTCTCCTTAAATCTATGGAAATTCGCCTCAGTTATCATGATCAGATGGTCTGAGATCTGATCTTGGGTGATACCGAGTGACATACGAGTGCTTAGGCCACTCCAGGCTATACAAGTTAATTATATTTCTCAATTAACATGTATGCTTGATTTAATTAATTCCACAGTTATAATTTTCTTAAATCTTGCTTAAATTATATTTATGATATTAGATCGACATCAATATCATTTCCAAGGTCTAATATTTAATATTACATTATTCACACTAATGCCACGCTTGGGTTCAAAAAGGTCCTTCCACTTCAGTTGAAGTCACTGGAAGGGCTGTTTCAATAGCTAAAAATTTGAGTATTGTTTGCTTGTAATAGTGATGAAAATGTTGTTAAAAACAAATATTTTTTTTTGACTTAGTAGATTGAAGTAAGATATAGAACCTGTAGGCCATTACTATACCAGCTTAGATCAGGTTCTACCAGAATATATGAAGTATTGATAAACATTAAATAGAATCTTTCAATTAATTAATCTTTATGTAAGGTATTGGTTGAAATGAAAAAAATCCCGCTCTTGACACTAACTTTTTCATTTCAACCAATACCTTACATAAATATTAATTAATTAAAAGAAGTTATTCGGTCAATCGGACCACGAAATACAACGGATTAAATAGAATCTAATTATCGTCCTTGGATACTAAGTAATGTTGATTGTCGATATGGGTAATGGTTTTACACAGGTCATTAATAATACATCAAAAATCAAAGTTTTGATATCATACCATATGATGGTATAATCAAATGGACGAATCATGTAGGCTTTTGGATCATTTTACCTTTTACAGGTTACGTCTCTGGTTGCTGCTTTCTAAGCACGTCCGCTTCAAGCCGTTGGAGAATACTCGTCCCAAACAGGAAACAACATAAACATCCTTTTATATGGACTTATGAACGTTGGGATTTCTTTTTTTATAGTACCCAGAAAACCTTCCTTCATTTTCTTATTTGGGGTCGTGGGGATTATTTTATTATATTTTAAGTAGATTGGAAAGCGTTCGGTTTTGGTTTTTAATTTGTAATTTGTAGGTTAATTAGTACGAAACAATAAAATAAATAACATTTTCTTTTTCAGGTGTTGAGAGTAGGACATAATTACTGATTTGGTTTTTCATTTGCATTTCGGCATTCAGCCTTATGTTGGAGGGTTTGTATCCATTATAATAACAGGCGAATGGTGCCTAGTTAACATTGAGAAAATATCAAACCCACCACTGAAGATAGCGAAATGCAACGAGATAGACCAAACTACTGAACATAGAGAGACAAATATGATCAAATTTGACGATAAAAATTTTCCGAGTTTTGTCGTTCTAACTGATTCCACGTGGCCACGATGTTCCTACTATTTATACTAATTTAATTTTTGTTTTCAGGGAAGGTCATGGGTGAGGAGGCCCGTGAGACACTACAGGCATTTTTGTGTCAGAGCATATCACGATTCTATCGGCGGGAATCAAGCTGTCGACAAGGAAAACAGTGAGTTGTACTGTAGAAAATTATTGAACTACCTTAAAGCAAAGAAATCGCCCTTTCTCTACAGTGAAACTAAATTGAATTTAGTTTTCAACCTATTTCTCTAGCAAGCCAGCTTTAACGGCCGCTTATGGTCGCAAAGATCCTTTACCAAAGGTCTATTTTATCCTTCTGATTAAATGGGTTGCTCTCTTTGACGTTGTTCAAATTAATCCCTACCCTTTCTCTCTTTTTCTTTACAATCAACGATTTTTATCTTCCACAAAAACTCTGTGTTTCTGTGGTGTTAACTGTGTAAATCAAATCTTTTAACTTAGCCGGAATTCTGGTTTCTTTGTCTGAAAAAACCTTTTAATACCGTTCATAGACCGAGTTTTAAAACAACATTATCAATCTTGTTGGACGAACGATCTGATTTAAAAATTAAACAAATAAAGTATTCTACAGTTATAAAATGGTATATATAACAAAAATATCAAATATAATAACTAAAAATAGAAGAAGGCTACGTCCGTGGAATCATAGATATCAAGCAAACATTTTTTTATAATATCGACAATGTTTCTTGCTAAATAAATAAGTATTTTAACTTACTTGGAAAAGATTGAAAACAATCGAACATCAGAGCGAGCAAATGCCTATTAACATAAAATATATTGGCAATTTCTGACCCACCGACATAGCTAATAAGTTGCGATATTTTCTGATTAAAAAGGAAAAATGTTGGTAGTCCTTCATTACTAGAGTCCGGATTTGTTTGCAATTGTGTATTCTCTTTTTGCTACCACTTACGACCATGGTGAACAGACATTTCCGTGGTGCAATCGTTCAAATGTTGTACAGCATATTTTTGTATATTAGAAGAAAATTGGAATGGAAATTTGAAACATTTTTGATTACTTAAAAAATAAAAATAAATTATGCAACCAGCAATTTGATTAGAAGTTCATTTTACTTTGCAGGACTAAAGACGTACATACGTTTACACAATAGAATTCATTAACCTACATCTTATTTGAGATCCCTGTTTCCAAAACTTTTGTTACAGTTTTTTTACCTTTCATGATTTTTTTTCTGATGTCGGGTTTTGGAAATCTGGAAATAGGGGCCTCATTTGAAACGCAATAATAGTCAGTCTCATTTTTTTATATCATCAACCCAGAAAAAAAATTGCTTAATGTGGTAACTTAACTTCCACTTAAATAGCAGGTTGTCTTTTAACTTTCAAAGCAAATAAGTCCGGAAATTAGTGTCCGAGTGGATCGAAATCACGATAGCTCAAGTGGTGGAGTCGCGGCGTAACTAGCTGAAGGTCGTGGGTTCGAATCCCGCTCTTGACACTGACTTTTTTATCTCAACTAAAAACCTTAATAAATTGAAAGATATTAATTGGTCAAGCGGACCACGAAAATTAGTGAATTTAGTAAGTTAAACTGAAGTATATCTTCACTAAAGCTCTCCATGGCCATTTCATTTGTCACCGAGAATCAAATTGATTACACGAAATTTGAAAAACGGCAAAAAGGAGGGAAAATTCATAAGGTGGGGTTAATGTCACGAGCTGGATTCGAACCCACGACCTTCGGCTTAGCCATTTTTTTAAATTTTAATAAAAAAAAAGTTCTGATTATTTGCATACAATCGGTGTGACATAAGCAAATTTTACTTTGAGATCATAGCCTAAAAAGTTACTTAGATTCTTCATGATTAAAACAAAATTGAAAAATCAGATTAAATTTTAATATTGTTTATCTTCATTGCCAATGTTTGAAATGACATATGTCGTTAAATTTAATTTCTATGCGACACTATATACTACATATTAAATTTAATACTTCCCGTATGTTCGCATTGGCTTTAGGGCCGTTTAAAACTTTTGATTGCAAAAGTGGAAGAAAAGTTTTTTTTTCACCTTTGTCGATAAAATTGGAGCCCAAGAAAATCGCATCGATCTACCTGTTTTATATTCTCCATCCATATTCCAGCAATTCTCACCAAGTTTCTCATCTTACGTCCCTAATAGAATTTGCCCTTCGCTTCTCGAACGCAATGGAATGTCCCTGAGGTTCCTTGGAGCAGGAGAGTTCAAAAAGAACGATAATCATATGTTAACCTTTTTTTATATCAATTTACATTGTTACGTTTAACAATATTATTTAAATATGGCTAGGCAATACACACAGTTCGGTTAATTTAAATTAGTGCGATATTAAATAATTTTCTTTACAGATGTTTATATAATTTGTAAATAATATACATATTGTATTCCTGTAAATAATATACATATTGTATTCCATGTACCTATTGTTGATGATGATTAATAAAGATAATTGATATTAGATTATTTACAAATTAACTGTTCTATTTAACTATAAAATAATCTGGTCTGCTCATCTAATTGCCAGCAACTTGAAACTCCTCGAACACCATATCAGGACAATTTCTGCGGAGTTCCATTGCTTTATTTTGTTTTCTCGATTCAATTAGGACTCGCCATGATTGGATGGGTTTCTTCTTATCTTTGAACTCTTTGTTTTCGAAAATCGACTGTACCTGAGAGACTTTGATATTAGCCTGGACGTCTTCAACATCTTCAATCGGTTCCATCCGTCCGCGGCATTCGGCCAGTTCTTCGCATATGCTTTTTCCGAACACTTCTTCGTAGTACCTGTTCTTGCTGGGTTCGTGATGGTGTTGGTCTTCAGTGCCGGCCAGTTCAAGCCGGCTGCCGCAGCTGTTACTTTTGACAAGCCTAAATTTCACGCCGAGATACTGGTCTCTCAGCCGTCTCGAACTTTCATTGCCTTGCCTAATCTCGTCCATGATGGTCATCGTCATGGGGCTGCGCACAGGACCATCGCTATGGCTAATCACACGACCACCGTAATAGGTCACAGTGGTGCCACAGGCACGGATTTTCTTCATAAATTCTTGGGAAACGGGATGAATTTCTGTTGTCTCTCTAAAAGCTTCTGGTTCGAGTTCGTCATCACTGCTGTAGCCTTTGTGGCTGATTTCGTCCAAATTGTTGTCAAGCTCGTTCTCAAAACAGCTCATATCACTGCTCACCCCGGAAGATAGAGAACCGGTGTCCGTCCACTTTTTATTTTGTAATTTTTTATCGAACGGCGGCCTCCTTTTTCCGTCGTCAATGATTCTGACTTCTGGCGTCAGCCTAGGTTTGCTTTCTTTCGAAGGGTTGACGATTTTTGCAGCAATCGGCAACATTATTTCGGCGTCTTCGGGTCCTGTCAATTTTACCTCTTTTTGGAACATTTGACGGGTATTTCTCACCTTATCCGGATCTGGGAGTTCTTCGTCTTTCAAATCTCCTTTTGTCTTAATCAAATGATAGAAATAATGTCGCTGTACGTTTGGCTGATGAGGTTTGGCCGCTCTTGGAAGAGTATTCGATGCACTTTCCGAAATATCTCCCACCGAGCCACTCTTTACCGTCGCTCCAGTTATCCTGCATCCTTTATCAAAATCAGCGTTTTTGTGATTGTATTCTGAAATGTCTGCAGGCTTATCCTCTCTGTAAGGCTCGATGATAACAACGTTTTTATTTGTGAGGAGTTCTTTTAAGCCGATTTTATTCTCTTTCAAATACATTTTTAAATTGTTTATAGCCATTTGTTTTGTTGTCTGCGGGTTATCCTTGTTTATTTCTTCGTTATATTTGTTTATGTCGTTGGACGACTTGGATTCGCATTTAGGTTTAAATATCTCCTCTTTCCTCCTTTTCAAGTCCTCACCCGATGGCCTGCAAGTTTTGGGCGATCCGGACTTCGAACTGCTTGCGCTTTCATCCGATAAATTGAGCTCCGAGGTCGCTTTTCTACCGTCTATAACGAACGTTCCGTCCGGCCCGGTCGTTATTTTGGTCCTCACCGCAGTCGGACGTACCACGAACGTCTTGTTATTTGCGTTAGTTTCTTCATCCAAATTCAGCAGACTTCTAGTACGCAAAACGAGTTTAGATGACGTACGCTTTAGCTCGGGCTCATAAGAAAATTCCTCCTCGTAAAATTGTGTTTCGGTGTTGGCAATGTTTTGTGCTGAGTCGTAATGTCTCGCGTTGTTCTCTTTAGAATCAATATATTTTTTTATTTCATTTTTCATATCAAGATCCACTAGTTTTGTGTTAAACGCCTCAGCTGTTATCGAATTGTCATTTTTGTCATTTACATTTTCCATTTGAACCGGTAAGGGTGGCATAACAGGCGGGACAGGTATCTTCGCCTCACCCTCGTCATATTTGCTTTCAACATGTGTTGATTCGTTTTTACCGTCCTTATGTTCTGATTGGTTGCTTGTTTTTTCAGCCTTTTTGATGACTTGATTGTATATCGCGTTAGGATCGACTTTTTCCAGCTGCTCCTGGGAGGAGGATGAATCTCTCCGCTCGTCGAAACCACTTTCGTTGCTATCGTGACTGTCATCTTTCCGTCTTTTCTCGTGATGATCCTTCTTCCCGTTGAATTGAATTGTGACTTCACTAGCAGCCTCTGAACTGGTTGTATAATAGTCCATGTCGCTCTCCTCGCTTAGCTTCTGCACTGATTTGCGTTCAGACCTTTTCAAAGTACAGAACCCGTATTCTTGTGATTCTGGGCTTGATCTCTCGTATTTGACGTATCGTCTTTCTATATCATCTGATTTTCTTTTCTCCTCGTAGTACACCTGAAAAACGAAAAACAACTTTTATTTTAATAATAGATTATTTGTAATTTGTTATTTGTAATTCAAATGTAATTTCAAAATATTGCACCAATTAACATTAAACTTGATATATTTATTTTCTTGGATTTGTTCGATGAGTTGAAATGTTTGGTTTTTGTATAACATCGTAAAATGTTGCGTCAAAGAACGTTTAAAATGGAAAATTAAAAACATTACAATTAAAAACTCTTATTAGCCTTTCTTTTAAGTAAAAGAGAAAAAAACTCTCCATTAAATGTACAAAATTAACATGACCAAAATGCAGACAAACTTTACAAATTAACAGACAAATCGTCAAGGCAAATCGACAAATGACCACAACAGTCAGATAGAATATACAAATGAGGTTTTTAAAAATTAAGAGTAGAGGATAAAAATTCAAGTTTGAAAAAATATTAATAAAATATTGAATTAAAATATAATAATAACCGAGGTTCATGGTTGAGTATGTTAATTTTTTGGTATGTGATATGAAAAAAATGAAGGGATTACTCTGAGCTTATAAAAAAATGGGTATACTTGATCAATGTTTCTCTATTATTTTTCGTTCTTTCTGACATTCCAAATTTGTGAATCTCATAACAATGAAATAATTATCACGAGATTTAATTTTTTTATCGATAATCCTCCTGAGGCTCTTAAAGTTTTTACTTCCATTGCCATGTCTCCGCCATGTACATAGGGTCTTAGCATTTTGGCTCGTGCGGTTAAGGTGCACACATTCTTCATTACTAAGCCCGCCCGAGGCTTAGAGATTGCGTGCCGAATAAAAAGTGAGGTATAATAAACCTCTCTAGAGTTGGACTATGCCTGAAGGGTTGGGTTTTATTGATGTAGAAATGGCCCGCTGTGCTGCAATAATGTTTAATTTATTCAATTTGGGGGGTAGTAAAGTTTTAGTAGTTGGTTAAAGTTTTTATTCATTATTTTTTCTTTTAAGGTTTGTGCACTTACAGGTCGGGCGTAGTGTCCAGTGTCCGATCTCGTCCTTTCGATATCCGGTTTGTTAATGCGCTTTCCGCAACAACTCACTGAATGTCTCACCAGTTTATCAGGCGGTGGAACGCTGAAACAGAAAACAATTTGCATTGTATTATCGTAATCAAGGTTAATTAGGTTATTATAGTATTTTTTATGAGCAGCAGGGTAGTAAAAAATTAGATAATGTTCAATGGATAAGACTCTAGATGGTAATAGGTCGTTAAGATTAGATTTGGAATTTAATTTGTGGTGTTATGCGACTTTTTTACAAGGAAAGAATTCCTTATGTATCAATGACTAACTACCACGACGGTTTCTTTATTATTTGACAGGTTGATAATTTTTTTCAATTTTCTAATCGAGAAAGTACGTGGAATAAAAAACATGTATTTTTTACCATAGTTGCTGGAGGTACTTTGCAAGACCTTACGTTGGGTATTAAATACTACCTAGCTGCGCTGGTAGAAATTGCTTTGGAAATAAGTCTAGGAATGGCAATACGTACGTCCGAAGTTAACAGACTTGGGAAGACATCTCCTAACTTGGAACTTGCCAAATGAGGCCATTTTATCTTGTTGTCCGTTATTCAAAGGGATGTTTGAACAATGTTTACAATCCCAGTTAAAAAAATAATTTGAAGAAAGAAGGAGGAAAAGCTGTCATTTGACAGAGTTCGGGAACCTTTAACTTACGACTCGATGTAAACATTTTCGACAGTTTCTCATTGCAGATTATCAAAGGTATTACAAATTGGCGTCGAACAGTGCAAACCAATCCAACGAAAATTAATCGTAGTACTTATTATTATTAACTTTATCGGAGTGTCTGTAAGCTTAAGAAGAGATTCCAATCAACATTACCGGTTTCTATTAAAATGAAAAGTTAATCTAGTCTGAACAAATCAAGCATCAAGTACCCAAAATGTAACAAGCGATACAATTTTCATCATAGTTTCTTGCACCGTCAAAATCATACAAATTTTTGGGGAAAATAAAAAGTATATTTTGCTTAATATTTTCTACAACACCTTCCAAATGCGTCTCATTTTTTTTAGAAAATCACAAAAATAATGGTAAATTTGAAATGGCTCCACCGGTCTACTGGGAATTGTATAAGGTTTAAAATTTCATAAATTACGCGCAATAGCACATAGCTGACCTATGCATTGTTGCAAATAAATAATAATTGGAGATATAAAAACAACAAACGTTTGAAGACATTTTGGTGAATTCATCCTTACTTTTCTCATTTATAGTAACAAAATCTAAATATCTTTGGCATACCCTGAAAAAAGAAATTTCGACGGTTGTAATGCTACTGATAATAATATTTTCATAAAATCCCCTTGCATTTTTAAATGGTACAACGGACAGCAATGAAAAAAAATGTTTTAAACTAATCCGAATTTTTGAAAAACAGTTTTACAAACAGTATTCGACGCGTCTTTTGGTTTTTGAAACTTTTTTTTTACCTAATCTGAGATTAAATAAATTCCTTAATATTAGTTTCTTATTTTACGTAAAAATTCAAATATAGCATAGCTATGCATTGTTGACACTGAAATTAATAATAAATAGTAAATTTATGACCGAGCGATTTAGAAAAGTTGTTAATATATGTTTTTAGCAGGAAAAAAGTTAATATTTGTTTTTTCGTTCTTGCACGCCCCTTCCTAAATAATAACTCTTTTTGAATACAAATTTTATGAAAAATTATAGAACTTAATTATCTCAAAATATTTTCTCTCCAAACACTTCCGAATTTTCTTGACAATAACAAAAATACTGACAACTTTGCCACATAATAGCACGAACTTTCCCTCGGTAATTAAATTAGACCTGAAGAATGTTTGAGGTGGTTGTTTTCATTTCAAATTTTTTCCCACTTATAATTGCTAAAATAATTGTTTGAGATAATAGAAAAATCCAGGTTTTATATTCATGGATAAAAATAAAGGATTGTTGCAACCTTAGGAGGATTGAAAACTAGGACTAAACTAGCCAATTATTTTATTTGCTATGAAAATTCTTATTTAAGGGTTTTAATGTGCGCTCAAAATAAATCCAAATTTTCCACAAATAAACTTTTTTGCCGAACTGAACTGCCTTCCTAACTTTTTTATGGTTAATTCTTCTCACATATAATTACGTAAAACCTAAATGATGTGGATGGCTGAAAGTACATAGTACAAGCATTCCAATACATTGTATTTGTATAAAATCCAGAGGGGTTTGAATTTTTTTTTTGGAGATCGCTGAACAAAATGACCCCGTGCTATCTAGCAAAAATTGTCTACTTGTTGTTTGCGATGAAAACCCGTATTTGAGATGGTTATGTGGTGCCTAAAATAAAGCAGAATTGGTTAAAAAAACTGCTGGAAGCGCTTTTTGTTTTGGCGACTTTTCATATATATATAATCTCATTTAGTGCATTTTCTTATACTAGATAAAATAACAAAACAAGTGATTCAGAATAACCGTGAAATATATACAAATGCAGAAAATCATATTGAAAAACGACAATGTTATCTAACTAAACAATTTTCAGCTCCTAGGACAACATTGACAAAAACGCTTAGACATGTGTCAAATATTTTTCGACCAAGTTTCAAAAAAATTTTCATCCAAATCGGTCTCTGGCGTTGGTTTAACATTAGATGCAGGCTTGTTATGGAAAACACGTAAAAAAGTGTAGAATAAGACAAACAATTTCCGCAAAATGTACAGGTTAATGGCGGGGGACCGCGGTAGCCGAGTGGTTAGCATGAGGGACTCTCACGCCGCGGTCGTGGGTTCGATTCCCACCGTCGCCTCTGGCCCTTTTTTCACAATAACCCCCCCAAATTTGAACACACAGATATGAATTGTCACATGGCTAATATGCATAGTTCATAACGCCAAAAAAAAACGAAAAAAAAACAGGTTAATGGGCAGAAACTCTCCTTTGCTCATTGAAAGTTAGCTTTTATTTTATTAATAGGTCCCCAAGTGTATGTCGACGTACGGCATCCTGCTCTGGGGCTGTGCCAACAAAACAAACTGCCAAATAGTTCAAAGATTTCAGAATAGAGTAATGAAAAGCATAGTCAGAAATTAATACCTCCACCGTGACCTCAAAATAAAAACAATAGAGGAAGCTATTTTTAAAGCTCAGATATGACTCTTCAACGTGGTAGCTAGACGTCGAACACCTAGGCAGAAGACTCAAACTCGTCAAGCCACCTTATTATTCCTGGTGGAGTGATTGGTGAAAATGTGTCACTAAACACCACATATTTCAAAACGGTTTAATAGTTGTATAAACAAAAATATTTTAAACCTTTTGCGAAAAATGTTATTGTGTTGCATTAACATTAGTGTGGAGGGATTGGTTTTACTTGTTGTATTATGTGTATGACTTTTGTGTTTAATTGTTTCTTTGTGTACTGATGCAGTTGCTTGTGTATTTATTTATGTATTTTTTATTAATTTTTAAAATTTACACTTGGGTGTCTTTTTATTACTGAATGTGCGTGTGTACACACTAGTCTTATTTAATTCGTTTACCATAATGAAAAAACACTGTAGTTATACCATCACGCACGACCGGGCTGTCTTGACTGACTCGGCGAACTTTTGAAGGGGCACGCAAGCACTGTAGCACACACACTCTCGCCGATTGATGCAGAAATGGGATTTATTTCAATGGAAAAATATATCGCTAATTGTTATTTTCATTTGGAATAAACTGATTGGTGTAAATGGTTCAGTTGAATATCAATTAAATCAAAATGTTTATAGGGAATTGAGTAATCATGATTGTTTTTTTTAATATTGTAATTTTTTGAACTTTATATTAATATCGAATCTTTTTTGAAAAATGGAAAAAAGGAGGGAAAATTCAAAAGGTGGGGTTGCGATGAGAAGTTAGTGCCCGAGTAGATCGAAGTCACGATAGCTCATGTGGTAGAGTAGCGGCGTATCAAGCCGAAGGTCGTGGGTTCGAATCCCGCTCTTGACACTGACTTTTTTATCTCAACTAAAAACCTTAATCAATTGGGTTTATATTAATACTTGAACTTTATACTCGTTGCTTTAGAGATATCCAAATACATATTTATAGCATAGTCACCAGTCATGGTCATAATTAACCGAACATAAAAACTAAGTTATTGCTATTTGTTTATTATAGAAGCTAGAAGTTAAAAGATTTTTTGAATTGATCCTTAAGCCAAGATATTTTGAATTGATCCTTAAGCCGATAGTGATAAATAATTTATGAATTTGTGATAAACAAAATTCGAACATGCATATTCACGGTGAGCAATCCTGTTATATATGTGCTGCCCTAGAAATTAAGGCACAATTAACCCGTTACGTCTACACGCTTTTCGGCTTAGTTGAACTCCGGAAGATATTCATAAATCATTACCCGTTTCAATATTAAGCTTAGCGCGTTCAAGAAGAATAGTTATATAATTTGTAGGACCGTTTAGCTTGTCCCATGTATACTATCGGATTTGGGTGAAAGTATCCATTTGTCAAATATAGTATCAGAAAGCAAACATTTAACAAGATTTTTATAAATTATATACTTCAAAACACTAAAAAACAGATAATTAAGTTCATCACAAATATAAAGAAGTATCATTTCTCTCTAAATTTACAAAAATAATTAAAAAACAAAAAACACGTATAACTCATATGCAATAAGACAAGTAGTGGTAAATAGGTTGATAAGCAAGACATATTTTCATTGGAAGAATAAATAATTTCAAAATCCTCAAGAAAAACATTTCTAGTGTGATCACTTATCGAGAACAAACTACTGATATTGGGAGAAGTAGTAAAGTAAGGTAATTCATGTCATAGAGGATGGCTATGATTTTCCCTACTAATTATATTTATACTAATTTCCCGTTGTGGGTCGCGGACGAGGGGTCAAACAACTTTACAATATACTTTTCATACCAGTATTATGATTCACATCTTCTCGAGACTTCCATTTCTGTTTTTTCATTAGTTCAGACCAACAAAGTCATGTTCTTTGAGAATGTACATATGCTAAGGCAGTTAAATTTAACTAGTACATTTTAGAATCTGGCTGTGGCTGGTAGGCTGTTGTAAAAAAAAGCAGCTAAAATGGATTACATTTCTTACAATTCCTTGTTTATTATGTATTTATTTTAATTATCTTAAATTATTTAAAGAATCAGCAAAAAAGTAAAAAAACGGTAGTTCTTGGTGTTTTAAGTAGGTTAGGTCTGTGTACAAATTATGAAAAATTTAATGGCATGATTTTATGTGCATAAAACTGCTAAATGAGTTGCTTGACGAGATCCGAATTTCGCTGTTATTATAAAAATTGCAATTTCCCTTTGTTACAAGCCGTTTGTTAAATGATAATTGTAGTTTAACAATGAATCTTGGGGAATTAACAAACTACAACAAGCGAGTTCAACGAACATTTTGTAAATATTAAGTTTTTATTATGGTCGCAAGGTCTGACTGTCATGTTAATTCTGTGCCTGATATGTTGTAAATACAGCGGAAATAAACCACCTACAATGTGATATTGTTATATATTATATAACAAATCAATTTTTAGAGGTATTATCTAACGAGAAAAGTTTTTTTACTTTATTTTTTGTTGTTTCTATTGTTTCTAAAAGAAAGATAAGCGAAACGACCTTTTCCCTGAAGAGCGATCAATTAAATGTAAAATGCTGAATCGCATGGAGTAGATTCGGAGATGTGTGGCACAATTTTACACGGTTCAGATCAATTATTGATAACCTTTGTTCAGGTCGGGCCTGAGGGGGTGGCCTCCCCGAGGTCCCCAGGGGTTGTAAATATTTCAACCTGACCCAGGAAGGACGTGAGCCACGTCGTTCATAATACTAATCTCCTAATCTCTTCCTGAGTCTTGTCAACCTGGATTTATATTCAATGGAATCCAAGATCATACTTTATTCGATTCTCAACCTACATAAAAACAGTAGTATTAGAAATCTTCCTCGTTGTTAGAACGGTCGGCTTAATAAATTATATTGCCTGGCCCAACGGAAAGGGAATCGCAGTGCGTGAATAGAACACGAGAGTGTGAAAGAGAAATACTGGCCAGGAGAGTTTATATAGTAAAGATAAATTGCCCCACCTTAAGCCTAGACCTGAAATTTATCAGGAAAGTCTCAGGACACCTGACATCTAACGATGTTTATGGTCGAAGCTGCAATAGGCCAAGAGATAGGTGCTCTGAACAGCTGACAAAATTAGGGGAATCTGTGATGTCTGGAGGTTAGTCGAGAAGCCCTGAAATCTTTCAGTACTGAGCTGGTTATCCAGTATTAAGCTGGAGGAACACTGAAAAAATGAAATGATGTCTCTTGCTATGATATCCACCACGGGCTATACCTAAGCTTGACTCTTTTTCCATTGGCACGACTAGATACGCAGTATGATAACTTATGAGCAACTTATCTGAAGTGAATTTCTGCAAGTGTACATGAAGCAATGGAAGACCTCATTCAGGGTCACTCATGATATGGGAAAGTTTCTATTGGCTTGATTTAAAAAATAAAAAATACTGAACTCGCATTTTTCGATATAGGAAATGTATGACTGACCACTTTAATCAGTAAACTCAACACTATAGCTTTACATTGAAATTATTAATAATAACAATACTAAATACAAAACACAATGAACATAAACATTTCAATATTTTTCGGTACATCGTCCCTCTTTCTATCTAAACTTTCAATAATTTTCCCCGATTTGTGTTGACGTAAAAAAGCACAATTTAAGTTGCATGTTTCTTCCTTGTTTCTAGGTTTATTCAGTCATATTATATTTGATATTTACGGTAAATTACCTTCTGTAATCCGGCGATCTCTGCCTTAGCCTAGCCCTGGGAATGAGCTCCTGCCGCCTGTACTGAGCCCTCGGGTCGACCTTTCTGTCAGCCCAGTTATTTTCGTAGGATTTGCACAATCCGCGACCATTACCACTGCAATCGTGAGTACCTCTTCTGAAAAAAAAATTTTTTTTTTTTTAATAAATATTGTTCAAAATCTGACTAGTGAAGTAACTAACTATTGATACTCAAACCTTCAGAAAAACTTTTTACTTATGTATTCCGGATAAAAAAAGCAAACATGATCACATTAATTGCTTCAAGACTCATTCAGATTTATAAAATTGCCCGCCCAGTTTATTTATCTTTGGAAGTACGTTCATCAAGTAGAGTGGCTTTCGGCAAGCAACTCTTCCGCACAATAAACCATTCAATGCCATGTTTTTAGTTGGATGAAGAATAAAAGGAATCTCGAGCTTCTTTTAAAAGCTTCTACATTTGAACTTTGAATTTTTTATGGTAAAAAAAATTATTGAGATGGTGGTATCGAATAAAATTAAGAATTTTGTGTTATTAAATTAAAATTTATTTACAAGAACTTGCAAGGTAAATTCAGCCAGAACGTTTAAAATTATTCGTAGTATTTCGTACCTAGAAAGGCTATTATTTTGACTTTCATTTTCAACAAAAGTGACTACAAATGTCTGATAGTCAATGGTCAAAAATTAATTTGAAAAAAGTTGATTATTAAGAGGTCTATTTAACTTAATTCAATCTAGGACATAATAGAGGGAAATAATTAGGATCTTCTGATCTTCTTATGATTATAAGGTAAAGCAAACAAAACATTAATTAAGTCACCCGATGCTCCGAGATAATAGGAAAATAATTCTAAATGATCTTTTTTTTGATGAATGTGCAATATCCCATTCACTAAACTTGTCACTGTGAATTAAAAATTAAATAAATATCATAATTGTGTATATATATTTTTCGTTGTTGTTTCCTCTTTTAAAAATTTAATGTGTTTTATTTATTTTGTATTTGTTGCCACTTATTTCATGTAAATTCTTTGGACAGAAAGTAATGCATTGCATTGCGGGGCTTTGTTAGTCCCCGACATCGGTGAGATTTTTCTATTCAGCATTCAGCAGCTTTTTTTGTTACTTTAACAACTGTTAAGAAAAAAACAAGTAATGAAATATCTGTTTCAGAGAATATGCCTGATGAGGGAGACGGGCAGAGTTTCGATATTCATTGCATTCCTTTTCAAATAAATAACTTTCATCAAATATGATTACATAAAATACGAAATAATTAAAATCATTCTAAATTTAGAAATAAATTCAACATCTACGTGGAGAAAATAATATTGGTTGTATTTTAGAAACGAATCTTGGCCAATCACGTTGAGCCGTTTTGACTTTTTATAAAGTAAGTTCTGCCTGTGATATGTAGGTTTATACAAATGTATAAATATAGTTTTAAGCTTTCGACCCAATCGGTGTGCCTGTTTAAGAGTGTGCTTATTTGTGTCTGTCCCTGCCTGCCTATGTTGTCTGAATTTGAAAGATTAAAAATACCTCTATTGGTTATTTTGTGTATTTTATTTTGTTTTTTTATGATTCGGATTTAAAAAAATCTTTTTTATAAATTCTTCAATTTTATTTTTTATTATTATGTGAGTTCCTTTAAATCCCTTGCAAATCTAAAGTAAATCAGTTTTTCATGGTGGTAGTTTTTTTAAATAAGTACTTTCTTATTATCAAATAAACCTTGGATTTTCCAATGGCAGTTTTATTTTCATGATTTCAAATAAAATCTTATAACTGATGTTCTTATGTATTTTAAATATATTCAATTTTCAAGAAAATGTAAAATATTGTATTTCATACATAAACTTTGACTTGGTTTTAGGCCGTCTTACCATACGAATTTTTACCTTTGTCCATACCCTATTTCCTGTTCCTTTGAAAGTGCGCCGCAAATTGACTCCACCCATAAAGGTAGTCGTGTTTGAAAGTCCCTATCTCATCGAATACAGTTGGTGTCGGAACAGCCTTATTTTACCTCAGCGCCTTTGGATTATCGGCCTATTTTTGCTCCGTGAGCTACCTCTAAGGGCAATTAAACCGTTTGAGAATAATTCCCTGGGAACACGCATAACTCCAATTGACATTTCAGTCTCCAGCAGGGTCAACGTTTTACACGAGAATTGTAAAAATGATTCGATACACAACCCCTGATAGGTGGAACAATATTTATGATTAAATTCGCATTTTGACAAAACTGACTTGAGATATTGTGACCCGTGAGAGAACACGTTGCAGACTGTAAAGGTTGCATGTTGATTTATAGGGACGGCAAATTTACGGCTCGAAAAGCAATTTCTCGGTTTTTCTCGTTTTTCTCATTTTCCTCTGGGAAAAATATTTTTTTATTGATTGGAAACTACACGATATTTTACGTTAATTGATTCATTTTTTGTAACTTGAGGTGGTTATTTAATATTTTGGTGTTTGAATAAATTTGTATTTGCTACATCTTAGCCAATTAAAATTGTTTCCACACCACCTCCACAAACAACTTAAGAATTGTTGTTCTTAAAATCAGACATGGTACTTTTATTGTAATGCTTCGTATAAATTTAGGTTAGGCATTTATTTATGGCAACAAAAAGAATTGTTTCCTACAATTATTTTGTTTTTGTTTCTAATACTAAAAGAACATAATTATGTAAATAGAAGCACGTAAATATGCTATTCCAATAGAGTAATTTACATGGTAAAACGTTGTGATAAACTTGCATTGGGATTCCTAGGGACTTGAGATTTTAAAGTTGACGAAACGAATTTTTTCGGCTTGTTTTATTTTCGTGCGCTAGATTTGAAACACGCTGTTCAATAAATTAATTGAATTCTTTATAACTCCAATATTTTTATAAAAAAAATAGAAGTTCTAATAGAAATGACAAAATTTGACTCCATTAAGAAAAAAGTTTTTATCTTTTTACGTTTTCTGAAAAAAACATTTTTTTTACACAAATATATACTATATTCTACTATATATATTAGTATATCTATAGTTAAATTGAACTGAGATGGTACCTTTTTCCCTCAGGTTTTGAGAAAAATTGAAAATCTATGGGAAAATCGTCTCATCTCAATTCAGTTTAAATCAACCCTTTAGCTTGTTTTTGACTATTCTATTCACTATTGCCGAAAAGTTTCACGTTTGAATGGTTCTCTTAAAATTTTGTTTTAATCGAATTACGTCATTTTTATTATAATACTACAAACATTTTTGTTATATTAAATTTTAATACATTTCACGATGGGATTTGGATTATACAGAAACTCGGAGAACATACGAATTATCTTATTTACGCAGTGGATAAAGGTGTTTTAACTAGTAGTTTCCTGCTTCTAATCGGTTTCAAAGAACTGTAATTTAAACATCTAGCAAATAAAACTGTATATAATAGGATTTAATGGTTGAACATTATTTTCGTTTTAGACATGAGTTATTCCCTTAGATTTTATGGGATTTGATTTAATTCTGTTCCCTGGTCACCTCGCCGTCCAGGAAGGTGTTGTGCGGAACCGCGTGCTGTCTGATCCTATGTTAGGGGTGCGTAGCCATGACGACAGTCCTCCCAAAGTTCCGCACTGCAACATCCCCCTACCCCGATTCCCATCCTTGTTCAATACCTCGCTCTCTCACTCTTTCCCCCTCTCGCTCAGTAGCTCTTTTCATAAGGCTATTGTGTCAAACGGGCCCTGATTACTTCCGGAATTTTCCATATCGGCCATAAAGCACATGCCTTATTTCAACTCTCTGCGATGTTATTGGCATTGAAAGGTGAGAGACTAGCTACAGGGCGCAATTTAATGCCAAATAGAAATATTTCGTCGAGAAATATCTTCACAATTAAAAGTGTCTTAAAATTAGTGTACGATGTCAATCTTGGCTTATGAAAATAAAACAAAAACGAAAGTCAACTGAGCTTAACTTGGAAATAAAGTAAAAATGTCCGAATTTTGTCAGAGCCTGTACAATAGAGCGCTGGTAACGTTTGAAACCCTCATATTATTCAGAAATTTATGAAACCCCATACTTCTAAACAATACTTAAAAAATGTGTCCTTGTCGTCACATTAAATTGATATCAGGCACAATACATATTTATAAAAGTTGAATGTTTTTGGGTTTCGATAACAACGATAACGAAAATACGTAACATTTTGTTAGAGGAAAACCAAAATTTACAAAAATAATCACTTGATTTGTGAAATAATGGATCTGCCAATTGTATCTCTTGCTGCATAATTCCTCATCAACGACAGAATGATAAAAATACATCGATCTTTGGAAGAAGAGACCAGTGAAGATTACTGGGATGATTAAGCGAACAGCAATTTTCTTTCATTCAAGATTAATCCAGAAAATCAATATTTGCAGTGCACAAAATACCAATACTGTTTTGGTTCCTATTTTACAACGATCGGTTTTGACTTTTCCACTAATCAAACTATTATCATAGCTGAAGACATCACAGCCGAATCACGTATGAAAGACCAAATCTCAGTACTGCCAATCTAACATCTTTTAATAATGGTTTTATTCCAGATAATGGCTTAGACTGTTCAGCTCTGCCGAAGCAGGTGTTCTGCAAGGCAGTATCCGAGGTCCTTTTTAATTTTTTGTATGCGTGAAGGACAATTTTGAAACTAATATAGCAAAATCATTATTTGATCGTTAGTAGGTCGATTTATCCTTATAACAGACGGAAATTATTACCAATGTCATCTTATGATGATTAGTAAAATAGGACAAATGATGAAATATGCGGCTTATGGCACAGTCTAAAACCAAGAATACTTAACCTGATGCCCAAAGATAATACAAAACTAATCCTAAATAAACCTTTTTATGTTTATAACTACATAAACCATAAACCTATATGTCTGCAATTAATGTTATCCCATAGACATCCACCAAACTTATCAAACTTGTTATTGCGATTTACAAATAAAATAAAATATCTGTATTAATTATTCCACGCGGAGGAAATTAAATTAATGTAGAATCGAATTTTCTCTTTCAATAAGTTAGTTCTGTCTACAGTGATCTTTAGTGTATATGTTTGACTATTTGTTTATGTATGGCTGTGGTGTATTTGGCTAAAATAGCTCTATTTATTTTTCTCCATTCAGTATGCCGAAGCGGTTGTTACGCAAGGGATCATCCTAGGTCCTGTGATGTATTTGGTATACACTGCAGACATGTCTATCAAATCCGATACGATACTACGCCGACGATCGCGCTAAACTTTTAGCAAATTCCAACACAGCGGTCTTTATATACTTCCAGGATCATCTCTGCTGATTGGGAGAAAGTTTCAAGAAATGGACGCAATAAAACAAAATCTCGGCAAATAACTTTAACCCTTCGTCCTGTCGTCTCTTCTATAACTCTGTTTGTTACCCCAGTTACCAATCTTATCGGCTATTTGGGATGAGGTTTTACATCCACAAAAGACTTACGTACTTTGAATCCCACACTCCACTTACTAGAGTATAAATTAACAGACGATATACATTACCAAAAAGATTGCTTGACAACAGATCGAAACTCCTGATACAAAGCAAAGACTTATGTTCTGCGTTGCTCGCCATAAAGTAGAAAGCCTGTTCAGCTTAAGAAAGGGTGGCCCGACAAATTCACGTCGGCTACGTCGTAGCCCGGATTGATTTCGATGTCTCCGAATTGCGGGGCAGTGGAAATTTATACTCGGAGCATTTTCTCTGTCATTTCCCTTCCATCATTTACCTTCGTTAACTTCAGGAAATTAAATACCGCCTCGGCTGGTTAATGATGAAGTCCTTATGCGGCGGCAATTCAATGCTGACAAAGTAAAGAAACACCCCTTCCCCACCCAGTTGAAATTCGAAATTACCCTTCCCAGAGCGAAACCCAAAAATTGCTCTTTGTCCTTCTAACCCTGTGCAAAGGGTGCGCGTTATTTTTCTTTAATTATCTTGCCTTTCGTAGTTGAGAATTGTTTTTGTCTTGATACCTACTCGAAGTCCTTGAAATAGTAAAATTTAAAAACATGGTTTAAAAATATTTTTTTTTGTAATCGTCTCAATATTTATATGCGGATTTTATTGTGAAACAAGGAGCATTGAGAACAAAATAATTTTCACAAATGGTATTGTACCATCACTCAATAGCACACTATCCCCTAGCTTCTAAGTAAACAAATAATGTATTTAGTTACCCTTTTTCTGTACGTTTCATTGTAGTACACATATATTTTGCATTTGTGTACCCGGTTGCGCTCACTCTTTGATGCGACAGAAATATAAAAATAACTTTTAAAAAAATAAAGCAATTTTCCAGCATCTACACGATCACACTGTCAAACAGTGGTCCCTTAATGTGAATATCATTCAGGAGAGACGTAAGTCTACAGCTTGCCGGCTCAACACGTTTAGGAGTTTACCCGTCCCAAATTGGACCTTATCTCGCTTCGAAGGTAGTCACTGCATTTGTACAACAATCGATAAGTATTCTGGATGGTTAGACGTTATTTTACTTCAAGATATCCAGTTGACGACGGCAGAGAGTTGTACCAGGACTTGATTATCAGGTTGGGGATCCCAGTTACGGTGATGACCGTTGAGGGTAAGCAGTTCGAACATGAATTTTTTGTCGAAACTATTGAAACTTTGGGTTCTAACGATAACGACGGCACACCACTGTAAGTTTAATGGGTTAATGTATGTATTGTATGTAGATGCCACAGAAATCTAAAGACGGCGTTTATGGCAGTTCTGAAAAACTCACCTCACATGTGCCTAGTGGTTTCAGCCTTGAAATGGCACCATGTGAAATAGTTTACAATTAAACATTGGGGAACCAGAAGATTTCTTAACAGAAATAGCTGTAGCTTCTCATTCGAAACTAGTCATCTACCTCTGCAACTTGTTTTCAGCTTGCCGTCCCACCGCGAGTGGCCAGCAAAACGAATGCTTTCTTAGATTAAAAATTACAACCAAGAATTCTTTGCAACGAGTATATGCTATTCGACTACCCCTATATTTACCCTACCCTCAAAATTCCCTGCAGATCGGAAAAACCTTCTCATTGGAAGTACTAGTGAAACGTTACTGTTTCTGTGGATCACCTACAGTAATAAATTAAACAAAACAAATTTATGAAATATTAAAAATGGAATATTTGTTGTTAATTCAATTTTTCAATAATATTGTTGTAAATGATTTGTCTCCTAATTCGATGTTTCAGCACAGCCTTTTAGCCTTCAGAATATAAAAAAATCCTAATTTGCGTAGGCTTATGTTAAGCATTCAACCTAATTCTCCCCTTGAGAATTTAACCTGTGAATATAATGTAATTGCATGTACCAATTCGTTTTAGTTGGTTAATATACAATAATGTGTATTATATTTTCCTGTTTAGGATGATTCATTTTTTTAAGATTAAAGAAAACCATTTCTTTTTTTTGCTACTGCAGTTATAAAATGCATAGTTGTTTTCCGTTGTCTTTCCCGGCCGGAAGCGTTTTTTCTAATGGTTTTTCCTTTTATCATTTTACTTCCAAGCCAAATGGGAAAACACTTCTAACTGGAGGACACCTTTTAAACATAACCGGCTCATTAGGCATGCCGTCATTTTTATTACGTATCGGTTACATTTTTATTCCGCTTAAAATGCTGTTCTGATGGAACCCTCCCTCGTTCCATTTCGACGTATTCGTATCTTTATTGGTGGAAATATTTACTTCTAAATTATCACACACACGATGGATGAACACTTGAAGGCATACTTGATCATTACATTTAACGACCTAATTGTTACGAATTTTCCTCAATTAATCATCATCGATGATTAGCAAATATAAATGAAACAGAATTTAGGGGATAATTTTCTTTTATTATTGTCTTCTTTAAAATAAAATTTTATCATTATTGACCCAGTGTATTTTCTCTCGAAAGATTGTACATAAGCCGGTAATTTAAGATATAAAATCAATTTATCATATTATCAATTGCGTCGGTGATGTTTTTGTTCTTATATATAGATGTATCAATTATTTTATATGAGAAACGAACATCAATGGTGTTTAATTTTATTATTTTTTTATTTTTACCCTTTGTCTGTTAATTTCTTTTTATATACCTACAATGATGTAAAAAATTGGACTATAGCTCGGCGCTCTTCAGCATCAAGTTTTCGATGTGAATTCCATTACTCACGAATTGTCTAGCACCTCAGTGTGTTCGTTTCATGTCGTTAACTGATCACATTGAATGTTATCAATTCCTGTAGATTTTGGGTTGCATTCAAATCATACATTATACACCTTTTTTGTAGAAGAACTGTCTGTCAAGTCACATCTTTTCCCCATAAAGAAACCTGTTTTGTTCAAAACCCTTCAACTGTGTTCATTCGTTTAAATCAATCTTTATTTTAATTTTAATCTGAAGTATTTCCTTCAATAAAAGAATTAACTTCGAAAACTGGCTGCAGTTTTCAACTTTAATGAATGTTTATATTTTGTTTACAAAAAACATCAATCTCTATTTTAAATTTTACCTGTGGTATTCATTTTGTCATCAAATAAAAGATTCCGACATCAACTCATCAAATCTTCCCCATAGCATAAAACCTTCATATACGTTATAAATGTTGCTGCTTAAAATATTTTTGTGTTTGGTATAAATTAATTATCCAACTACTATTCATGGCTATATTTTTGCTCAACCGTCGTGGTAATTATCAAACGTGAAGATATTTTATGTTTGTAAAATATTAGATACATTAGATTTCGTGGTCCTACCGACCAAATCGCTTATGTCATTTAACTAATCTTTATGTAAGGTATTGGTTTGTAAAATACTTGAAAATGTTGTATTAACTGCTTTTGAAACTTTGCTTAATGTTGTTTGTGCTAAGGTAGTTTTTCTAGTGATTTTATTTATATGTTCATCTATGTAATTTCAATTAGTTAGGTTTGCATTAATTTAATTTTTTTATATATAAGAAGCGTCAAATGACGATAAATATTATTTTTGTTATTATAGTTGGAGTTTTGTTTAATTTTCTAAGTTTTTTAGTAATTCTTTTCTTTAACATTTTTCTCAGACATTGAATAGAAAATCATGTTTTATAGTTATTACGTACCGTTATCATGAAAACCAAGTTTAATGTTTCATTTTTAAACAAAAGGCAATTTATTGTAGTATTATGCATATTGACAATTAAGTGTCAATATTTATAAAAGGACCTAAACGAGGCTCAGTGACCCGCACGGGAGTGGATGGGGACGCTGTAGGTAGAACTACCTCAGCAATAAATGTAATTTATTGCTTACATAAAAGCCGAGATGCAATTATGAGGGATTCATTGTCCTAGGGCGGAGCTTAGGACCGAATTTCACCCCTCCGGAGCCGATAATGCCCCGGATCACCCCTTGCTCCAAGGTAAGCTCTAGCGGAGATCCATCACGCTTTCACCTCCGTGGCAATGTTGTTCGGCAAAAAAATCCATTATACGCCTCGCTTGCAATTCATCCCGAAATCCTCTTTTCAGACGTAACTAATTCATCATTGCCAATTTGGTTAAATGAACTTTTTTATATATCCATGGAATATTTGCCTTTAAAGGGTTTTCACTGTAACGCCAGTTGTTCTCAAATTCCAGCAATGAAATCCATCCAAACAATTGTTCAAAGATTTACATTTTTTCAAACCAGAAGTATATTTTCCTTTATATTCCTAATTTATTATAATTTAGAAATTTTTCTCCCTGAATATTATCCAGTTTAAAATTGTTTAGGAAAAAGAAGAAACTTTAATTGCTATTAAAAAATGTGCTTAGCATGGAAATGATCATAAATAAGTTATCAATGACTTGTTTCAGAGGACATTTGAGCTTTTTCCGCATCCGTTTTTCCTTTTTGCTCACTGCTTTGGTTTCCTTATGTGTCAGTACATATGTTGTGATATTATTGTTAACAACGTGGTCCTTTCATCCAACAGGTGGGAAAATTGTGTTCCTTGTTTTCTTATGTTTTATTACTTGTGTAACACCTCTATACTATATTTTTTGTATACTACAAGAAAAGCTGTTCGCCGTCTAGTAAGGACAGGTTCGATAAACGATTTTTGCCCACATATACGCAGACTTTCCACACGTTATAAAATCTTTCAAAACGTTTGACATGTGATATCATAACGTAATATTCAATGCGATTTATTTCGTCCTACGATCGATAATCCGATGATTTATAAATTGTTATAAATCGCTATTGAGACACATTGACACTATGATTTCAACATCCATGATTCTATTGTTAGGAAGTTTCCCTCGAGGGCTTGGGATTTTGGTGCTTGCCCAATGCGTGTGACAGCTAGACTTTCTAGTTTGAACTTCTATGGTGCGGTGTTTGGCTTGAAAGATCAGAAGGAAAAGGGATATCATGACTTAGCAAGGACTTAATAATATATTCTATGGCTTTGTGCCCTTTAGCCTCTAGGCAGTAGGTTGCCACCTCCTATGGCTTGACCTTAATCCACACCATTGATTATGGTAATTACCGCTACTTAAGATCTCAACTTCTCTTTTTTTCAACATTTACTCACTTTTCGAATACAAACGACCGGCTCTATTTTCTAGATCTCCTTTTGTTTTTTTTTCATATTTTCTGTTTAAAACAATTTGACATTTTGTAGTAATCAATAAACCTAGCTTTCCACACTTAGTTCCTTATGAAGCCGTTGTCCTTCTAAAGGAGGTTTATAAACCATAAATCGAAATAATTGGTTTTCTGAGGGCCCACTTTTATAACTATTGCCTCTATATAGGCCCACTACATAAAAATAATCTCAAGACTCCTTCAAAGTTTTTTCCCCGATTCAGAGTATGTTCTTTGAGTACAGTTTTATCGCGGTTCGGCTTGTACTTCTGAAGAAACAGCTTAGCTGTGGCAAAAATGAATTGTGTAAAAGTTGTTAAAACCTGCGTCTATCTTCAAGAATCAGACGATTTTATTGTTGAATGCAATCCTTATGATAGAGTTATTGCACTGTCTTATGAAACGTTATGAGAAAAAAAAGTTTCATTTAATGGACCGTCCTATTGTCCTCTTTTACGACACTTTTCAGCACTCTTTAATTAAAAAACTCAATTAATGATTTGGTCATTATATTATTTATTTTAGTGGGCAGGTTAGGATATAGTTAGGAACTATAAAATTCCTTCGATCCTTACTCAATAATATTCGTTTGTGTTATTATTATTGATGCTTATCACTTTTGCTAATAAATAATAATGCTTCAGAACTTATAAAAGAATATAAGCTATTACCTTTTCTTAATATAAACTTTGGAAATTTTTATGTATATCTCAATAAGTTACCAGGTATTAGTATAACCGAATTAATTTATTATTGAAAATATAAAATAATCATTGTTGTTCTGAAAATGGACCCTGCGAGAAGAGACATACCGAAAGTGGTTGGAAACAAATTTTGAAAATTTTAAAATTTCGGTATGATAATACTTCAGTAGTAGGTTATGAAATTAAGATTCTCCAAGTTTATTTCTTCAGTTTGTGGTTTATTATTGAATATATTAATTGACTTATATCTATCTCGTTCGCCTTTTGTGCCGTCAATTGGACTTCTTCGGCAATATTAGTTCTCATTTCTGTACTGTTGACGCACTTGTCCTTTTTGTAGGCCCTGGTGAAAGTCAAATGACAGGGAGAGAGGGGTTCGGAATTAAGTTCTGTCGATGTCCTTTGTGGTTATTTTTCAATTCACGGAGAGTTACCCTTTGTTGAGCTAAACGTATGTTCGACAATTTGCCGAACGTTCAACACAACTAATTTGGTTGTGAGGTGTAACTTCTTCCTTTGAGAGATCCCAGGTGATTTCGCTTTTTAAATTAAAGTTTATGGAAACAATTAATGCGATTACAGACGCTGTTCAATATTGTCCATTAAATTAATTTTAAGTTTTGGTTGAGAAAAAAAAGTCAGTGTCACAAGCGGGATTCGAACCCACGACCTTCGGCTAAATACGCCGCTGCTCTCCCACTTGAGCTATCGTGACTTCGATCCACTCGGACACTAACTTCTCATCTCAACCCCACCTTTTGAATTTTCCCTCCTTTTTGTCATTTTTCAAAAATGAAAAACAATTGTCTATAATTTTGGAGCAGCCTTAGACCCTTATTAAAGATAAAATTGGTGGTGTTACATTTATAACTTAATTGGGTTTAATGTCAAATGGAATCCGCCTACACGCATTATATTAATAGGGTTGAAGGGGTGAACCTTACGGGTATATTTCCAGTCCAAACAGCACCTGGAACCTCCATTAGTGATAATCTCACGGCTACAGGATTAAGACGATTCCTAGGTGGATTTAACAGGTCTTCAATTCGTTTGTCAAGCTAATGACGTCTAGTGGTTGGAAGATGAACCACTCCCTATGTAAAGCCGGGTTTCCTTACGTCATCCCATGAATGAGCACGTTTCATAGTTCTATTCTTCACAAATAGGATAGTTTTTCACCTAGTTTGTTCCTTGTCCTCCAAGGACGAAGATGTTAACTTTGAACAAAAATTGCGATCATTATTCATACTGTATTTAAGCGTCCAATAGCCCAATATTTATTTAAGTGCAAATGAGCCAAATTATGGTGCTTGTTTGTGTAAATCTGTATTTCATTCAGCATGTTGTACAATTAGCCTTTGTTTTTTTAAATGACATCGTTGATAAATATTGAAAAATAATGAATGAATAAGCTAATTAATGTTTTGGTAAAATAGATAAAATCAGGGACGGATCACGCTGAACAAAAAACGGAATTGAGCCGTACCACAAGGGGTGAAAATGTAATCGCTGTTTGCCTCTGTGTTTGTTCAGGGACCAGCCATACATGCCGTGTGGCTCAACAAACATCACTTTAGCACATTGGGCTTAGTTTTGTATTGTGTCAGTTTGTGAAACGCTTGTTTTCATAATTCAGCTCGATTGGATCAGTAATTTTCATTAACATTGAGTAACTATGAAATCTGAAATAATTATTTTACAAAACGTCTCACATTCCAATAAACCCACATGTTTGATGATCCTAATGGGTTTGATATAATGTAATTTCACCTTCATCGTTAAACAATTGTCTTGGACAATTTATTTATTTGATTTTATTTTAAAAAATTGAAAACTCATTCTCTGAAGTTTATCAAAACGCACTACAAATAATATCCAAGCCTCCTCAAAGTAAGAAAGGGCTTTTTGAAATGGAAGTCCGGTTGAATCAAAGGAACGACGCCCCCCGTTTTTTGCAGGTCCCTCAGTGGCCGGGGCAATTACTCAAAGTTTGTTTTACCCCGTCCACAGTCGTCTGTTTGCTCAAAAAATTGGAATCCCTTTGAGTCCGCCGTCCCGACGGGCTTGTGCAATTTTTTTATAACTCTTTCACTCCTTATCTTGGGGGCTCGCAGGAAGAGGAGCATTTTGTTAAATGTCTACTAGTATTAAGGCTGTTAAGATAAGATTGCATTATGTATACAATTAGTTCGTTGGTCTCTTAGACTTTAAAAACTCGTCTAAATCCTTTAGAAAAAATATGTGTGTACTTGCGCGTGAAGGTGAGAGAGAGTAAGAGAGAAAGAGAGAGAGAGAGAGAGAGAGAGAGAGAGAGAGAGATGTGTGTGGGTGTGTGTGATTGAGAGAGAGATTTTCTAGCTATAATCTATAACCTCGGGGCAAAACTGGATAAATAAAAAAGCTCAACTTTTCAGGTCTGCGATTTTAAAATTTAATTATTCCGTAAAAATTAAATCTTAGTTGAAACTTTCTTTTTGCCAATATTTCAACCAATTCAACGTAGTTGTTCTAGCAAGTAGGCATTAGTAAGTAGGATGTATACCAAATTTTAAAGGAGAGATATCTGCACTAATTCACTAGTTGCCAAGGAAACAAACGGTAATGCGAGTACAAAAATCATTTTTCTGTGTCGCACCTACACGAATTCTCATTGGGACATAGGTAAAAACACTATTCCATTTAAGTACTAGAGTTTATTCGCGTTTAAAAAAAAGACAAGTAGAACTATCTAAATGTTGACGTGATTTTTCGAGATTTTTAAAAAGGGTTATCACGTGGTTTTTCTAATAGTTTTATTTTTACCTTGACGATTTTCTGGCCTAAAGACTAGAAAGACGAATTAGGAAATTATTCATTCGACCAAAATTCGACTAATCAAGTTATGTCCCGATTGTGCACTATATACCATATTCCGTTTCGTTTATTTGCAATGGATCATCATTTTTTTCATCAAGATAAGGCATTCTTTATTATTTTGATCTAGCAAAAGTTTATTTTCTGCCATTCTACAAATGGTCTGTTCGAATTACACAGCTGAACTTATAAAGAATATGGAAAACATGCTTCATCTTTTATGTAGAAGAGTTTCTTTCGCCATTAAACCAAATGTTACGTTATTCAGACGGAAAATGGCCAAGCCCAGCGTGCCATTAAGTCATCAGAGTAAATAGAAAATGAAATACCTGTCACAGCTATTCTACAGCTATTAAAAAATTATGATAATTATTTGCGGTTTCTACGTTTTTATATAACCTAATCAACATGTTTATTGTTGATGAATGTGTTTTTCTTGGCTTCTCTTTGTTTCGAAAAATGGTATATAAATTTGATTGACATACGCGTTTCATGCGTATAACGTTTATAAAGTATGAATGTTATATTATTAAAACAAGGTCAAACATCATGGGGAAAATATAAAGATTGTTTTTCTTTTTCGTTCAATTGTCCTTTTTGATTAAATATCAATTTGAATGATAACGGACCCTGCAGATAAGTATACTCCAGTTGATCAATATTTCACTTACATGCAATATTGTTTTTTCAATATAATTTTCTTTCTATTAATAACTTTCTTCTAGCTTTAAGGTAATTTCAATGATATTGGTTGAATAGGTCTACTATAACTTTTTTGCATTGTTACGGCGGAAATTTACATTGAATAGTTAAAACTGTATTTAGACTGTAATTGAGTTCAATTGGTAGAGTTAATATCGCATCTGACAGCTCTACCCAGAGAGAGCAAGTAGAACAAAATGATTGGTAACGTTCAAATTACATGTTCATCACCACGCAGGGCACAGGAGGAAATCACAAGAGTTAAAAATGTTATTTTCCAGATCTGTTTTCTCATAAAAAGGTAGCAATTCAGGCTGTGGCAGAAATATTGAACATTTTTGTATAACGTTGTCGGGTTTAGTACATTGTCCTAATGTGTATTAGTCTAGGTGCGATACAGAAATATGATTTTTCTACACGTATTAGCGTTTGTTTGCTTGGCAACTGGTGAATTAGTGCAGTTATCTTCCCTGAATAATTTGGTATACATCTCGACACATACCATTTTACCCGCAAAGAAAATTGAAGTTTAACGTACTTACTAGGGCAACTACGAAATGTTAGCATAAAAAGAAAAATCGAATTTGTACCGAAGAACTTTTTCTTTATCGAAGTTTTACCCCAAGGTATAGATTATAACTAGAAAATTCACCCATTCACCCCTCACACACACACACTCTCTCTCTCTCTCTCACATCTATATCTCTCTCTATCTCTCTCTCTCACACATCTCTCTCTCTATCTCTCTCTCTCTCACATCTCTCTCTCTCTCTCTCTCTCTCTCTCTTTCTCTCTCTCTCTCTCTCTCTCTCTCTCTCTCTCTCTCTCTCTCTCTCTCTCTCTCTAAAACCAGTTGTCTCTTCTTTTTTTTTTGACCGATGAGCAGTTAATTTCTTTTAGTAATGTTTTTGTTTTTACCATTCGATTTCAATATAACGAGATGATATTGCATTAATTTAGTTGTAAATAAATAAGATATTAGAAATTATTGGTCTAATATTTCAGTTCTATAAATATTATGGGTAGTTTTACTTATGATTGACCTTAGAACAAGAAAACCATAATTGTTATAAAATATATTATCGTATATTTAATAATATAAAAAAGTGGTAGTTTTGCGTATTGTGTAAAATAATACTACATATTATTTAACTAAGTTAAAACTGCCTCAGTTGTTTGATCCTTGTCTTATTGTGTCTACGTTAGTTTATCTTTTAATCCTTCGGCATAAATTGAGCTGTGACAATAGAGAGAAGGATTTCTATTTCAACAAAAGCCGATTCGCCTTGAATATATTTATACTTTTTAAAACAAACCTAAAAGTCAATGTTTAACACAATAGGAGAATTTTCCCATAACTTTATTTACACACTTTATTTTCCCTCGCGATCCTATTCATCGGTTTCCACCAAGATGACATCTCCCCAGTCAAGGATGTCCATTTTATTATAGCCATTTAAATGTCAAGGATGTCCAACTTTGGCCTCACGAGCGTACAAATACCGTGAGAATTGCAACCTCCAAATATTGATGCCTATGCGCATCGTGACGTTTGAAAATGAATGGTCAGGGAAGTAACTCCCCTTCCTGATAGATGAAAATTCCTTATTAAAATATTATCGATCGAGTATAAAAACATGCATCTTGAACTTGAGTTTGATTAATGAATATTCAAGCTTTTCATCGATCACGTTATGTAAAAGGTCATTTATATCAAAAACCTATCTGAATGAGATTAGTCTGATGAGAGGACCAAGGGTAAGTAGGATAAAATGATATGATCATTTGGCTACGGCTTTTTGAATATTCATAATTATTCATAGCAACAGGGATTTCATAACTCTATTAAACCCTTGTGAAACGGTTTTAGATGGAACAAAAGCAACGCAAATAGTGGTAAATTTTGAATTTTCTCCGTTTTTAAATCAACGATAATTTTTTTTATAACCTGACCCAACATCGTGAAAAGTCCTTGACCATGGGCATTATAAAAACCCTTTCGCTCTGAAATTAAACTGTGCTGTTATGAGAAAGTCCGCATACCAACGACGTGTCTGAGGAAGAATCATTGAGCAACCCGGTATAGGTCAAATTGTACGTGAAATGCGAGGAAGTTACGATAAATAGCCGTGGGGATCCCTCGCACGAAATACATGGTAAACATTTTCCACGTTCTGACTGACGATTCAGAGCCAATGCGAATCGACCAGCCGTCCTCCTCAACCGCAGATGCTGCGGTTAATGAATAGTTGTACACAAATAACTTTTTCCTTCCTTGACCTTGCCGGTTAGATTCATCGTTTTGGTTTGAAGTTGAAAAACGGCTCAGGGTGATTGTTAAATTACTTAAAGGTAGGAATAATGTTGTTTTGCCTATAAACAATGATCACTTTTATGGGTCCGTTTAATTTAGTTCGTTCACGTACTTTAAACGTAAATGAGCGTGAATAGATGAACACAGAAAACCGATCAATTTCGACCATTTCAACATGACAGACCACTTGCATGTCAGCTAACACAGACTTTAGTAGTAAATTAATTCAGTACTTGTAATTTGTAGGCAATTAGTTTATCCGAAATGTCATAAATAAGAAAGATGATAACTTATTGAATAGATAACCGAAGGTGTTTAACCACTTGATGGTCCATTCAGGTTTAGGTTAAACAAATTAGCAAGATAAAAAATAATCTTGTATAATTAATTTAACTGCAGATCCGATAAGTTGGCTCTCGTTCCCTCTATCTATGAAGAAATTCCTCTTTTCGATACTTGTCTAAAACAGATTAATCTAGAATTATGGAAGGAAATCCCCAGTAAAAGAGGCTGACAACTTCAAAAACCTATGCTCTAAGTTATGTTCTTAGTAAATATGCTTTGGATTGCTGCTTTATCCTGAAAAATATTACTGATTCTTTGTATATACAAAATACTGAATTCGATTTCTAATAAATGGAAATTTAATCCTTGTATTATTTATTTATTTTTGATACTAAAATAACATAAAATTGCTTTATCAACTCTTAACTAAATATGACATTTATTATTTTTCTTTTTGGTGTATTTTTTATACCATAACGCAAAGTTAACTATTCAACAATGAAACCAAAGTATTATGTAAAAATAATGAGATAATTTTTGATATTCACGTTTGAAGAATGAACAATTTCAAAAACTTAGATTTTAAGTTATGTTCTTAGTAAATATGCTTTGGATTGCTGCTTTATCTGATTCTTTGTATTTACAAAATACGGAATTCGATTTATAATAAACGAAAGTATAATCCTTTTATTAATTATTTATTTTTGATACTTAAATAACGTAAAATTGATATTCATGCTTACATTAGCATACACATTGGTTAATTGTATTGTATCAGTTTATTGATTTATTTCTAATTATATAAGTGATCGGTGATGTTAAAGGCGTTGCTTGCCACTTAATGTGGGCAGATTTCTAAATGGCGAATAACATTTTAAAGTTATAGCACTTTCGTTTTTCTATATCCACGTACGATTTTATTTTATAATTATAATTAACTGTTGTTTTCTTTTGTTTTAGGTAAGTGCCTGTTTACATTATGACGTTACAAGGTTATTTTAAGTTAACTCAAAACAGGTAAATTTATAATTAACATTAGATAGTATTTCTATTCCTGTTTGATTACAGCAATAGATCAGAGGACACTCATCAATTAGGTCCTTAGAAGAAAAATAGCTAATCGAAGGTCGTGTGAAAATTGACTAATTGTCTTTTTTCATATTATAATTCTTAATTTGGTGCTTTTTTGTAAAAAAACACATCACTATAAATTTCGAAATTTTGTTCTTGAACTTAACATAAATAGATTTATAATGTAACCTAATCATAAAATGTTTTGTTCTTCAAGTGCAATATGAAATAAACAAATCGTTATTGATTTAAAAGGACAAATACAGATAAACTTTTTCCCTGATATCTATCACCCAAGATTCATAGATGTTGTGTTTAGATCAGTACACGCCATCGTCAGTGTAAATTTTCAGAAAGCAGTTTAGTACTGACGAACAATATTGATTGATTTTACGAAGTTTAATTGGTTGGTAGGCTGGTAGTGTCTGTTTACTATCACTAGTTTAAGCAGAACACATAAACGCTTTTGTCGTTTTGTACAATTTTGTAGAAAATTTATTTTAGCATTTTTAGATTCAAATAATACCTAATAATAAATGATTAGTTTTAATATTACAATTGGTGTTTTTCCAGTTATGTTATCGGTTTCAATAATAATGTTAAATAAAATATAAATGACTAAATCGGTGGAAAATTCATGACATGTAGAAAGTTCAAAACCAATTTTTTCTTTCCATATAGACAAACATACGTTTATATGTTAATTGAATAGTAGGACTTTAATCAGCACAAACAAAAATATCAATGTGATAAGTATACAATTTTAAATTCTGGGAGAACATAAAACTTGTTCGTTAAAACCTAAGTCTCCCAATAAACGGAATTTTTGCCCATAACGTTACTCACTGGGGCGAAACGCTAGTCCAGTTATAATTCATCGAATGCGCACCTGGTTCACCATATGCTTTCTATTAAAACAGCCGTTCGAGCTCGTAAATAAATAAAAGAATTACGATTTAAGTGTGATGTGAAAAATATAGAAAAATGTAGTAGAATTTAGATTTCAAAACCTTCATGTATTGTATGCTCCAACTGATAACTGAATCTTTGAATCTTTATAAAGCTGACAAAATGGCAAATAGTAATCACACCAAAATATTATTAAATTTGTTATGGACTAAGAAGAATCACTTTTGAACAATAGTTAACGTATTCGAATTTGATAATTTGTTAGACTTTTTTTTGGTAGTTACATTATTCTTCATAGAATAATACATGGTTTGATGTTTCTTGAACAAATGTTATTTTAAATATAATTTTAACAAACAGAAATATATGCTCTAAGACGTTTTGGCGTCTGTAACATAGAAAATTGATCAATTTGCGCGTTTGGAAAAGCCATAAACCGGGTGTATTTGGCTCACGTTATTACCCTACAAGTCAATATTGTTTTATACAAGATTATTTGTTTAAAAAAAATAAACTTTTAAATTATTTCTATTAAGTCTGAAGCAGCGATACCAAAAGAAGTTAATTTCCCAACTCCTCACTTTTAGAAATACAGTTCATGATACAGAGAGACTGAAGTTTCGTTGACTCTTGCTTCTAACTGATAAATTACTTAAAATTGTTGTTAAATTTTGTAATTGTTCGAAAAGTTTCTAACTGATATTGTATTTAAGATGAACGCGAACATTGATTATTCTCTGAGTTGTTGCGTTTTTTGTTGTATAAAATAATCGAGAAAGAAGAAATAATATAAAAATCCGAAAAATACTATATTCAAACATTTTCATCCTAAATTAAATAAAGCCACTTACCAATTAATAATACAAAATATTTTCGTATAGACTACCAACATTGATTTATGTCAGAAATAACTTAGCGTTTCTTATGCCGTTTTTTCTTAAAAAAGTAGATAGATATAAAACAATAAATAATGTGGAAACCTGAAAAGAATTGTATTCAAATTTGGAAATATTGATATTTCTGTGACATTCGAGATTTTTATATATTATTTATATTTTATTATACATTGTTCAAACTCTCCTCAAATTGAAAAAAAACAGCTGTAAAAAATTCGTATAAATGAAGGAAAAAAGAAGATTTACATACTTTACGCGTGGCAGAAAATATCCAATCCAGACTAAAACAATGTTCTGCGTTGTATTGGATGTTATATAGTGCGCAACTTGCTACAAAAATTGGCTCTGAGCCTCACAAAGAACTCTTGAAATTCTTATCAAAAAATCCCTATAGAGGGCTAATAAAAGTTAAAAAACGGCCTTTGATAAACTGATATCACAATAAAAAAACACAGTATCATATCTTTCAATGTTTGTGAATAACAAGGGGAAAATAAATAAGGGGACAAAAGTGTAAATACATTTTTAAATTAATTTAATTTTATTGTTACTGATTATTTGGAGATCGTGAGATGCGGTCTAGTGTGACGTAGGTTTTAGAAAAAGATTTTCTTTATCATCTTCAGGGCTCAAATTGTTTGTTTTCCATGTAGATATGTCTTCTATGTCGTGATGAGAAAAGAAGTTTCGCTTTCTCCGTGGTAAAAGCAGTTTGTTCTTTCGACCGAAATTAATATGTTTAGGCAACTAATGATTTTGCCTTATAGTGTTAATCATGCATATTCGCTCTGATTACTGTTTTCCTATTTCAAAAATTAGGTCTTTAACAGAAAACATGGATTTTTCCTCATTATGCCTTGGGCTTTAGTCGGCTACATGTTACAAATTGTCTCTGGACTTTTTTTCATTGGTCATGATCTCTCTCCATTATATCGTTTAATTGAAAGTAGTTGAAGTTTGAACTAACCTTAGAACTAAATAGGCTTTTCGTTTTACCCAATTGCACATCATATTAGATATTTGATTAAGGATTAGCTGGTTCCCCTTTAATGGTGTCGTTCTGCTGAATTTAAGCCGATTTCTGTATATCAAAATTTATTAAAAATTTTAAGAATTATTTCTTTATCATAAATGGATTTGGGATGAAACTCTTGATTAAATGGTTGTTGAGACAGCTTGGATTGAGATAAAAGGATCTATAAGAAGAAAGACAATTAATTTCTATTATTTAAGATTTGGTTACAACACGTTTAAACTATTTTTCCTCTAACAGAAGTAGATCTTTTGTGAGAATCCTCTTCAACTTTGGATTTTAATGAATCACGCTTTGTTCACAAACGGTCTGCTGAGTCCTAATGGTTCTCTATTAATATTAATCTATCCACAGGTGGAAAAAAGAGGGGAAAACGGTACCGTAGCACTATTTTTCTTTCTACTTTCACTCGGCTCCAGTTGTAGAAATTCGTCTAGTAATGTACGGCGATTGCGGTTTATAATGTAAATAGCAGATGCCAACGCCGGTGAGCGCAGGGCATAGTCGCCGCTTCCGGTGGCCGGCAGCTGTAGTTCCGGTAGGACAAGTCCGATCTATCTGGTGGGAGTTAGGCATTTCCGGACACCGGAACGCAAGCAACCGTATTTCGATCTGGGCCAGAAAACAAAGTTCTCTTGTTTTCAATTTAGACCACACGGACAGGGCGGTAAAAGGAGAATAGGGATTTTCCCCTAAAAAATCTGTAGAAAGTCAGCTCTGGGGAAATGCCTTGAAATGTTATCAATTGGCTACGAAAGAGTCCGCCTCAGTACGAAGGCGAGAGGTATGACGTGTATTGTCAGTAACTTAACAATGGCACAATTGGAACTACAAATTGCCATTAGGCAGATGGTCATTCGGCAAACATTTACTGAAAATGTAACGATGGGGAAGATAAAAAAGATTTAGACCTAAACGAATTGTAATAATCTATTGGTGAAAATACCTTTTCGATTTCATTACAACAAAAATAAATATTTATCAACGCCACAATAGAATGGAATAATGTCTGTAAGAAGTGAAGAATAACAAAAAAGGAATAATGTCTGTAAAAAGTGAAGAATATCAAAAAATCGTAGTTACAAGCGATAATCTTCATCCCAGAAGGTAGTACAATACAGAAGTTTATCTGATATACCAAAGTAAGGAACATATTGTGACCTGCGTTATCGTAAACAACTAATATACAACATATTGAACAATTAAACTTCATAAACACAATTATATCCACAATTGTGGTTGATGACTGTTATATTTGTATAACGTTAATATTAATATTATTTTATGTGACAAACAGTTCGAATTTAGTTTTACATTTAAAATTGTCCGTATTGCAACTGGTTAACCACGCTAGCCAACTCCAATGCTCTAACAATCAGAAACTGTTTTAACTTTTAAAGTAGTGAAACATCTCCAACTTTTATACATTTCTCGTTAAAGCAGTGAAGCGATTAATATGAACCGAGAGTTTTTTAATCAACAGATCTTAAAGAATAATATTTTTTTTCCATTTCTGACCAAACTTTCTTAACTATATAGTCAACGATTCTTCCAATTATCGCACTGCCATTAACTCCACGTTTATGATTTAAAACTTTTCCCTTGGCAGGGGGCCGAATAAATGACGCTGGCAGGGTCTAATCAATCAATTTGAATTACAATTTTTATCAGAACGGTGTAGAATGTTTGTCATGTTAACACATCAGACTTTATTTTTATGAAACCAAAAATATTCGTAATTATTACTTTGGGTAAGTCCAAAATTATTTTAAATTATACCGAAAAACACACGATTTTACAGTATAAAGTCATGTACCATGTTTTACTAGAATAAAACAAATTAGTATGACGAGAATTTTAATCGTGGGATTTTTTTTATCTCCATTTATAATCTGTGCCAACGAATGGCCAAAGTAAATATTCAAGAAAGAAGTCCTTGTTTAAAAACAAATTCATGTCTCTTTAGTGAGTTATACCGAGAGCCTTCACTTGTTTGTATACGCAAATCGGGCGCACGTGTGCCGCTGTTTTTCCTACAAATGGCTCAGTCAACCTTTTCGACGCGAAGTTGAAAACCCAAGAGAATACAAAGCGCTTACAATGTATCGACCAGCGGGGTTTAATTGTTGCCATTTGTCAAACACAACCCTTTGCTTTAAATCAACTTGTTCTTGTAAGCTTAATTATTCATTTGGTTTTCAGTTGATTGTATAATGCTGGTTGATCTGTGTGGTGTTTGAACGTCTGCAGTTTGATCATTCCACATTCTCACAAACTTGAGAATAATTGGATTCGCTAGGTCTTTTACATTACCTTTTGAATGAACTTTGACTATCAATTATGTAGTATAATGAAGACGAACAGTTGCTCTTATCTGGCCAATAAATCGAATGGGTACATATCTAGATAAAATTACAAATCCAACGGTATCTCGTATTTGCAATTTGTTGAAACCATTGATGATTCCGCTACATAAACTTTTTTTCCTCAGGCAGTTCTTATTTTGATGTTTGGAGTTTTATCAAAAATATAAAATAGTTTATGTTGACCATTGTTGACATCATTGCATAAAATCATCACGGTTTATTTTCAATTTCCAGTTTGAACAGTTTTATTAGGATTGAATATTTCAGAAGAAGCACCTAAATTACTGAAAAGAAATTTTGTATACTGAATAGGGAGCAGGCTGCCTTTAAATATATACAGTTTTCAAAAAACGTTGCAAGCTGTTCTACAGAATAAAGACAACTGTTTGGACATTGTATTAATATTGATTATTCCCCACTGTATACCGTGAAAACTTGCTTTTACTAACAAAGCTATAGGGTCATTTTAAAGTTCTATCTGTTTTTAAAACGTTATTCCATAATAGCGAATTTTCTCCCATTGCACCAGTTCTTTGCTTTTCCCCCTGGGTCACTGGTCACTGGGACCATAGTATCACTTTCTTCCTTTGCGACCTGTCGGATCGATTGTAGGATTTGCCCTTATTGTTTCCAAACACCCCAAAAGTGTACTACCCTTAAGGTAGCTGAGCACTTTCCAGGTTTGCACTTCGTCTATTTCTCTGTACCGTTTTCAGGTTAATGCTGTGCAGACACATAAGACATGTAACGATATTTCTGCTTTCTCACGAGTCGGCAGGTTTCTGCACTGTCTGTCTCAGTTTCCCTTTTTGACGTAGTAATTGAATAGGGCAATGACCAGTTTAGTATTCTTAATTCTTGTGTGCTGACAGAGAGGTACATTTTCCTGGTTAAGTTTCCGAGGAACTTTTTTTTTTATTGTTTTGCACCTAGTAAATTTATTTAGTGTGCGATCGTTACTTTCTCAATCCATTTGTTCAATTCTGTTTTTAGAATGTTTTGGGGTGTGCCAGTTAGTTCCAGGATAATTTCCGATAAGGAACTCCAGTTCTTGATTTAATCTTGTATTTTTATAATGTTTAGACACGATACAAACAAAATTAATGAGCTAACATATTAACCCTACATTTTTTATTCAGTATTGTATGAAAACATAAACAAGCCAGCCGTTAGCATTACTTAATGTGCCTGACTGATCAAAATAGAAAGAGTGGGGTAAGTAGAATGATTGGAAACGACCAAACTACAGTTATGATTTTATCAATCACTTGTTTACTGCGTTATTGAAACGAATATGGTATTTGAAGATCGTTGCTATTATTATCTGTGGGAATTGAAATTGGCAGAACCAAGGACAACCGGTTTTAGCGTGAGTAATGCAATTCTGAGACTTCAAAATAATGAAAAGTTCAAATGTCACTTTTTTTCCCAATGCTGTGATAATGATCTTTTTAAACGTTTTACCATCATCACCGACATCGACAAACACAACGTAACAGCACAGACTACTAATATACTAATAGACCGACCTTCCGTTTTGTTCGACCGAGACTGCAATAAAGATCATACATTCGTGACGGTAGTTGGTTCGTTGAAATCCAAAAGAAGGAAAGTGAGCTCGTAAATATGTCTCTTGTGACAAAAATAATCTCGGAGTTGGTGAAGAATTAACGGGCACGACCTGGAGTCAATTGCCCCAGAGCGATTCCTGATGTCGTTTCTCACCGCTATCCGATTGCGCAACCTTAATGCCCGGTAGAATACCCAGTTTTCGATTCGGTCAGACTGTCACTCTTTACTCCAATTGTCATCTGGTAGAAATATGGTTCACCGCTGGAGAAATTATTACGTTGCAGTTCCGGGGACTGTATCGATATTTTCAAATCTCCTTACTCAACCCCATTATAATTTCGGTTTTAGCGCTGAAGAAAGTTCTAGGATGTGCAGTATTCAACTTCTTCCGATGACAAAAGAGAAAAGACTCGGATTAAAATAGGTGATTTCTTTGTTTGATCAGAAGTCCTTAAAATATATTTTAATTCTTACAATTTTGGAAACAATGGAAAAACGTTTTTTTATTTTATTTCTGATAATGAAATAATTACCCGAACCCAATTTGGATTTCAATCAGTAAATCTGTAGATCATTCACTTTTTGAGGCTTCTGAATTTACATCAAGGGTTTTTGATGATAAAAATAATTACGTGCACACGTTAAACTTACTGAGTGCAAGCTGTTGATTTTACATTATATTATTTTGTTCTGCATTATCATTTAACTTTTATTTCCCAAAATAATGTATTAATGTATAAGCAAATAAATTCATTTTTTTCTGTTTGTCTCTCTTATCTGATAGCAAAGGAGATAAAACTAAAATCATAATAGGTGATTTTAAATTCGATTAGCAGTCATAAAAATACTTTTTTAATAGTTCGAAAATTCGTAAAATATGTAATAAAATCTTTACATGGTGGGCAATTAGATGAAAATAAACAAACTAATTGGGTGATAGTACTCTATAAATGAAGAAGAATGCCGCAAAAACTGGGTTTACTTAGTAACACCATCGAAAAGATAAGACTTGTACTTTTATTTTCGGGAAAACAACATTTCTTCGTTATCGTTTCGTCAAAATTGTCTCAATTGAATAATCTGCTGAACCCTTTCAGTCCAAAATTTTTCGGAAAAAACGGATCTGCGGAACAGATCCGTTAAGTAAGCATTTTTAATCAAAATTGATGTCGTTTTTAAAATTTACGTTAAATTGTTTAAAGAATAAGACATCTTACTTTCTGTATCAAAAATCTGTAAAATTGAAACATTAGAAGGACTTTGAAAATTTTTTAAAATTCACTACGCTGTGGCTAAACTTCCTTTTTGATATGATACAGATATTTTTAAAATATTTGTCATGGCTTAGTGATAGTGCTTTTACTCTTTTTCACCTGTTTTTAAAGATTGTTCTTAAGGTAAATATCAGGCACATAGTATTATTATCAATTTCTTCTGTTTTCAGTATGAGCATAGCTCATTCTTTGTCCATGTTTTTGTTGCGTCAGAATAGCGTGTACTGCTAAGTGATGTTTTGCAGGATGAAACTTTCCATTCTAATGCATGACCGAGAGATTATCTCATAATTTAGCATTTCTTTCCTTATTATTTGTCACGTTTTCTAACAACTTTTTTGTTTGTATACGTCAAACTGCTTTTCGTTTCCGTGAACATTCAATTCTCGACAGTCCAGTCTTTTGGCCCGGTTACTTTTTCACTTTCGGAGGTACCTGTGCGATTGCCGGCATTTGAATACGAAAAATGACTTGGGCTAAATGGAGCAGGACTCCTTCCGGACCTTATCGCAAGGGCTTGAGCTTGAGAAACGGCTCGACTGTAATCATATTGCGACATTTCAATTACTGCGAAGAAAATGTTTGAGCCCGCCTGTTTTCCAAGTACTTATTGTCCAAATAAAAAAATTGGCTACGAATGAATCTACTTAGAAAAGAAATCGTTTTAACAGTTGGAGGTAATAACTGATTAAGCTAATTTTTACGCACTTAGTGGTATTAATAAATAAATCAATCAGCCCAATATCTACTGTGTACGTAATATAATTGAATACTGTCCGTTAAAAAAGTGTATTGAGTATATTGTTGTTTATTTTAAGGAAAATATTGATTATCGTATTTTATCAAATGTGTTTAATTGTTTTTTGAATTGATTTGTTTGTAAAGTGTCACAAGAGTATTAGGAATAAAAAATATTAAAATTGAAGTTCGATTGTAATTGTCTGTTTGAAAATTACAACAATAAATTTTGTTTATATTACGACATATCGAGTGATTTTTTATTTGATCTCTTGTATCAAACTGTTGAATGTTTTAGCATTTACAGAATCCGTGTTGCCAGTATTCCATTTAAAAATTCATATCATTTCTGGATTTTATACAAATTCGTTTTTATTAAAATAGTTTGAAAATTAATTTATTTCGTATCAGTTTACGCCAGAAAACTGTACATTGTTTGTCATTTTACGTGCGAACAATAAGGAGGATATCAACTAAAAAACCTGAGATTTTTAGTTTATAACAACGGTTTTAAATTACTTACGGATATCAAGTTTGCATGATTTCATGTAGTTTAAATAGTCTTAAAAACCTTTAAAGTTGCTAGTGAATCACCAGGTTCATACCAAATTATCATTATTTGTGTTGTTCGAAAAGAATCGGATGTATTTAAAGGTATATATTTGAGTATCATAGCAGTGTAATCCTAAAACTTTATCCAAATTCTGACAACTGACAGTAAACAAATAACTATTCCCGTTACTATCCTTACTTCTGGAATCGATCCAACGAGAAGGCACACGCCTGGGATCAAGCTACTTACAAGTCCATCACTCTTCATCAGAACAGGGAACTAGTTTTGACGACCTGTAGAGACAAACTAGGCTTATTTAACTAATTAACAAAGCCAGGTTAAATTGGTCATGAAATGCATTTAAACATTATGAACGACAAACTCACAGTAGATTAACTAGCATTTTAATTATGTACACTTAGTGTATTCGACTTGTTTAAAAACTGCGTAACTTCGAATTTACGTTATTATAAACCACAAAAATATAAAGACACAGATAACGATTTTTTCTAGTATTTTCTTTCCTGTTTCCATTAGATGGAAAATTACGATCATTTTAAAAACAATAAACAAAAAAAATTACATTATTAATATAACTGTTAGCATTTTATTTATTTTGTTAATAACATTTAGCTTTTTGTTGATATTTTTCTTTGAATTTTTCTAATGTCTAATGTAATTTAAATGAAATAGATTAATAAATGTGTATAAAATGTCTAATCGAACAGCGGATTATTGTATTATTCACTTTTATCCCGATTTACGCCATAATGACGATTTACTATGAAAATTTTCTAAATTGAAGCTATCCTAGGAAAACCAAACTGATCTAGATTTGGATATGTAAATCTGTTTCGCCGCGTCCTCAGTTATAGGGGTAGTTGTCAGTCCGGGTGTCGACAATTCCATCGTTGAAATTCGTCGAATTGAGCTGAGAGGGTGGACAGTCGCCAATATTCTGTTGAAATTCAACACGTTGTCTCTTTATTCTCGGAAGATCCCAGGGAATCGAATCACCAAAAAAGAAAACGGCAGTGGGTCGTAGGAGTTCTAGAATGTAGGGAATTAGGAAAAATCCGGTTATCCGATGAGCCTTCTACCAGATCTTCCACGATAAAGCAATTAGGGTTGCTGAGCAACTCCGATTCTGAGGTGCCAGCCGATAAGGATAACGTCAGATAATAAAATCGTAGCAAACCAGGGTAGTTCATGCCTTTTTTATTTTTCTTCTTGGATAATTTTCATAATTTGATTGTTGCACTAAATTGGTTGATTAAAAATCAGAATGTGTATTCAGTAAAAATGGGCGCATGCAAAAAAATATTTACAAGCTTGAATGCCTATGGGGCAAAATTTCGCAGTTACAAAGATTTCTTAATTTATTTCGTAGAAAATTGGTTAGTGAGACGCCAAAACGCGTCGGACAAATCAAAAATGATAGGATAGGCAGACCAAAATGATTGTATACCACCCAACTACAGGTTCATCATTCCGTAGACTCCAAAAGAAAATCGAACAAATTGTATATTAAAAGACTTTGAGCCTAGGGGGCCCAAATAAATAAACTTTTAAAATCATTGTTAGTTTTTTAATGCCTGACGGTAAACGTCCAACTTTTGCGACAGAACACATAGTAAAGTGACGAAACACGTGGAAATGCAAAAAATGAGCAGCGGACCAAAATTGCTTGAGAAACTATCAAAATTGGGGTTCTTTGACAAAAAATTGGAGATTTGGTCGTTCAATTATTTTGGCCTGCTTATTCTACCTGCGTTGATCTGTCAGACGTGTTTTGACATATCGCTATCTTCTTATGTTTCTGTAACAAAATTAGAGAGATTCTCTTTGCTGACACACTGATTTCTGAGGGTAGGCAGACTAAAATGATAGGTAAAAATCAAATTACAGGTATTTTGCTATTGTTAATATGTTTATTAATAAACGTTTGCAGGTATCGAATTCAAATGAATTGAGTGAAAATTTTAAAATAACCGATTATATTTGTTTTTATTGTAATTTGATCTATTTAATTGAATTAGTTCTAGGCTGAATATGATTTTTTTTATACGTTTATATTGAAGTTTTATTTAAACATGTTTATTTTAATGGTCATTTTTATCCCTGGCCAAAAATATAACTATTACAATTGTTACGAAAAAAAATGTACGAATCCTTTTTTAATAGTACAATTGTTCTTATTTACTTTGTGTTTCTCACGTATATAATCGTTTTTTCTGTTTGTATTATTCACTATAAATTAGAAAAGCAGCGAGAATGGGCGGACCAGGAAGATTTGAGACGACCAAGCGAAGATTCAAAATCCTCATCGGCATATATCACAATTTCATAGTTTTAATTCTCATTATAAAAATATACCAATAAGTTTTTTAAAGAATCAAATTGTTCTTATCTTCTTTTTCTTGTTATACGTGCTTTTTCTGTATTTTTTGTCCAATTTGACATACAAAAACAACGAGAATAATAGGACCAGGAAGATGTGTTTCAAGCGCAGATTCGAACTCATGCTCAACGCGATCTGTATTTATTTAAATTCAAAATTATTAATATATGATTAACTTATTGTTAATACGGTTAGTTTTTTTTGTATTTTATAGTATGTGCTATGACTTCTAAGTTTTATTTAGAAAATCGAGTGTACCACGCGTGGTATTATTAACACATAACAATTAAATAAGTATACGTTTGTCTAACTTGTTCAATATCGACATCATCCGACAGTGACAATCAAGTAACCAGAACTAGTTTTTAGTGCTAATTAACCAAAACCTTTAAAAACAAATTAATTTTTGAATGACGGTACTGGTCAGTCGGTTGGAATCAAACCGCAGTAAAATACCTTGACTCGCCTATCGACCCGACCATAAAACAAAATAAAAATCTTTACCTTTTAGTGTTCAGAAATTTTTAATCCAATCCAGAAAAAATAACAAAACACACTTCGTTTTTCCCTTTCTTTTTGTAAATGCACTTTTTCACTGAACGTGCGCGGTAGCTCACAGTTGCTGGCCGACTGCTCGGAGACAGTACAGTGAGTATAGTGTTGTCGGTGTACAGGTGATTTACATCCACGCCAAGGTCCCCGGGGCCCCCACTCTCTTTCACTCTCACCTCAAATTATCAACTTTTTCGAGCACGAAACCGCCACTGATAAGGCTTTGGGGCTCTTTTCGTCAAATATCAAATAACTTAAGGAATGTTTTCAAAAATGATAAAATAAAACATATCTTTTTAGTGCGTGTAAGTCGATTTTTGTGCAATGGAACAGACATCGGGTGGACAAGAGTAAATACATTCTTATTAAATTGAATGGACAGGGTTTCTTTATTTTTTAACTTTTGTTTAATAAAACAACCTAGCTTTAATTGTTTCTATTGAATTTTATTGAGGTCTGACAAGTGAGGCGTGATCAAGTATCAACCCATACTTGTACGTCTCCGTCCTAATGGTCATCCTTATCTCTCGTGTTTGGCCTGTTGTTTCTCTATTCCTTGGTAGGCTTGCATGTTATTTTTCTTAGTAGAGCTACTTTTATTCTTTTTTGAATGGTGAAATCATTTGTCGGTGTTGTCCCTCCGCCAGCATCAATGATAGATTAAATCTTAAATTTAGTATCGTCTGTTCTGGCCGGTTTTTCTGAATGACATTTCTTTTTGTTAATTATATGTTTAGTGTTGTGAACGTTGTAAATGATATGTGAGTTGTTATTGTGTCTTCATAAGTTTACCGTCTGAAGTTGTCGACATTTACTGCGGTTGAGAATTTATGATTGTTTTCTATGAGGTGTTTTTAACCTGTCTTTCTTAGGTATTGTTTTGTAACCTGCAAACTATTGTTGTCGAATGACTTTTGAACTTCTAAGATTTGGAAGGCTAAAATTTCCATCAAAATGTGTTGTTCAGTTTTGTGAAGAACATAGCGCCTGAATGGCTGAACAGATTTTTAATGAATGAGATAATATTCCTTGCAGACTTATGCAGATTTGTAAAGTATATTTGTTAGTTATTCTATTAGTTTTTCATAACTAACGTAGAATAGTCAAATACGAGTTGCAGTTGTTTCATTATACGACTTAATTTGGACCCTAGTCAATAAGTGCAGGTTCAATTATTTACAGTTTTTTTCATTTTGTTCAATCGGTATATAACTATGGTTTTCTAAATATTTTTTTGTTTTTTATTTTTATTACTACTTGTATTTATAAAATATACAACTCGTAATTTGAGCTTATTTACATATTTACAATATACACTGTATATCATGTCTTGAGGGGAGTCGCCAACCATTGTTGGTCTCCCATTTCTAAATATTGTATAGTGTGTGTGGTGATTAGTGACCGTTCATCGATAATTATTTAGAAATCGTGAGATGCGGTCTGGTGTGATGTAGGTTTCAGAAAAACATTTTCTTTATAGTGCCAACGTTTCGATCTTTATTGAGCCCTGAAGATGATCTCAATAAAGATTGAAACGTGGCACGATAAAGAAAATGTTTTCTGAAACCTACATCACACCAGACCGCATCTTACGATTTCTAAATAATTATTGTATAGTGTATTGTTATAAATTATGATTTATATCAATGATTTTGATTGTAGATTAAATCTTTTATACATCGAGTATATGAAATATTACCTCCTATATAATGATGATCATCCTTCAAAATTATATAACGATTCGGTATGAATATTATTTATAACGATAATTGATACTTAATAATACTTAATATGGTAACATTATAATATGAGGAAGTACGGTTTCAGACGCAAGGAAGGAGACTCGATTAACTGCAATTGCAATCAAATTTTCAAGAAATCTTTTACGCACTTGTCGAAATTATAACCCCTCTTTCATTTTTAAAAGCAACATTTTTCATAGATACCCTATATAAAGTAAAATATATTTTTTTTAAACAATTGGACGGCCAGTAACCCTAGACTCACTACACAGCTGTAACGGGTTATACAAATCATAACCTCCTTTTTTGAGCTAAAAGAATGCTGCGGCGGCATATTCCTTACATTGTGCGAGCGCTAGGTGAAATATAGATGGATGGACTGTTATTTCTCAATACCTAATATCTTACCCTCTCAAATCCCATTTTTCTAACAAAAATTTTCAGATTTACAAGGCCCCTCTATCTCATCTTCCTGATAACACTAGTGAATCAGAGAAGTATCTCAGGCCCCATCATTTACACAATTTCTCCCATGATATCCCCACATCTCCAACTGTTAAATCCACATAGTCTGATGGTGCCATCCTTTCCTCCCCCCAATATGATTCTACCATCTCCCACAGAATCTTCAAACCTACATTTCATTTCTAGATGGACTGGTTTAAAAATGGATGATAAAGATAAAAGAGAAAGGTCTATCATTAATCTTTAACGTTTTTATCTCAACGGATCACTCATCTTTACATGAACCACTCCTTTATTGCCTTCGACTATAAACTAGAATAGAATTATGTTATAGGGATGGAACCGTCCCACACCTGAGTAAAACGATTTGGACTCGACAATACTTACTTGGCCGGCGGTTTAAACTGTCATGACTAACAAATACAATACTGCACTAAAGCAATTATTTTGCGGTTTAACTAAATCTCCAATATCCTAGAATCCAAACCAACAATCCTAAAAAAAAAGTCTCCTTTCTTAGCCAATCTTGTATCAACAGCTTCCTCAATACTTGTTTCGGCCATGACTTGGTGCGAAAGAGATACCTTCAATTCCCCAATCCCTTTTAACCCATAATAATATCCCTGTAACCGAACTTACATCCTCCTTACTTATAAATAGTCCTAATAGAAAATACAAAAGGTATCGACTATATCTTGGTGGTAAAAAGTGAGCAATAAAAATATTGGAGTATCATCACTCTTCGTGAAGAAATAACGAAGCCATCTAGTTCATAATGTAAATAATATATTTATTTACTGTAATTATGTTACTCCTGTGAAAAATATTAAAAATCCATTGACGTAAAGTATTATTTTATCTGAAATTCACTACTTTGTAATTTAGTGCTTTAGGATTATAATGATATCAGTACTAACGATTAGATCAGGAATTGGGGGTAAATGAATTTCTTCGAAAAAATTATTTATGTTATATAACCATACATAAAGAAGTGCTATTAATTTTTTTGTTTGTGAAATATGGTATTAAGCTTTTGCCTATCAATTGTAAGCTCTTCCTATCTGTATCGTCAAAATTATCGAATGTATTGAAAACTGTTTTCATGTGGCGTATTAAATAAGACTTACTTAATATTTTATTAAGACTAATAACAACAAGCATTTTTAATGCTTAAAGTATATGTTTCTAAATATTTATTTGGAACAAAATCAGAAAATTTCTCGTGACTCTTTTCTGTGACAATTCGATCCCACCAATTCGCTGATGACAAAGACACAATACAAATGGTCCGAGAAAAGAACCGGAATTACGCAATATTCCCTTATGCCTTAGTCTTTTATTATTGTTCCCTTAGGAAAAATGAGTCGCACAATTAAAAACGATCAACGTCATAAGAATAGGTGGTGTAAGGTTAAACGGCCAGTGCGTATATTAAACTTTGCAGTAACTGTCTTTTCTCTGGTGAAATTGAAAAACCTGTTGCATTTGCAATTTTATAATTGTGCTTTAAGAATTGGCGCGTTGTTTATTTGCGACCAAGGACAGTATAAACTTTAAAAAATCTCGTTAGTTAATCGTCTTTGACTTTTAAACACAGCGATAACTTTGTTAGGTAATTAACGACTTTTCAAAATTACGTAAAGTGTCCGTGTTCACGTTCAAGGTCTCGGATAAAGCCTTTGGTGGAAATTTCCCTTGGAAACTTTGTCATCTGACAAACTCAAAATCCAGGGTTTCATATAGGTCTTAAATACTTGAACGATAAACTTGACCTTATACAACCAAAAACGCATTAAAGTATCTAGTGATGTATGTAAACTGTTGGGGCCGTTAGGCGTTTGTCTTGCGGGAGTCCGCCGTGATTTATGGATAAGTAAAAAAAAATTGATGTAAGCTCCGATTCTGAAGTACACACACACACACACACACACACACACACACACACACACATATATATATATATATATATCGTATACATTTGTAAAATTTCCACTTGACAATTCTTTAAAAACATAAAAAACAGGTCTATAGTGGAACCCCCATGCTCGGAGTGTTTTTCCATTGTTTGAGTTTTTCTTTCTCAGTCCATTTTAACTGTTCCAACTTAAGCATGCCCCTTTTTGGCTAGTTGGTCATCCTGTTCATTTCCTTCTACCCCTTCAAGTCAGGGAACCCACTTTAAGGTTATCTTGCTATGCTTTCCCAAAGTCATTAGGCAGTTTAGGCACTCCCAGACAAGTTTGGAGTTGAAAGCATATGAATTTAGTGCCTTTATGGCTGCCTGCCTGTCAGAGAGTATGTATGTCTGTGCTTTTTCCTTTTTTTTTTTTTTTTTGAAGCAAATGAAACGGCTGTACAAAGGAAAGGCATAGATTTCTCGACTACAAATTGGATATTACCAATGCTAAGAAGTCGGATAATAAACGCTGAACATGATCATCAGACCATACAAATAGCACCCACACAAAGTTGCCCCCAAGGGCTACCTATCTACAACCCATGTACTATCGCTGATACCATACTATAGGTTACGCAGATGATTTGGTAACAATCATAAAAGGGAAATTTGAAGACACTTTGTCAAATCGAATGCAAAGTGCCCTAAATATTATAGGAAGATGGTGTGAGGAAAAGAGTTTGAATATAAACCCTAAAAAAGCATATCTCATACCCTTCTCAAAAAGAAGGAAGCTCAAAATAAAGACTGGAAATAAAGGGAAAACATGTAGGCAATATATGCAAAACTGCACTCAACCTCCCACCCTTCCATGTTTACGTACAAAAGGTGGCTTTTGAGAGCGTCAACAGACTTCTTAGATATAAACAAATAAAACCAGATCTAAATACCACAAAATTCTACAAAGAATTCAAATTAATCTGATGGCGTCTGACAAAAGAGGAAAGCTACACGTTGACAGACCCTTCCAAGTGAACATAGACGATATAGTACGTTGCCTACTCTGCGTAATAATCATAGGAATAAAATTTCATTAGATGCCTTTAAATAACGAAATATATGTACCATTAAGTATTCCGTGGCTTCTACTGTATGAGTGTATTCTGAATAAAAGCATGCTTGGCCAATTAAAAAATATGGGCAAAATCCCGGCCACGAAATCGTCCGACAAAAGTGTTCAATATAGGCCGCAAAAGTATCTTAATATAGACGTCCAGAATATGCCTTCGTAACTCTTTGTCATTTTCACGCATTTGCTTTCGCAACTTGCTTTCTGCCGTGGACATATTTTCCTTTTCGCCGAGCCACTGTCCAGCTGTGTTCCTCTAATGTTTTTTGGTGACAGGTGTCTCAACCAATCCAAAGTTAGTTTTAGGACAGTCCTAGAAACGTTTATAACCTTTGTCACACTGTCAATGAACGCATTGTGGCCCTGGAAATTCTAGGAGAAAGAAGAACCTTTTGTCAAAGACGTATCGAGTTTCAGTATCAGACAAGTACTGTTTTAAATTACGGCAAAGGTGTTGGAGACAATTTATGAATGATTCATAAACTCTTTCTTTTCCTTTCCTCGCCCTCTTTTTCTTTCTCGTGAACTCTCTCTCACACCCTCTTACATATTTCTACATCTACCTATGTATCCTTTTAACTATTTTTTCTCCTCCTCTACACACTCACACTTCCTCCTCCTATCTCTCTCTCTCTCTCTCTCTCTCTCTCTCTCTCTCTCTCTCTCTCTCTCTCCCTTTCTTTCACTTTTCTCTTAATCCTCCTCCCTCTCTCGCCCTCTCCTTCACAAACTCTCATTCTTCCCCTCTATAACTTTCTACAGGCCTATATATAAACCTATCTAATCTAGCAATCTAATATTTCTCTATCCCTCACTCTCTTTCCTAGTCCTTCTTGTCCCTTTCACTCCCAACCTCTATATCACTCACCATTCACAACAATAGAAGTGCCTTACTCGATTTGTTAAAGACAAAAATGCCTCTTTGGGTCGAGGACACTAGCAATAATTGTTGTATATTTGTTATTATAGCATTATTATAACAATTAATGTAATAAAAGATGAACTTGATAAAATTATTTGACACGTTCGCAGATTTCTTTCAAGTATGAGACTTGAAAAAAAAATCTTTTAATTACAGTTCATAATTACTTGGTTACGTCTAAACATATCTATTTGGAATTAAATAATCTGAAGCTATGTATGTTTAAAAAACAACTGGGCATTGTGGATTTAAGGATAATCACGCTGTGATTCTCTGACCTCAATACGTCAATAGTGAAGAAATGAGCGATCCGTCATTCAAGAAGTACCACAATTTGTGTTTTAGAATGATTTAGGGGTTCATGGATGCTTACAATTTTTCACAACAATGTTTGAGATTGAGTATAAATTTTACACGGCTATTTTTGTCCTATCTCCAGGTTTGAGGGTATGCATAATAAACCATTAAATAGCATAGGACATTAAAACCTCTTAATATTACTGAGAAAACATTGATTACATTTTACATAATTACTATTTTTATTATTATTCTGAAATATTGGAGACTAGGGGCTTAAGGTAACAAGAATGTGATGGAATTGGAACGGTTATACATTAAATTAAGAAAATATTTTTTAAAAACTTAAATACTAAATCTGGTAAATAACAGCCAAACTGATTTCGAAGATGAATTTCCCCTGTACTAATTTTTGCACTTATGTAAATTCGGTTGTGTTGTTGATTGGCATATTAAAGTTTTCACTGACGATTTCCAATTTCTGTGACTCACAGTCCTTCGCAATGTTGGGACTTAGTCGGTCTTCAAAGACATTTGAAATCGTCTGTGAAAAACTTAATTATATCAATCAGTTGACATATTTAAGATTGTTTTGTCCTGATAACGATGTTAAAGTAGGTTGAATGCTTGGTAGTAACAACTGAATTTGCTTTTTCATCAGACCATACCATAATCCAGAGTATTCGTGAGTAGAAAAGAGTTCGATTCATCCGACATTTAGAATGGTAGTTTTTTTATTTATTAATTAAATTGAAAACTATTGGATTGCCTTTTACAACAAACGGTTTGATAAAAAAATAATTAATATCTTTGGTATTATTCTAGAAAGGCAGCTGAGAAAACAAACCCGGTCCCACCTTTTTAGAAGAAAGAGAAATGGCCCTTAGATGGCAAATAACAAGACAATAACTAATCCTTCTTACTGTTTATATTTTCCTCTTGTTTTTCAAAATATAGGTCGATTGAGTTCGATTCCTAAGTGATTCTCAATATACGGACTGATTTGAATTTCTGAATTGAGATTGGTATTCACTAGGCCTCCTTCAACAGACCTCAGAGGAAAATATATATTTACCTGCTTGTAAGTAGAAATCTTTATAAATTAACTACAACCACTTTCCAACTAGGCAAAGATATTCAGAATAAAGAAATATATTTCTTTTTAATTCGAACAATGTTGTTTTAAAAATCAGTCCATTTACTTTCGTTTAAGATCATCCAATGAAAATCTTTTTTCCGGAAATTTATTGGTATTGACTCAGGCTAATCTTAAGGCGCTACATCGTTGCAACATAAAATCTATAACCGCTTTGGAAAGAAGCATCTTTATAATTTTGTATTAACTTATTAGTGATTAAGTTATTACTATCTTTAGTTTACCGTTTTGAAGCTTAAGTACTTAACTAAATATTAAATTCTATCTGAGTTGTTTAAATATGTATTTACAAGCTATACCAGACCCACTGAAAGGTAATGGGCGATATGCTTAAGAGGGAATTTTAAATGCCAATTTTAAAAAAAGGATATTTTTTCCCAAAAGGACCTGTTTTTTACTTCTCTAATTTGAGCCAATATTTTTTCGAATTACCAGGCCGTTTTCGAATAACTAATGAAGGGTTGATGCTGGGGGGATGACAACGATGAAAGTGCTAATTACCTACCTTCTTTGTGGTAAAAGAAATAAACTTTTTAGACTCGTAAAGTTCCAAAGGAAATTAACTATAAGAAAGAAAAGAAAAAGCTGCGCTTTTGTTTCCATTTTGTTAATTACATAATTTCTTAATTCGTTATTACATTTTATTTGTATTTTTTAAAACGCTTGAATTGTCACTTTGGATTCAACTAAAACTGACGTTTACGAAAATTCTATTTGAGGAAAAAGCAGTTAAAAACCTCACAAAACTGAAATTAACGTCAATTCCTTCGATTACTTTGAATCTGTTACTAAGCTCTGCGTTGAAGTACGAAAGTTCCTGCGGGTCTCGTTCGCGTGGTGTTATGACGTAGTGTTTGGCCGTTTTGTGAACATATTTTTCGAAAGTCGTCAATGCCTATTTCTTGAATTAAAGGGTTTGCGTGGCCTACGCATCTGAAGAAAAATGCACTGTTATTCTCCCTGATTACTGTGTCCAAATAAGGTACCTCGAGTACGGTGGTGGTAGCTGTTAATGATCTGGTGTCATTTGGTCTGGATTGTCGGTAGTTTTTTAATATTAGTTTTAGCAGTAGTATTTCAGATTGGATTAGCGTATAGCAGTATTGGGCGAATGTAGCAGTAATAAATGAGCAGTTTATTCGTAGGACTTAAAACGGACTTTTTTTTGAAAATTGGCATCAGTTTGCATACTACTCAGTGCCTTGTTACATTTTTCTCTTATGTGGGTAGTGTAAGTTAGACCTTTATCGAGAGTAACCCCCAAGTAACGAACGCTTTTTGGAATTGTAACATGCCGACCTAACAGGTCGATTGAATCCGCTATAGCTAGTCATTGATTTGTGAAGATTACAGCGTGGGTTTTGTTTATATTTATTTTGAGCTTTCGTTTATTATAAAATTTTACAAGTTCCTTGAATCCTCTTTTTAGTACATTCAGTGTCGATGCGGAAAGAAAGGATATTACTGCGTGTCGTCTGCGTACATGAATATTTTTGTGTCATTTGGGATTGGGAAGTCGTTAATGTACATGTTGAATAGTACTAAGGAAAGATACGAACCATGAGGTAATCCAGCGAGGGTTGTCCTGGTGGTTGCCACGTACTTCTTCGTCATCCCGCCGGCTACTCTCAGAATTGGGCTTTATAGGAAGGTTTGGAGCTCAAACTAAAGTGTTCGTATTTCAGATCAGGTATATCAATTGTCAGTCATCGGATTGGTCAGAAATCTCGTTATACATTTTTTGTGTCCTTACACTTCTTTAACGGAAGAACCGCGTCTTATGAATATTTCGTTCTTTCATGTTGGATTTTGAAGAAAAAATTGCAATCTGATGTGCAATGTCGTCCAAATTACAAAATGTATTGCGTTAGAATATCATTTAAAATTTTAAAATACAAAAACACAGTTTAATACCAGTTGTTTAATAATCTTATACAATGATTAGTTTGTTTATTAATGAATGAACGCGCTAATATAGCTGGTTGAACAGTTTTTGTTTATTAGATTTCTAATATAGCTGTTAAATCAATACGTATAGAGCAAAAAGTCCTTTTGGATTCGTTCCAATGCCCTCTAACATTTATCTTCTTTTCTTTTATATCGATTTTTAGGAGTTCCCAAGCTGCCAACGACCCCGTTGTTTATAAATTATATATATATATATATATATGTGTGTGTGTGTGTGTGTGTGTGTGT